>NC_141087.1:39856606-40399106 GCF_041138505.1 Cibotium barometz | reverse complement strand
TTTCTACAAAGCGTCAAACGAAGCCTAAACATGAGTCCTAGGCATCCCAAGTATATATATATATATATATATATATATATATATATATATATATATATATAAGTGGTGGTGCCAGCCTGGGATTCGGGAATGCAAGGTGTCTAAAATATGTAAATATACGTGGCGGTGGCATAGTTAGCCTAGCACGCAGCGTTGGTGTGAAGTAAATGTGGTAGATTGACGCCGGTGGCACGTCTTCCTGAAACTGCAGGCAACAGCTCCGTTAGAGTCAGGAAGCCTAGAATACTTTGGGAAGCTTCATAGGAAGCCTAGAATAAGTACACAGGGAGTCACAGTCCTTGTGCTGTGGGGAGTCAATTTTAAGGCCTGACTTAGTCTGTGGAAAGGCCCACAAATTGTGAATTTTTAGGCTTTTCTCACCCGTTATGAAGTGGCACCCACCTTCCAGTCCTTCGGTCATTTTAGGGGAGTGGATTTGAACACGCCCTAGCATGTTCAGGGCATGTTCATGAGTTTGTTGTTGGAGGTGGTGTGAAATTGTGTATATTACAAACTGATTGAAAATTGGAACGGCCGTCATAGTCGGGTGACTAGGAGAAAGTCGGGCGGCCACTGTCTCTGCAGGTGAACCCCATTCTAACTAGGCGTTTTCTCATTCGCCGGCGCGTCTTCATCTTCTCAACAGGTGAACGCCATTCTGCACAAAATTTGATATTCGGCACTTTATGATTCACCAATGCGTCTCCATCTGCTGGGAATATGACTGTGACGGGCTCCCCCAAATCGGTCATTTTCCTCAGAAAAGGCCCCGCTGGTCACGGGAAAACGGCCTCGGCTGTTCACTACTCCTCCTTGTGATCACTTGCAGCGTTGTTGCTCGATAACCACTAGGTGATCCCTTGGTGTGCTACATGCCATGTGGCATCGAAGATTACCGTCCTTTACTATGGGAATCAACGTTGCGCTACAAAACTTGCCGTCGTACGTGGTTCAAGACGGTGGTACTAATGTTTGTGGTATTCCATCTAAATAAAATTATCTAGTTGCTCCAATCATTGAATTGACTAGATTTCCCTTTAGTATTAAACTTCGTGGAGACTAAAATCTCTTACACGAGTTTAGTAAGATGTCAATACAATACGCCTTCATTAAAATTAGTCTAGAGAAGTGTTTTAGAGATACTGATGGCTTTACAAGAAATTTACTCACAAAGGCAACACGATAAGAAAAATTGCAAAGGCAACACAAAAGGAAGAAAATATGTGAGCGAAAGTTTTTGGAAACTATACCTAAAGAAGTAGTAATTGATGCCCAATTAAAGAGGCAGGGCTCGATAAAAGCATTTTTTAAAATCGGTCAAAATAAGGACATGCTTATAAACTAACCATTTTCTACGCTGAATTTGCATATTTTGTCGCTAATTTAACTAAAAACTAGTAAATTTAAATCATTTTTTGTAATATATTTCGAGCCGATTTTTCCAAATTTCACCCGATATAAAAATACATTGAAATGCCATTGTTATTGAGCCCTCATCTGAGGAGACCTCAACTACTAGCTACTAGGAAGAAGAGGTACCCCAAGATGTTAAAGGAGAAATGGGACATGATCACTTAAACGAAGTTAGGCAAGAATCGAGGAAGGGTGTGGCCAACATGACTATTCTCTAACTCACATACCATACAATATACACACTTTGATAATCCATTCATGTCATGAGTTGTGTTTTTGTGGAATTGACCTCCTTTACATTTATTAAGAGTCTTTTTTGGAGAGTGTAATGTACCTTGAAATTTTATTGATAAGATAACTTTCTTAATCTCACATTAGCAACAAATTAGTATTTGTTGTTAAATGCCTTCCATTTATGTGCCTTTCAACACACATGCATAAAACCTAATATAAAGAACTATTTGTATGAAAGGGGAGAATTGGATGGCCAACTCACTTACAAATGCATTTATCAAGTTCTTTCCATTATGTCAATTGTCATGAGCTCACATTAATAACGCAATTCACTTTGAAAGCACACTCAACACCTTGTATTTGCAATATGTTATGAACCATACAATGAAAGACTTCTAATATAGATTGCCCCTAGTCCAATCTCCTTTACACATCATCATGCCATGTGGCAATCCCTTTTCCAAACAATATCTTGCACCTCTAGGGTGCGTTCACACACTCAACCAAATAACCCAAGCTTTATTTTACATTGCACATTTCAACATTAAAGGAATGCAACAAGTGAAATCTATTTATGGACTTTGAAACTAATCCATGCATCATATCTTGAAAAGGAACATACCAATGTGCTTAATATGCCTTTATAGATTTGACATGGATAAGCCTTTATAGATTTGACATGGATAAGGTGTTAATATTGAAGCTAAAAAGTAAGAAGGGTTGAACTTTTTATGTTTAATAGAGCTCTTGAGACCTTGAACAAATTTTCCCCATGCACACATATATAAGTGTGCAAATAAAGCCATTTCTTTTCTTGCTTGCCAAGGCTACAAACATATATCATCACATTTCTTTGCAATGTAATTGAGGCTTCATAGTAGATCTTAAAGAGTACAAAGTACCTTGATTGAACTCCTGAATAATATAAGGGCTTAAAAGTATAATACTAGAATGCATCAAGAAGAGCATAATATCCAATGACTAGATTTCTTTAGAAATTACCCACAATGGGTCTTTAAGTGTCTACTAATGATGTATGCTTTGAGAACAAACAACAAAGAGTTTTCCTATATCAAACAAGTATCACTTTTTATGCTCAAGAAAACCCTAAACCCCTTGTAGATGGCTTTGAGTTGCCTTCTAGCCTCTGTAATGGACATATATAATCTAATGGACATGTGCGAATGATTTTGAAATGAAGGTAGCCTCTATGCTTTGAAATTATATTTGCTCATTGCTTATTATTATGCATATCATTTTAGTATGGAGTTAGTGAAAAACTTTAAGCCACCTTATATCCAAGCTTCAACTTGGTATTAGAGTAAAATTAGGAGGAGATTAGTGAAAAACTTTAAGCCACCTTATGTCCAAGCTTCAACTTAGTGCATATCATTTTAATATGGAGTTAGTGAAAAACTTTAAGCCACCTTATATCCAAGCTTCAACTTGGTATTAGAGGAAAATTAGGAGGAGATTAGGGGCTCATCTTCAATCGTTAACTTGTATCAAAAGAAGTTTTAGAGTTCTGATTAATACCTAAATTAGGGTTTTACATTTGCTATTTTTTCAGTTACAATTTTATTAGGATAACTTTTCAAGAGAGAAAGCAAGAGCTCAGATTTTTTAATGAGAGGGAAAGAGAGAAATCTCTAGATCTACAAAAATCATGTCCATTATCTAGAAGTTGCTTCTTCATAGGTCCTCTTGCATATTTGTGAAAAGAATTTGAAGAAAACAAGTTCTTATGTAGAAAAATAGAGAGCTTTGTTTTTTTGTTTTTTGAGAGAGAGAGAATTTGAAGAAAACAAGTTCTTATGTAAAAAGAGAGAGAGCTATGTTTTTTTTTGAGAGAGAGATTTGTAGCCTCAGTGTATCCAAGTTTCAACTTGATATTAGAGCGAGATTAGGGGCTTATCTTCATTAGCTTAGATTTAAAAGGTTTTAGAGTTATGATTAGTACCTAGATTATTATCATTAGGATTTTATACTTGTTTTTAAAGAGGGAGAGAGAGAAAAATAAAGAAATCTCTAGATCTACAAAAAGCAAATCCATTGTCTAGTAGCTACTTTTTCAACGCTCCTCTTACACACATCTACAAAAGAAATTCAAAGCAAACGAGTGGTGAACCATCATTTAGCTGTAGTAAAGTAGAGTGAGTTAAGCAACACACACTCCACATAGGTTTGATTTTGGGGGTCAAAGCCCAACCATAAAAGCAATCAATCTATCCTGCACACATATAAAAAAGTGACATAAAATGTGCATATGAGAACGTGCTCAAGAGGTATTATGAAAGTGCTTTGAGGGGTTTCCATGAAGCGAGAGTGCCGATGCACATTTACCAAAGTTGTTGTGTACGATCAAGTAGTGAGGCTTACGATGGAAAAGGTGAAGCATCTAAGAGAAGAGAGAGAGTAGCACCATGCAAGATGAGACAAATATTCCAAAAGAAGCAACATCTAAGAGAAGAAAACGATACCAAGAGTTTCATCACACCAGAGAGAGAGAGAGAGAGAGAGAGAGAGAGAGAGAGAGAGAGTAACTTGAGAAAAATGCATGAGTTTAGCCTATGAGAAGAAATGAACACATTGAAATTTTTTCTTGGTCCGTATATTGGGTTGCTATCTACACTTTACCTCATGTTAAGGAACAAAGATAGCATGCTCAATATTTGTAGTGTGTTTAGGTTACTTTTTTAGTGCCTAGTTATGTAGGTATTCCCTTAAAGCGTTGTTGTGTATATATTCCCTCCAAGGGTTGTGCTATCCTATTTTGAAATTCATGGGCCACTAGCATGTTATGGTAGCCATAATTGTGGTAAATATGGTTGCATGGGCAAACTAGTTTTATGATGTTTTTTGCAACCTTCAAAATCACACCATCACTCTAGAGTATGGGGAGCTACTACTATAGCTTAATAAAACTTGATGTAAGGCATCAAAAAAGGGTAAGATTATGACATCATCCACTAATAATATGTAAGCTTGTCTTGCAAATTATTATAATTCAGATTTTGAATGTATCTAAAAAGTATTGTAGTAGGAGGCATGGGGAGAAAGAGCATATGCGAAGTAGATTCTGGCCTCTTAAAGAATGACACATCATAATTTTTGCTTCAAAGTTTGGTACTTGTACGAAGTTGATACCAATCCAACTTGCCCTACCAAAGAAAAAAGGGGCACATGCCCCAAGGGTGGGGTGGTGGTTTTCATCCATGTTAAGAATGAGGATGAGCATCATTGAGTTGTCTTTATAGTTGTGTTCCACACTAAAACCTTATGGGGCTTCACATTCATCATACAACTTTAAGTGCAAGTTATCTCACTTCCCTTGTCTTGCTAACTTGACATCACACTCGTCTTAGAACGTTAATCTTTAAAGATGGCTTTTTTAAAACAAAAAAAATGCTATGTATTAAAAATGATGGCTTGCTTGAGCAATCCTTGTAATTTTTCAAACCTAAGGTATTGTATATGACAAGCACTAAAATCAATCCACCTTGCTCAAATTGTTCACTTTGCTGAAGAAAAATCTCAAAGAGGTGTTGATAATACTTGATTAGAGGCATATGAAGACAAGAAAATATATATTTTTATATGTCCCAAAAATAAGGTATAGTGACCCCTTATGGTCAAGATTATAACATGGTATAGTGATTGAAGGTGACCAAGTATCATTTCTGGGGAAATTTTAAGAGATGATTTTAACAAAAATGCAAGCCTTGAAAATTTTAGAGCCAAATTTCTAAAATTTCCCCTTAAAAATCCTTGGCTACACATGCTTGTAATCTTTTAGCCAAGGTCAAGAGTTCTAAGCCTACAAGATCAAAGAGATGAAAGTATATGTTATGGATCAATAGGGGGACTTGAGAGTTATGCCATAATTGAGCTACATTATTGTTAGTCCAAAATCTAGGGTATGCATGCGCCCAACTTATGGTGTTCACAAATGTTTTACTTAATGTGTTGATGTAAAAGCTCTTCAAAGATGTGATATAACACTAGGTAAAACACATGCTTCTAACTTGATGTGATTGAAATATATATTTGTCTTATTACACTGCTAGAATGGAGTCCCACAATTGCAAGGAAAATTTTAAGCACTTTTCCAAGCATTGCTAGCACCATGAAACAACTACATTTTAAGCTACCTTTTCAAGCAATATCGACTTTCAACACCGATTCATCCTTTCAATAGAGAAAAGGCAGCTTGATGCCCCTTGCATTCCAAATATCCTCATTTTCACAAACACAGGACCTCCAAATGAGCTCGAGGCAAAGTCTAATAGAATTGAAGAGATTCTACCCTTGTGTGGACAAGGGCTCTAAGTTTCGCTCATAGTTTCCCTTAATACTCGCAAAGCATTCACACATAAAATATTAACGTTAGTTCACTTTCCCATGCCATTGTGTTAACTAGGCTACATGTACAATAGATTGTGTCTTTGAGCATTCATGTAGACCATTTTTTATATGTTCCACAACTTATTTTATCTAGTTAGAGCCGCTCCCAACAAAACAGAGCTTGAAAAGCACATCATTCACCTAAAATTGAGACTCTTAAAGATTATACTATAGCTTCATTGTTAGCACATTTGTCAATTATGAGCAATGGCTCTTGACCTATAAGAATATAATATGCACAATGCTTCTATAAGATGTGCTATTTTAGCATAAGCGAAGACATTCAAAGCACATGATAATTTGCAAGACAATACTCACAACAATGTGAAGTGTTGGAAAAAGGGCTCAGAGGAGTGTTTTATTAAAAATTTATTAAAAAAACTTCTTATGGTTCATTTGAAAAAAAAGAGGATCTTTGAGAATGGTTTTTTGAGAATATGTTCAAATGTCAAACCTAGTAATTCTTAAAGAAGAACATATTACTTTTTAAAGATAATTTAAAAAAGAAATTATGTAGCTAGTAATTATAAAAAGAAAAGAATGGCGATAGTTTTAAAATTGCATTGAGTGGTGCCAAGTTGTGAGTGAGTCCTCTCTAAGTGCCATTGCTATCTATTCTATTAAGCACAAATTTTCCCTTACCACGTGTCACTCTCTCTAGCATCTCCTCTAATCTCCTGAAACCATCTCCTCCCTTCCTCCTCTAGCCATGTGGTAGCAGTGTACAAAGGGGCAGACCGTGCACGGGTGGGGGCAGTGCCGCAATAACGCATGGGTGGAGAACTAGTATTGTTTATTCATGGGTGGTGCACATATCAACAAAGGAGGAGCCTCTTCGCATGGTTCCCAACTAGCTTGGCATTTAGTTGGCAAGCAATTTGCTTTTGAGGAGTAGCTCTCTTCCAAGTGTGGTGGGGTTTCTAAGAGTAGGATGACATACAGTCTTTGATAGATAGCCTCTCAAATACTTTTCCATTGTGTCTTGCACTCGTAGCTCATCATCATCAAAAATTGAAACAAAAACTCTTCCAAAACAATTTATTTGCATGAATCAAGGTTCGGGGAAGATTGGTTCTCTTAAAACTAGAGCTGCTTCAAAATTCAAATGTAAAAAATATTTCTAAAAAAGGGTGAGAACATGAAAAGGCTCAATGTGTTTTTTTACACACAATGTTGGCTTGGGGATATTGCCCAGTCGCCCAAACCTGGGCGCTCAACCATAATACTGTGTTATCATTGTTTATCTTTTTTTTTTTTTTGGCGGTGTTGCGAGGGATATTTTTATTTTTATTTTTATTTTAGTGACAGACCACATACCATTAAACATGAGGGAGGATATTGAAACCAGAGGAGGGGGCGGGTATTGAACCCGGGTCCCGGTGTAGGGCAAGAGCCCATACTGCCGGTTTATCTTGAGTCCCACGTGGCCGGGTTTTTAAATCAGTAAGAGCACAAATTACAGACAGTTGGCGACTTCAAGCTCCAGCCTCCATAGCCAGGGAGCTTCTAGCTCGCTTGCTCTCTCTCTCTCTCTCTCTCTCTCTCTCTCTCTCTCTCTCTGTCTCCTCTTATTTACGCACTCTCATCCTCCCCCTCTCTCACCCCATGCTAGGTCATCCAACATCAGAGAGTCAAACTCCTTGTTGCAGCAGATGGTGGTGATATGTAGAAAGACAAGAAGAGCAGGGCTAGGGTTGTACTCAAAGACAAATCATTTTGGCCGTGTTGCAGAGCAGGAAACGCAGTAAAATTCCAGGCAGTGATTAGAGGCGCATAGCTGTCGTGCAGGCCCATGCTTTTCTTTTAAGGTCTCATGCTGGTTATGGCAAATTGATTGTCTTCTATACTGGTTAATGTTAAGGGAATTGTTTTTCAAGCGCTTTGCATGCTGGTCCATGCAAAGGGGACCGTTCTCTAAGCGCTTCGCATGCTGGTTCAGTTTAAGGGGATCGTTTTCTAATCGCTTTGCATGCTGGTTCAGGCAAAAGGACTTGTTTCTCATACAATGGGAGATAAAAGGTTTAAATGGCCATAGATAACCACATCTGCAGAGAGGTTAGAACAGTTCATGGCAATGGTATAGGTGCAAGGATTATTGCCATGGTTTCTAAATATGTATCCTCTTGAAAAGGCGATGTGTGTGCTGGCGAAGCAGGTTGTGCTGATCTCTCTAAAAATAGTGGGCACAGAGAGAGGATTTGATCCGCTCTGAAGAAGAAGATAGTCTTTGCCTACTCTTTCTTGTTGGAGAAAGCAAATCTACAAAAGAAACTACGTGGCACTGTCACAGAAGTGGTAAATGCTCTTGTGGCCTGAACAATGCTCTGATATAGTCCTCTCGGAGCATTCCTCCATAGAAATGGCGGCCCCAGATGACCACTCAGTGGAGGCCAGCTCCACCGTCCAAAACAGGAGGAGCTTGAGGGCCTCCATCTGCCTCAAACTCACCATTTTTGTTGGCTTCTTGGTAAGTAATATCGTTGCCAGGTCGACCACATGCACGCACTGTTTTTGATCGTTTTTTTTTTGGATTCCTTTCAATCGGCTTTCCATGAATCGTTTGTTAGTGCTGCCTCTGTACCCAGGTTGTGCTTGCTTCTGGAATTCCTGCTCTGGTCCTATGGTTGAAGGCTCATGAGCAACTTGTGGAGGAGATAGAACACAGGCTTCTCACTGTTTCTACTTTAAGGCAGGAACAGCTGAAAGACTACTTGACTAGTGAAACCGATAAGGCAGGATTGATTGCCACTCGAGTATTGATAAATAATTATTTGGCCAACAAAGGAGGCAACAACAGGAGCTTAGTAGAGTATGATCTAATATCTGCTGTTTCAGTGATATCAGATGTTCTATATGCTGCTGTATATGACAGCGAAGGCGAGTTGGTTATCTCCACTGGCGAGTCCTGGCTTGAGAAAGCACCGCAACCAACGGATTTTTCCTCGATTCGATCTGAGAGATTAAAGTTCGGTTATCCTATACTGACGGCTACAGGGTGGATATATAACATTTCAAGAGCCATCTATCAGGTATCCTCTGACTGCGAATTGCAACATTGGATTTGTGGCCCCTTGTCATTTCTGGACATCATCACAGCCCGGGGGGAGAGAGAGAGAGAGAGAGAGAGAGAGAGAGAGAGAGAGAGATTATATCAAATGTGTGCAAAAGATCCATAATGTCTATGAGACTAAGAATGAGTACGTATGATTTGTAAATAGTGGGATGTCAACATGAGAAAAGAAACAACCACCAAAGATAAACAGGCCCTCGTACTAATGTCTGCAGAATGCCAAAATGAACTATGAGACCAAATACATACCATAAAGACCATGCTGGTCTTGAGATAATTTCATGGTCTAGCAAAATAAAACCTTCAAGAAAATATCCTACTAATCAACTAGTAAATTTGTGATGCCAAGCGTCAGTACAGTCACCTTCACTAAAAATTATCTAGTTTTGGTTTTGATTTGGAATTATGACATCCTCAATGAGAGAGAGAGAGAAAGAAATATATATTAAGCGTCTACTACAGACCCAATGGGCCTATGAGACCAAAATGATCCAATAAAGCCCATGGCATATCTAATCATGGAACGGAAAATAAAATAGAACAAATCAAAACTATCTCACTGGAGTGATACAAAACTGTTTATGGAAATCTCATCATGGAATACTGGGATCATGAAACATGAGAGGAGCATCAGCCCCCAATAGATAGTATACCACTCTCCAAAATTTCAAGCATGGGGCTAATGAGTATGGCCGAGAGGTCTCCCTCAGCTATGTCACATGGGTAGGTAGCTCAATGGCAATGCAGCATGTCTTGGATTTGGAGCTGATGAGGGGATCGTGGCTGAGGATTGGGGGCGTCATGCATGCTAGAATGTGGAGACCTAGTCCCAGGTATCTCCTCTTCGGCGAGGTTCTGCAGTAGCCCAAGGTGGGTCCACAGGATCCACTGTGTGGGTGTCCTCCTCGTGGGTCCAGAAGTAGCTGGTGATGGTTGGCTGGAAAGGGAGGTGTCGAGGTGGTTGGGGCTGAAGCTCTCTCAAGAAAGTGTCCATGTGTTTGTGGAGCTCGAGCAGGAAATGCCCTAGGCAATGCTGGTCCGGGAAGTCAATGATCGTGGAAAGTGGGCCAAATCCCTCAGGGAACTCTCCTGTGGATCTTGTAGTATACTGGGCAGTGACATATGTAATGCTCCTTTGTCTCGACTCTTTGTGGCATAATAGAGAGAGAGAGAGAGAGAGAGAGAGAGAGAGAGAGTGCTATTAACGTCTATGGAAGACTAAAAGGACCCATGAGACCAAGACATGAGTGAAGACCATGAAGGTCTTATGCCAAAAGGAACAATAAACTGAACAAAACACTGGCCCAAGGTGGAGTGTAGGATGTTAACGGGAAACTACAAAGATCTTACACGGTGAAAAAGGCCGAAATGGGATGGATAGGTGTTGATCCGAGTTTATGGTACACCAAGAGTTGGTTTCTAAAGGCAAGCCTTAGGGGTTGTCATTGTATAGTAGGCTAGGCCGATTGCAAAAAAAATGGTCCTCCTCATCTATAAACTTTCTTTTTTCTCCCTGTTTTGGACCTTCTTTGGCTTACCTAAGTGCAGCAATTTGAAGCAGCAAGCTGTGACCTCTTAGCTCTATAATGAGGGGGTTCTGGGTACTCCCAAGTTAGCCCCTTAATCCCTACAAAGGCACATAGGGACTTCTTTTGGGGTACTCAAAGCCCCTTTATTACACGCTCCACTTGATGTCTCCTGAGTCATGCCAGTCCCTTGATATTTGTAGTGCTGCAGACTGCAGTAGAGCTTATGCTGGGGAAGTTGCATGTCATGTAGAGCTGACTGTGCTGGGCAAGATGTACAGGACGCAGAGCAGACTGTTCATATATTTTGTAGCATTAGAACCTAATTAGGTCCCTTGTGAATGTCGGAATGAGTTATGTTGTCCATCAATGTACCATTTAGCATTTCTTTAATCTTGTGATTTCTAAAGGTTCACAACTGGATGCTTTAAATGGTAAGTAGTAGTAGGTTAAGGGTAAACGGTAGTATGTTCGCTCCTGGTTATGCTGATTATCTTTCCTAATCTGCTGCTTTGCTTCCATGGTTTCATCTTAGGTACTGGTGGGCTTGTGTTGAGCTTCTTCTCACTGCGTGTTAGGATTCATCGGTGGTTCATAACTCATTTGTTATGCAGGGGAAAACTTTTATAGGAGTGCTGCTGACTTGGCTCAATGCCACAAAACTAGATGGGCTAGTTTACGATAGAACTGGGCTTCAAGGAACTGGTGAACTGTTGGTAGGTGTGCCACAAGACTCGAATACAGTCCATCTGCTCTTCCCGGCATTGCAGAATTCAAATCTCAGTGTGGTTCCAAATGATGGTGCAATGGCCCGAGCTATAGTTGGAGAGACAGGAATCTTGACACAACGAGATTACAACGGTGTGGAAGTCATTGCAGCATACAGACCTGTTGGTTTCATGCACTGGGGTGTGTATCACCTTTATTGCATCCCTATGTTATGTCAGTGATGGCAGTTATATACTGATTTACTTTCGATCTTGTCTCAGGTTTGTTGGCAAAGCTGGAAGTGCGTGAAGCTTATGCACCTGTTCGAAATCTTCAGATTGTGATAGTTATCACTATAGTAATACTTGTTTTTTTGGGTATGATGGCCTCTTTGGGGTTGGCTAAGGTGATATCACTGCCTGTTTCTTTCTTTTTCATCCTGAATGGAATTTGCATGATGCATCCTTATGTCATGGTTGCAGTCCTTTGATGATAATTGCTAAGTTTCTTGCCATTTATGTATCCTAATGGCTTGCTTATTTTTTTGAAAACCTTTCGTTTCAACAAAGAGTAATGCAAACTTGAATGTACACTGTAGTGATCATGAATATTGGCTTTGCTGTGGTTTAGATTCTTGTAGGCCAAATGCTACTGAGATGGTTTAGTATTCGGCACCAAACGCTATTCTGCAGCAACTCTCAAGCTTGGGAGTAAATGTTGATGAAAATGATAAGAAGGCTGTCCTTCTATCTAGCATAGAAGAAATCTCCAAGTTTTCAGAGATCCTAACGTATCTGAGGGTCGGTCCAGAGACACCTGTTGCTCTCAGTTCTAATGGAAGAAGAGCGTTGGCTTAAGATCCAAGCTGAAAAAGCATTTGATGCTGGCAAAGCTATGTCAGTCAAATGGAAAGGAAAGAAAGGAAGAAAAATGGTGAGATGCAACTTCTGCAAGAGAAAAGAGAGGTTCTTCAAGAATATGGCCAAAAAACAAGAGAAGCTGCATGCAAATTTGGTGACAGAAACATAAGAAGATGAAGCAGAAGCATTGATAATAGCAGAAGGCAAAGCAGCATTAGAAAATCTTTTTCTTAGTGAGGAAGAATTTTTGGTCTTTTGATTTATCCTGTGTGTGGGTCAAGGGTTCTCTGCCCACCAGGAAGTCCCCCAAAATGATTATAATAATCCTGTGTCACATGCGGAAGCTCTAGGAGTCTTCTTTCAGCCCTAAATACCTTCCTGGAACATGCTGATGCAAAACACAAACAGAAGATGGAGAGATCGCTGTATTTTCAGTATATTCAATATAGTACAAAAAGGGTACATTTCTGGTAAGCCATAGGCTGCCCCATAAAAGGTGATCTAGACTTCCAAAAGTCCTAGTCTATTGACCCAGCCCATACAGGACTGAATGCCTAAATGAATGCTTGGCTGAACCTTTCATAGGTACTTGGGACAACCATTAGCAGTCGGCCAACAGAAAATTTACAGAATATTGTGTTTGCAGCCGATGTCATCTGTAACACCCTGATCGACATGCCGACCTGATCTTGCATCCACAGAACTTGATGACAGGATTCCAGCTTCTGACCCTGGATGACTGTCATCATCCCCTTCTCTCCTCATGGACTCCCTAACTTGTCATCCTTCCCTTCCTGGCAACCTTTTCATTGAAAACCTTGGCCTGTTCTCCAATTCCACACCGATGAAGATATGTGCATCTGTTCCACTTTGTCTCCTAGCCCTTCTTGTCCTGTGCCTGCACACTTTCTTTGGTCTTCTTTTCTTGAGTTTACCGAAAGACGAAGCCCTTGGCTTTAAGTAGGGTATGGCACGGAAACAAGGCCTTTTATAACATTAAGGCATTACAAAATGGAAAACACACATAGTGATTATTTAATTCAGTTTTTGGGGGACTTCCCGGGTAGAGAACCCATGACTCAAACACAAAAACCAAGGAAAAGAAAATTCTTTGGAAGTTAACAAACTTTCCAGGCGTATGTCGAGTAAGAACGGTCTTTTCGATGACGCTTCCATGCCACTGCTCCTCCCATGGCGCTCTTATCTTACCCATTTGTAAGTGTGTGTTCACACACTACTAGAACAATAACAAGCCTTTTAAGGGCTATTTGCACATACACACATACAAACACACAAACATGAGACTCTGAATCCCATCATTAATATGATAAAAGCCTCCATCATTTTCTTCATACCCTTGCTTAGAGCAAGGGGGGTTGTTTTTGGGTAAAGTGATGGAGGTTGTCATGAGTGGTCAAGCTCTTATGTCAGGCCTGACATGAGAGCTTAGGTGGTTGGTGTCATTGTCTCTCTTTTGAGCACATGATACAGTCTAGAGTCCAGATCACCATCGTTGTTGAAGGTTTTTCAAACAACACCTCCTTCACTCGGAGGGGGGTTTTGTTGGGATTCGGAGCTATGTGTGAACACTCCCTATCAGTGTGTATGTGTGTGAACCCACCCTTAGGTGTGGATAGGTGTGCCATGCGTCATTATATGGGTCAAAAGATAAGGCTACATGCTAAAAAGTGTACTTGGTGAAGGTTATCATATCAATCAATAGAGAAATCATTGAGTCGTGCTCTTACTCTCTCTCTACAGTTTCTCTCCCTCTCTCTCTCAGGCAACTCTCCTGGCACTTTGTCTACCTATAAGAGAGACCTAATCTACTGTATATTGCAAAACATGTATATTTACAATGATGAACTTGGATCCTACTTATGCATACCTATCTACTGATGCATAGTTGACTTGCTGATTCACAGCATTGTAGTGATTTCCAGATGCTTACGTTTGGGAGTTGATGACTACCTTCTAGCCATTGGTGTTGATACTTGTGTGTGGAAGAACGAGATGTGATGAGATATCTCCAAAATTAGCTCTAAACTATCCTTTTATAGGGATTTGGATGGCAGGTCGTATGCTGGTCAGCCAGCCCCTTTTTGGTCCCAAAAAGTCATAAAAATATGCTCGTATTGTGCCCAAAATATGTCCCAACAATTGGCGCATGTCTTTTTTTTAAAAATTTAAAAAACCTGCCCCTTTTTGGTCCCAAAAAGTCATAAAAGCATGCTCGTATTGTGCCCAAAATATGTCCCAACATCCTTCAATTAGTTAAAAAGAAACAGCAACAATGGGGCTAAATACAACCACGGAGGGCTAAATACAAACTTGCCTCATATAAGGGCGGGAAACAAGTGATCGTAAGGGGGAGAGATGCTTCTCCTCCGGCTGGCCGCTCTATGAGGAGAAGGCTATCTCATACAAGGGGAGGGGGGAGAAAACCACCACACAGGTGGTCTGTAGTGCCAAATGGGGTCACTGCCTGTTAGATATCCGTAACGCCGCTACGGGCGTTACCACAGGAGGGGACGGCCTCTGGCTCACCACCCAGCCATAGAGGAAGAATGAGGATTGCCCCTCATCCCCCAGGCTATATAGTGTGTGGCCTGCCGTCCACACTAGCCTGGCCGCCCATGACTCCGCATGGGCGTCCTCTCCCACTGAACCCCGTACATGGCCATCCGGTCTGCCGTCGGTCATCACAGGCGTTACAGCCTACGTGACATTACCCCCCCCTTAAGAAGAGTTTTCGTCCTCGAAAACAAACTGGGGAAACCTTTTGGAAATTGCACTACGGCGTTCCCAGGTTGCCACCTCCTCATCCCTATCTGTCCATTTAACAAGTACCTCCTGGTACACTTTATGTCGGGTTTGTCTGTCACGATACTCTAGAATCTTTTCAGGTTCATGTGGTATCTTTGGTGGCTCTATCAAGTCCACCAAAATCTCTGGAGAAACTGCGTTCTCTAACCCGTGAACTGATTTCTTCAGTTTACTGACATGGAAGACAGGATGGACTTGAGAACTCTCCGGTAACTCAAGTTTATATGCTACGTCCCCAATCTTCTTAAGGATTTTAAAAGGACCACAATATCTCGGAGAAAGTTTATCACACTTTCCCGTTTTCATGGTTTCTGACTGCGCAGGAACCTTGAGGAATACAAAGTCACCTTCTGCAAAGGTCACCTTTCTACGTCCTTTATCCGCATAAGTTTTAGCGCGATCCTGAGCGCTACGAATGCTCTCACGTGTGGCTCTGAGCATATCATTCATATCTTCAAGGAAATCCTTGACAGATTGAATCTTCTCCTTTTCTAGGCCTACAACCATCGGAGATCTCGACTGGAATCCATACATTAACATGAATGGTGTAAATCTAGTCGCTGAGTGTTTGGAGCTGTTATAGGCAAACTCCAATAAGGGCAAGCACTCTTCCCAATTAGATTGCTTCTTACTAACATAAGAACGCAACATATCCTCTAGAATTTGGTTAACTCTTTTAGTTTGACCATCAGACTCCGGATGATCTGCCGTACTCATACTCAGAGTAGTATCCAACTTTTTGAAGACTTCCCTCCAAAAATGACTGTTGAACTTTCTATCTCTATCCGACACTATATCTGCGGGCAGGCCATATAGCTTGTAGAGATGTTCAATAAAGAGTTTTGCCAACTCTGGCGTTTTAACAGTTTTCTTCGTGGCAATAAACTTTGCCATTTTAGTTAACTTGTCCACTACCACCCACACCGAGTCATTCCCTCGACTCGTCTTGGGTAAACCGGTAATGAAATCGTATCTGAAGGTCAAACTCCTGTAGAATCTCCGCCCACCGAGCTTTTCTACCCTTCAGTTCATTTTGACTTGAAAGCCATTTCAGACTTTCATGGTCCGTCCGGACCTCAAAAGTAGCACCATATAAATAGTGTCTCCACTTTTTCAGTGCATGAACTATCGCTAGTAACTCTCGCTCGTAAGCCGAGTAGTTACGCTGCGCACGATCTAACTTTTTACTCTCAAATGCAATTGGGCGTCCCCTTTGCATAAGTATGGCCCCAATGGCCTCATTACTAGCGTCTATTTCCAAAACAAACGGCTCATTTGGATCCACAATAGTCAAAACAGGTGCAGCTGCTACGGTCACCTTGAGCTTATCAAAGCTCTTCTGTTGGGCTTCCCCCCAACTAATGTTTTTTGTTTTTGACCGTAACTGGTCAGTCAACGGGACTACGATCTTCGCGTAGTCCTTCACATATTGTCGGTAGAACCCCGACATGCCAAGAAAAATCTGCAGTTCCTCGAGATTCTTCGGCGCTGGCCATTTAAGAATAGCCTCTACTTTTTCTGGCTCCATCCGCGTACCATCGGCGGATATAATATGGCCAAGGTAGTGAATTTCTGTTTCAAAAAATTCACATTTGCTCTTCTTTGCAAATAGTTTGTGCTCTCGCAACAACTTGAACACTAGACGCAAATGCTGTATGTGTTCTTTTTGTGTCTTACTGTACACAAGAATATCATCTAGGAAAACTACTACGAATTTTCCCAGATATGGACGTAAAATGCTGTCCATCAGCGTCATAAACGTCGCTGGAGCATTGGTTAGCCCAAATGGCATGACCAAAAACTCAAAATGCCCGAAACGGGTCCTAAATGCTGTCTTCGCAACATCTTCTGCTTTTATTCTAACCTGATGATACCCAGATCTCAGGTCTATTTTTGTAAAGTATCTCGATCCATAGAGTTGATCAAACAACTCATCCATGCGTGGCATTGGATACTTGTTCTTAATCGTTATCTGATTAAGAGCCCTATAGTCTATGCACATCCGCATAGATCCGTCTTTCTTCTTTACCAGAAGAATAGGCGATGCCCACGGACTTGAACTAGGCCGAATGAAGCCTTTGTTCAAATATTCCGTCAATTGTTTTTCCACCTCCTGTGCCTCGGAGTGGCTTAATCTATAAGCAAGTTTGCTTATAGGTTTTGATCCTGGCATAACTTCGATGCCATGGTCTACTTCTCTAGATGGTGTAAACCATCTGGTAAATCATCAGGAAAAACATCCTGAAATTCCTCTAGTAAATTCATTAAAGTATCTACGTACTTTTTCTTTAATGTCTCATTCACCTTGGATTTTTTCTTGTTTGAATCACATGCATGCCAAACAGGGTTTTCAAACAGTGGGTCTCGTCCAAGGTTATTTTGTTTTCCTTGTTTGTCTACGCAAACATCATTTATCGTTTCATCTACGGAAACAGAATTCAAAAGAGGGTAACAAGCATATACCTCTGCTATCTGGTCTCTGCGGACCGCTGTACACAGCTCCATGGAGGAAATAAGTGGTGTGGCAGGGACAGTACGGTCGCCTTGCAGGGTAATGACTCTACCTCCGTGCTCAAAACATAGCGTATTATGTAAGTAATTCCGAGCTAGAGTAGGGCCCAAGCCATACAGCCACTCCCTGCCTAGATATACGTCTGCTCTGGCTAAGTGCATGACCTGAAAGTCAAGCGGAGCCTCGTAGTCCTGCATAGATAATGGGACCCCCAATACTACGGTATTCCATACCGTTTTATCATATCCGTTGGCTAGGCCAACAGTATACTCATGATCACTCCGGGTCTCAATCAACCCCAACTTCTTGACTAACGAGTAGTTCAAGAAGTTGTGGCTAGCTCCATCATCAATAAAAACTGTGACTCTACGGCCACCTATGGTGCCATACATGCGCACCATGTCATGCGGACCTACAGTAGGCTGCCACATCGCTGGTGTCACTGAACAAGCGTGATGCTCATCACAATGACACACTGTCACCTCTCTGAACTCTGCGGAACTGAGAGGGAGTCTCTGCACTGTATGCAACTGCCTAGAAGATTTACCATCTTTTTTGGGCTCGTTGCCACTCGTGCTGGCTTTAGGTTTTGGACACTCAGCCTTCGTGTGCTAGGCCTACTTCATTGCAATTAAAGCAGCGATTTTCCTTTCGCGCTTTAATATATTGCTCTTTCTTTTGGATTTCGGTGTCTCTTTTCTTCCTGGATGGTCGCGGTTTTTTAGACCAATGACCACCCTGTCCTTCCTGGTCCGTTCTATCCCCTTGTTTCTCACTGCGGAACCCTTTTCTTTTGAGGCCTGACCTCCTCTTTTCACTACCCTCGGCCCTGCTAGAACCACCACGCGCACTACGGCACTTGATGTCATCAAATATTTGCGCATACTTAATTGCCTCTGCCAGGTCTTTAGGCTGTAAGGGCTCTACGTACTCAAGGTAATCATCTTTGAGGCCTCTTTTAAAGCCTCGCAATGTTTGGAATGCATCGATTCCCTTTAGCTTGAGTACTATCTCCCTATAGTCTGAGATGTACTGAGTTAGGGATTTGTTCTCCATCGAGCACTTGTCCCATAGCTCCCAGCTTCTCTCTGCCTCATTAACAGGCAAAAATTCTTTTCGAAACATCGTTTCAAATTCCGTCCACGTGGCAGGGCGAGTTGTCAAACTCATCCACCATTTGTACGCTTTGCCGGTTAATGAGAGGCTAGCCTCTACGGGCTGTATACGGCTAGGCTGCTGTCGCAGCGCGTGCAAATCTGACCATTTCGCTAGAAACATATTGACTGAGTCCTTGTTTCTCTCCTTTTCCTCGCCACCAAAACTAGGCGGCTTTAAGTCTTTTAATAACGACGAAGCTGTCGCTACGGACGACCCCGCAGGCGCATCGGCCTGTACTCCTGCAACCACTGGCGAGGCTACGCTCACCCGTGCCGCAGGAGCTCGACTACCACGAGGAGTCGGAGTACTGGCCGAGGCGGCTGTCAGTGCATCTAACCGTGTGGAGATGCTCTGTAGCATCGTGACTAAATCAGCCTGGACTTTACCCATATTGTTTAGTTTGGCATTAAGATATTTAAACAGTCCACTAGAGAGCTCCGTCTCTGTCAGGACATCAGCAGGGTCCAATAGGTCATAGTCGTCGTCGTCATAATCCAAGAGGTCCTCCTCGGTTCCCTCGGCGACGTCGGTGTTCATGTCCTCTGGCTCGTCGGCCAGAAAGGGGTCATCTGCCAATGCGGCCGCTGCGGGCTCGCTGGGTCCTAAGGCGGGGTCAATAGACGAGGAGGGCGCTGGCGGATCACGCGTGATCGACGAGTGCGCTCTGGACCGAACAACGGTCGGGCGTGTACGGCCTGACAATTCGGTCGGGGTCAAACCCGCGACCGAGGACAAGAGACTTGAAAAACCTAGAGAAGTAGAAGGCGGTGGGGACACACTACGCCTAGCAGACATCTTTAATTCTTGCAAAAAAACAATGCGAGAACTCGGAAATTACTAAAAAAAAACGCTAATAAAATGAGCAGTGGTGGTGGAGAGAGAATAGTCACCCCCCTTTACGGTTGCCTGTCGATTTGTGTTGCGCTGCGAGCCTCTACAAGGACGCTACTCTGGGATTCTCCGATCCGCGAGAAAAAAATAATGCCTGCAACTCATAACGAAAATAAAAATGATCGAGAGGCTGTGCCTTGCCGGGATTATCCCTTGCGGGGATTATCCCTCCTCCCCAGCCGAGAGAGAGGATTTGTTTGAATTAGTTCATTTTTAATTTCATTAAAAATGAATAATGAAATATATATTTTTTAAAAAAATATTTTTTTTTCTTCTCATCTCGTGGCGTTTGCTGGGCTGGTCGGCTGCCTGGTGGTCGTTGCCGCCGCCTACTGGCCGCCGGGCTGGCCGCCTAGTCTCTTCAGATGGCGCACACGCAAGGCTCAGACGGCGCACAGGTTAGCAAGTCGCCCCCCCCCCCCCCCCCTACACACGAGTTTCAACATTCTTTCGTGGGGCTGGTCTTCGGCACCCCGCACAACGCAGGCCATTTAGCGTTTCAGCCCCCCCACGTTTCAGAGCCGGAATACCGCCAACACGAGCTCTCCAGACGAGGTGCCAAGGTGCTAGACAATAGAATGGGGCGCCGGGGCTGCAGGTTTCTGATGGTGGAGGCGGCCGCCAGCTGGGCGGGAAGAAGGTCTCTCTTCGCCTTTCCAAGGCAAACCCCCCCCTTGCACAACAACGCTCTGGAGGTAGGGGGCTGATGTTCGCCCCCCCACACGCTAGCTTCAACGACAGACAATTTCAACGCAGAAAAAAAACAAAACGAAAATTGCTTTTGCTTACCTGCGTTTTTTGCTTGTTGTGTGTGACGGGGAGAGAGAGAGAGAGAGAGAGAGAGAGAGAGAGAGAGAGAGAGAGAGTTCTTCCCTTCAAAAATGGCTTGGCCGCCTCCCTCCACACACTTCATTGTGGAGATAAGGGTGAGAAGATGAATGGTCGAAAACCATCGAGTGGGCTCCGGTCCCCCGGTCACGCGCGGACTCTGACGATCCCATCGAACCTCGCTCTGATACCAGTGTTAGATATCCGTAACGCCGCTACGGGCGTTACCACAGGAGGGGATGGCCTCTGGCTCACCACCCAGCCATAGAGGAAGAATGAGGATTGCCCCTCATCCCCCAGGCTATATAGTGTGTGGCCTGCCGTCCACACTAGCCTGGCCGCCCATGACTCCGCATGGGCGTCTTCTCCCACTGAACCCCGGACATGGCCATCCGGTCTGCCGTCGGTCACAGGTGTTACAGCCTACGTGACACTGCCTTTATCTATGTGGAAAGGGCCAGGCCTCTTGGAACTTCAGTTCTTTTGCACGTGTGTTTCTTTGCAAGATCTATTTGCTGTTTCTCTGATTTACAGCCATTCTTTCATGGTATCTGAGCCTAGTGTTACAAAGGGACCTACGTTGTCTACATCTACTGCTGTAGGCAAACATCCACCGCATCTACATATACAAAGGAGCTAGGTTTTCTGCTGTGGACTTGCGTTTTCCATTGAGGAGCTGCGTTTTCCACTGAGGAGCTGCGTTTTCCACTGAGGTGCTGCGTTTTCAGCCTGAGATCTGCATTTTCAGATCTCAGTCTCATACGTTGGTGCTACAACAGGGTTTTAACCCAGGGGAGTCATTTCTTACCTCTCCTTTTGGTTTCCCACCCTCCCATCCCTTCTTCTCCTTCCTTTATCTTGGCTGCACTCAGCTTTCGAGGAGTAGTTTGCTGATTTTCTGATCAGCTTTGTTAAAGAGGAGGATTCTGCTGCGTTATCGGAGGATATGGCTTCTGGTCATAGTCATTCTTCTCTCTCGGGGATTCTCTTTTCTTCTCCCCGATCCCAAGCCCCAACTTCACAGGCTTCTTCTTCCCAGCTTCCTGTTTCTCTATCTTCTTCCCATATTCCTGTTTCTTTTCCTTCCATATTCCCCACCACCACCACTTCTCTTGTTTCTCCCCCCCACAAACCCTCATCCCAACCCCTTCCCATGTGCCATCCTATTCACCCCCTCAAGTGAGTGATTCCATGAAGCTGACTGCTACCAACTACCATACTTGGTCGTTTTATACGCAATTGCTTCTTGAAGGAGCAGGTGTGTGGCCCTCTGTCACCACTCCTCACTTGGTGGATCCCGCGTTTCGTGGAGTTTTGGATGCACGGGCCCGTCTCATCATCATCCATTGTATGACACCATCTATCCAGGCACAATTCATATCTTCCCGGAGTGATGCCAGTCAGATGTGGAATGAGATTCAGAGGAGGTTCGGGAGAGTATCTTTCTTGAAGATTGCTAAGTTGGAGGCGGATGAGAAGATTACCATCAGTGACTGAGATAATATCATTGATAAGATTGGGGAATTCACAAGGATCAAGAGGCAGCTTGAGGAGTATGGGAGCTCAATCAACAACCCGATCCATAAACTGCTTGGTAAGCTGCCATCATCTTTTGACTCTTTCAAAGATCACATCTACTTCCGTGAGCCTCTCTCCCCTTTTGAGGAAGTCGTGAGTTATCTCCACGACAAGTGCATGCTTCGCGGAAAAGGCAAGTCAGAGTCTGCTTTTGCTGCCTCTAACAAGGGCAAGGACAAAGGCAAAGGTGGAAAAGGGAACTCCAACAACAAGAAGCAGAAAGTCACCACAAAGTCATCTTTTGACGACGACGATTCTGTTAGCAACAAGGGTTCCAGGATGAAGGAATCTTGTGAGTTTTGTGGCCGACTTGGTCATTCTGAGGCCAAATGTTTTGCCAGACAGGCTGCTTCCTGCAAAGCCTAAAGCCAAAGCTAAAGCAAAACAGGAGTCCTCCTCCAATGGCTCAGATACTTCATACACGACAGATGGTTCAGATACTTCGCCAACGACAGAGGAGGGTACGAAGTCTCATGCTAAGATGGCTTTTCTTGCTGTCTATGATCCCCTTGTTCTTTCATCTTCACAGGAGTAGGATGAGTCCATCCTGGTGGTCACAGAGGAGACTTCTGATTCAGAAGTCAGTGCCCTATCCGCAACAGAGGATTATTTAGAGGAGTTTCTGATAGAGACCTTATCAGTTCCTCTAATTCCTTTAGATGAGTATCTCCCTTCCCTTGTGTTGTTTCATGCTGATGCTATTATTGCAGATTTTCTCTCGTCTCTTTCAGAGGAGGATAGTGGTTCTTCTATTGGGCAGGTGGATGATTTTGCCGAGATATCCTCACATATTCTGGAGCTTCCTACTTTGGCAGTTGCTTCTCCTTCTTATGTTTCAGAGGAGGCATCTTCCACTATCTTGGAGCCTGTCCCTACTTTGAACTTGACAACTTCTACTATCACTGATGATCAGTTTGTTCCAATGGTTGTTTCATTTCCTCCTTCTTCAGAGGAGAAGTCTACTTTGGTCCCGATACTTGTTGCAGATGTAGAGGAGGTACCATTTATGGTTCCATCTCTTGAGGGCTTCTCTCTTCAGATTGATCCCATTGTTTCGTCTTCGATATCTTCTCGTGGCTTCTTCCGAAGACCTTCTTGGTATTCAGATGTACCATATCTTCGCAAGCTTTGTGCCTTTTATGAGGAGGTTGTTCCTTCAAACTCTTTGGAAGTCTTTCTTCAGCGTGCTGGAGTCAGTTCGCCCATCTGGCGCTGAAGAGGAGGTGTTTGCATTATCATCTCCAGATTGGGCATATATGTGCATATTTCATGCTGTATCTGGCCAGATTTATGAGGCCATGCATTCATCTTATTTTAGATATTTTTTTGGCTATTTTTGTCTATTTTTTAGACATTATTCTAGTATTTTTTGCATAGTCGGCCAGCTCATTGTTTTTATACTGGCCGACCAGCTCTTGTCCAACCTATAAATAGGTGGCTTGGGTTAGCATCATTAGCACATCATTATTCAGCTATTGCTGTTGGTTGTATGCACCTACGGGCAGCCCTCGTGCTCTACTTCAGCAGATAACAAGTTTTCTACTTCAGTTCTTTTGCACGTGTGTTTCTTTGCAAGATCTATTTGCTGTTTTTCTGATTTACAGCCATTCTTTCAGGCACGGCTCTGTATAGCTGGATCAATGAGACCTAGCCTCTCCATGTTACCTTGGCCCTGGCTGGCCTCCCATCACTTCCGGTCCACAAGAAGTTCCAGATCAAATGCTGTACCTGGCCAATACAAGCCCGAGAAAAGGCCCAGCACGAGGTGATGTACCACATGGTGGCAAGTCGTACTTGGTTCGCCACCAATTGGTGCATGTCTTGGGCACCTCCACACCTATTGGGCTGCTAAACAGCCCCAAACAGGCCATGTCATGCCACGTACTTTGCCTAGAAGGCGGTTACAAGTAGGAAGCATGTCCTTGTGACACTCACATGCATGATGCACATGACATAACCTAAGACACCAAACCTGCTCTTCCTTTGGTGGTATCATATGTTGTTCACTTGTAGGTCTGAAACTAGCAGGCTGTACAGTTTTTAGGCAGCTTGCACTTTGTACTGGTTCATACAGGAGGCCCATCTGCACTCAGCCACTAGCACAGTTGTAGTGCTATCTCTCTATGCCAGTCAACAATGTGCTGTACATTTAGATGAGACTACTGTAATCTGTTATCACATGTGTGTCGAACAAGTTGATTGCAGCCCCCACATTGAATTGATCTGTTGCCTTTACGGCCACATGTGTGCATGGACAGGTTGCCATGATTCTTGCTTTTTCTAAGCCTCGAATTCGTGTAAAGAGCTGGGAGAGATTTCAGTCTTTCATATATGTTTAAACCTTCAAGGGGTTTTGAATGAACGTTTAGTTCCTTTTAATATGAAAAATAGAAAAGGTAAAGTCTGCAAAACTGATAAAGTTGAATGCATAAGTGCACAAATATTCACATGAATGTGAGCAGTATGTCACCAGCTCATGCTTATGGGATGCAGAGGGTAGATGAAGAAAGCACTGCCTACAGAAGAGTGGAGCAAGGGAATTAAAGGAGAGAACAAGATCAGCTAAGCATGGAATCTTCGCCTAATATAAAAAATGCAAGGAGGAACTTTTTCAGCCAGAACCTAGGCCTTTAGAACAGTCCAAACAGGGTGCCCATCATGCAGCCATGAGTGGGCAAGTGGGCCACCAATTTAAGAGGGCAAAAAGTGGTCTGAATGATGTGTTTCCTGGTTGCCACATTAAGCTTACACTGGTAACTTTTCAATTCCATTCTTTTCTCTTTGGAGCCCCCTAATCTATCAAGCACCCCGGGCTCATTGTCATGCTTGGACATGGTCACATGTGGGGTATAATACCCTCTATTGCTTGGTGATCTTACTTTTATTTGTTTGCGAACACATGCAGTCTTTTGTTCACTATGAGCCATGGTGTTTGTGATTTGCTAATGTGTGTTCCTCAATTTTCACAGATTTTCACATCTCCTATTATTGAGCTTGGAAGAGCTGCAGCTTCTCTTGGTCAAGGTGATATGAGAACAAGGGTGAAGAAGGGGACTGTCCTCCTTTATGATGAGATAGCTGACCTGAAGGATACATTCAATAGCATGGCACACCAAATCGCAAGTCATCAGTTGATACTTGAGCATAAGGTTGTAGTCTCACAAAAAGTAGGTTGAATAGAAAATCAGAGGATGTGTTTTAATGTGAGGCTTCTTTGAAGCAGGTGAGGGAAAGAACCTTGGATCTGGCTCATGCTAATGATGGCCTTGCAAAGGAAATAGAAGAGAGGAGGAGAATAGAAGTGGAGCTGGAGAAAGCCAAAGATGTGGCCATAGCAGCAAACAGATCAAAGTCAGAGTTCCTTGCTAACATGTCCCATGAGATTCGGACTCCTTTGAATGCAATTATAAACTTTACAGAGCTTTGCTTAGACACACAAATAACTCCCGAGCAACAAGAGCACCTTGACTATGTATGAACAAGATCCCACAACTATTTTTGGTTTTGGTGTTAGCATTTGTTTGTCTAATTTCGAGTTTTGGTTTTCGCCCTGGTTTGGGATCCTTATGGCATGCATGCAACCTTGGTTGGTCCAGGTGCGCTTTTCAGCACAGCATCTGTTACGTCTCATCACAGACATACTAGACTTCAGCAAGATAGAAGCAGGGAAGCTTGAAATGGAGGAAATGCAATTCTCATTGTTTGATCAGCTGGAGCATGCTGTGTCAGTACTGGCAGCACGCGCATTTAAAAACGGCCTGGAACTTTGTTGTAGCATTGATAGTGATGTCCCTGAGCAGATCATGGGGGATCCAGGGAGGCTACTTCAGATATTTGTGAATTTGATTGGTGAGTTTTGTGTGCCAAAGTTGGTTTGTGCTTTTTCTCTTTTCTGGCCTGCCCTTTGAAAAGGCGCAGGCATACTTATATTCCAACTGGTTCCTAAGAAAAACTCACCTTTTTTCGAAGTCCCTTTTTAAGCTCTCTCTCTCTCTCTCTCTCTCTCTCTCTCTCTCTCTCTCTCTCCCCTTCGCTTCGCTGCTTTTTGCCGCTGTTCGCGCCCCTGCTCGCCGCCGCCTTCTGTTCGCGCCTCTGTGCGTAGCCGCCACCTTCGCCCCCGCTCGCCACCCTCTCTCCCGCCTGGGCTGGCTCTGTGCTGTCTGGACCCGCTATGCTATTCTGTTCGCCTCGCTGCCCTGCTCACGCTATGCTGGCCCGTCTGCCTATCCGCTAGCCCCTCCGTGTCCCACCCACCCTTCCTCAGGCCCCCAAGGCAGCAACATAACTCTCTCTCTCTCTCTCTCTCTCTCCTCCCTGCTTGTGGGAAGCGCTGAGAGTAATCTCGAGGAATGGCTCCGAGTCTCCAAGAGAAGCTGGAGGCCCTCGAGACGGCAATGAAGGCACTAATCAAGGAGAACAAGAAGACATCCGATTCCAACCTCAATGAGGTGGAGAACAAACTACACCGGCACATCATGGCCCTCGAAGCATGGGTCACGGACCTTGAACAAGAGAACACAGCACTCAAGGAGGAGGTGAGTGCATTGAAAGTGGAATTGGTAGCCGTCAAGAACACCGAGAAGGAAGAAGGGGAGATCAATGACAACACTCTCATGACCATCAAAGAAGAGATCTCCAAGGGGATCACAAAGGACATGGAGGGAAAACTCGAAGCCAAGCAGTCAGGATGGGTTGAGGTGGTGAAGAAGAACATCCGTAAAGAAGTCAGGGAGGAGACTCACCAAATCATTCACACCACCATTGAGGAGGAGAAGATGAGGCATGCCCGCCGCCTCAACATTCGAGTCACAGGTATAGCCGAGACATCCGACTCCACTCCCGAGAAAGATGGACAGCTTCTATGCATGAAGCTCGGCTACAGGGAAGAGGACCCTCTCCCCTTCACCAAAGCATGGAGAGCCGGGAAAGACTCAACACGCAAGCGAGCCCTCATCCTACAGTTTGCAGGAGAGACGGAGAGGATCACCTTCATGAGGAAGAGGGTGATTCTACGAGGATTACAGGGAGATCCCATCTATTTGGATGACGACCTTACAAGGATGCAAATAGAACACAGGAAAACATGCATGCCGAGAGTCCTACAGGCCCGGAAAGAGGGCAAGAGAGCATTCTATCGCGATGGCCGTGTCATCATCGATGGCAAGGCCACCGATTAGCTCCAGGCGGCCTATAGGACATCGGCTATGGAGGATCCAGATTCACAGATACACATAGCAGTTTGGAACTGCAATGGAGCACTTTGGACACATCTTGGGACATGGAGGGACGGGACATCATACTACTTACAGTGAGGACCAGAGCCCAGAGAGGGGGCTACCCAAAGTAGAGGGCTATCAGTGGGAGTTTACATACAGGGGGACCACATGGCAGAGCACATCGAGAGGATCTGGAGGTATAGCGGTACTCTTCAAGCGAGAGCTACAGGAGCGCCTACAGGTGGTAGCACGTGATCAGGAGGCTAGATACATGTGGATTAGACTGTAAAGAGCCTCTACCATATCCCTCAGCAACCGCCCATACCACAGCCACAGGAGTCCTGCCCTACCTCCTCTACTTTCTTTACCGCCTCGATGGTAGAGAAAGCTATCCGCCGGTTACATTATGGGAGATCGACTGACCACACAGGTATACAGAGTGAGCATCTTATGTATGCAGCTGACACACTCGGACCCTTTGTTGCTCACCTCTTTAATAGGGCACTAGTGGAGGGTCTACCAGCTGAGTGGACTATGCACACCATCGTGCCTCTCCACAAAGCGGGAGACATGCTAGACCCCAACAACTACATCATGATTGGTCATACATTGGCCAAACTTTATGGCACAGTGCTCGAGGCAGAGTTGAGCTCATATGCAGAGGAGGAGGGACTGCGAGCACCAGGGCAGGCTGGATTCCGACGAGCTTTCTCCACTATTGACCATATATTCACTCTGAGATGTCTGATTGACCAGGCTAGGGCGCGGGAGAAGAGATTATAGTGCTGCTTTGTGGATTTCTGCAAAGCATTTGACACGGTGCCACGAGAGAGACTCTTCCAGCGCCTACAGTCATTGGGGATCCCATCAGAGATGGTTTGGGGCATCTATGCTTTATATGAGCAGGTCCTCGGGCGCATACGATGCCCCGGGGGGCTATCTGATGTTATTGCTAGCACCATAGGTGTGAAGCAAGGATGCCCATTCTCTCCTACACTATTTGGGCTTTACATCGATGAGGTGGTTGACGTCATTGGTCACGGTGGTGGGGACGGGGTAGACATCTCAGGTACCACTGTCCACATTATGCTATATGCAGATGATATTATTCTGGTCTCTGAGTTGCGGATGGGACTACAGCACCATCTCCATGCACTCGATGACTTCTGCACCCAGAGGGGGCTTACAGTGAACCTCAGGAAAACCAAGGCCATGATTTTCCACACCTCAGGGCCGGTTACGTCAGGCCATCTTCACACTAGCAGGAGGACAGGTAGAGGTGGTAGACTCATATGTGTACCTGGGGATTACATATATGACTCCGCCAGGAAGATTTACTATGGCACAGGCAACTAGGGATAGACTCACACGAGGGTATGCAGCTCTGGCCATGCTAGAGCGACAGTGTCACCAGGCACACTTCCAAGAGCCTCGCATGAAGGGGTGGTTGTTTGACACACTAGTCACCCCTGAAGCAGAGAGGATATGCAGACTATGCCAGGAGGAGGTTGAGAGTGAGGAACATTATGTATGCAGATGCAAAGCATATAGTGTCATTAGCGACAGATACACCACCATCTTCAGTGGACATCCCTCACTCCGCTAGATCATGGAGTCCGCAGACCAGCACAGATTTGGCCAGTTCTTGTTAGAGACACAGCGCCACAGAGAGACACAGATACGGACTCATACCACAGGGAGAGGTGGGCGATAGCTCCAGCTCATTGATTTCTTCCAGAGATCTATCCCAGTGGCTACCCTGACACAGAAGGGGGTTACACTTCAACGCGCTGCAGACCTTCGAGCCAGACGGAGACCGAGAGCACTAGGCTACCAGACTCCCAGACTACATTAGAGGAAGATCACAGAGATACGGGCTCGACATCAGCACCATATCCAGGAACGGCAAGCTCACTTACACTCACACCCGGAGATCATGCTCCGAGGTATTTTTGCCTCGCCATCGCCTATGTATCACATATTACACCCCCATTATGGTACTGGTTGGAGCTAGATAGATTTGCATTGCATTCTTGTATACCCTATGCATATAGGTTGCATATTGAGCCTCTAGCAGTAGTGCTCCATCCATCACACCCCCCCACTTGCTCAGTACTTTCATACTTTATTTCATGTTCATTTTGTCCTTTTTTTTTCTGGACATCCAGAAGACATTGACAATTGTACATTGATTTGTCTCATAGGTCGGGTTCGGCCTCTAGTAGACGTTAATCCAGCTTTCTCTCTCTCTCTCTCTCTCTATATATATATATATATATACCCCCATCACAGACCTTGTCATTTGGGAGGCATATGTGAGGCAGCTATATGATGTGCCGGATCAGCCTATACCACAAATGGCACAAATCTGCAAGTCCACATCATCCCATTTTTTCAACACTACGAATGTCACCAGGTCTCTAGAGAAGCTGCATAATGGGAGGGCAAGAGATCGTGAGGATTTATGAGCGGATCACTTTGCACATGGACACCATGTTTTAGCCTCCATTCTAGCAAGCTTATTTAATAGAGCAATATGTGAAGGCTTCCCCCCTTGTTGGATCACCAACACCATCGTTCCCATTGATAAAGCGGGGACCTCAGGGATCCCAATAACTATTGGACTATTATGATCGATCATAGTATGGCAAGATCTATGGGACAGTGCTGGAGGACATAATCAGCTCTGTGACTGAGTATCTGGGTTACATGGCAGTTGGTCAGGGTGGTTTCAAGAGAGATTTCTCCACATTGGACCATATGTTCTCTACGGGCTCTCATAGAGGAAACATGATCACGGCGGAAGCATGTGTATTGTTGCATGGATTTCCACAAAGCTTCTGGTTCGGTCCCTCGATCCTGGCTCACTGGACGCTTGCAACAGCTCTAGTTACCACATGATGCAATTTTGGCCCTTAAGTGGGTAGATTGGGACCCAATTTGGTGTCGACTCTTCATATTCTTTCTCTATATCTCTATCTCTTGTGAATAAAGATCATGCTCACTAACGTAAAGGTATAAAGAAGGCCTTGCTGTGCGTTACACAATCATACCGGTTGCATGCTACATTGGTATCAGCGCTTCTGATTGTGACCCAGCTTGGCTACCTATAGTGAGCATTCTGTGAATGGTAAAACTGAGGTCAAGAAAAACCACCTAGCCATTAACCACGCCAAGAGAAGAAGAAAGAAGCTTCAAAGAAGACACCACCATATAAGAAAGTGTCCACGAAGACACCACTACAAAAGAAAGTGTCCAAGAAGACACCACAAAAGAAGAAACACTTCGGCAAAGCACCAAAGTTTTTCTTCAAGGCTACTAAAGTTACAACTTTGGTAGGCAAAAGAAGGAAAAAAGTCTTAAGAGCAGCCTAAAGAGCAGGGTCCCCCAAATCACATGCTTCTTCTAATGGTGCAACAAAGACGCTGAGAACTTGCTGAGGTTTGAAAGGTTGAGGAAGCCAAACGTAAGACCGGCGCCGGGCAGAACACTCGGCTCTAGAAGACCAACACAAGCTTGATTGGGAAGCCATGCAACTCTAGCGTTAGGAGAAACTCGCAACCTTGAAGGTCAGTCTAATCGCAACACTTTCCAAACTGGCACGTGGTCCCAGTTCCTCCACTACCCCATCCACCACTGTCATCTAAGCTTAACCCTACTACATCAAGTATGATGGTAAGTGTGATCATCCTGCATTCACTTAATTTATACATCAATTTGTTGCATATTTTTCATTGGCTAAGATTGCAAATTCTCAAGACAAAGTCCATTTGGCGGCTGTGTATCTCATTGGGGAAGTCGTTACTCGGTGGTAGCATTGGTTAGATGTTCATATAGATCCACCACTGCTTTGACTTTTTACTTTACGTTTCGGATACCTTTGTGTTCAACCTCAAAGCCAGATTCTTCCATCCCAATACATGACTAATTTGGAGGATGAGTTTTACAAACTCTCCCAGAATGTGTCCCTAGTGTTGACCTATTCTAACAAGGTCATTGCCATGGCAAAACAATTGGGGAAGTCGGAAGAAGAGAACTTGGAATAGTTTCGCAGGGAGTTGGATACGAACATACGGTTTCTATACGGAATTTCGAGCTTGAGTCATATGACCGGCTTTGACTCTAGCTTAGAATTAGGAGATGATGCTGAACAGAGGTAAGTGCAAGCAAGTTTAGACAAGCCCCAAACCCCAGCAGTGCAACAGTCATCATCCTAGTCGAGTAAGGGAGCACAAAACAATAAAGACAATAAGGAAACAAGTCTCAGAGCAACTCAGGGAGCAACTCAGGCGAGAAGAAAGGTGCCTGACGAGAAGGCCAAGGAGGGCATTACTAGAGGTTAGCCACATGAGCACATGCGGTACCAAGCAGCGAACTGATATGTCTTCTACCATCAAGTGGGTCATGGTTTGAAGGATTGTATACCAAGTGGTAGGCTGAGAAAGTCGCCAAAGCATCATCCTCTATAGTGGCCACCACCGAAGCTACCCCTAGCCCTCCTGTTAAAACCCTAAGATCTCTCTAGATAATTGTTATGCATAAACATTCATAAATCAGGCATAAACTCAACCACCCAACCACCCCCGAGCCCAAGGGATGCACACATGAATAATAATGAAATACATCATACCTCTACCTTGATGTCCCATACCATCAAGAGGTATAACTCCAATCCAATAGCATGTAGCTATAGTGTGAAATGGTAGAAGAGTAGATATGAACCTCTACACAAGAGAGCATAACATAGCCTTGGCCTCATGGAGCCCAAACCTCCAAGCCCCCTTGAGTGTGTCCCATACCCCTATTATATAGGAGGTACTAAGCGAGAAAAGATAGGCACTTCTTCATGATGCCCCTGATTCTCTTGTTGAGGGTCATTGTGGCATCAAGAGTACCTTGGACAAGTTAGGTTGGTTATTCTATTGGCTAAAAATGAGAAGGGACATCTACTAGTATGTCTAGACATGGCAAATTTGCTAAAAAGTGAAGGTTCTATTGGCATATTACTTGGTTGTAGTGCCACATATGAACATTGCATAACTAGGGGAACTTTTCCCCTTTGGGTTTTTCCCCCTAGCACACTTGGTGTGAAAGGACACCCACCTATTTTATGTTTATTTGTATTGTGGGTTGACTTCTCAGCTTCACACATTCCAATGCAATCCACAACTTTGCATCTCTATCTATCACCATCTCTATGTACTGTGTACAGGTTTTCTTCTGTGTGTAACCCTAGCTCCCATGAGCCAACAGTGGTATGAGAGCCCTGACCTAATCCCTAATCGCCATCTCCCATGCTTCGGCCCGCACCCTATCCCACAACACCCTTGCCGTCGCTGCTTCTTTGCTGAGACAATTAGGCTCCCGTCCCCTCTCTTGCCTTGTGGTATCAGCTATGCTTGGAGATTCCAACCACTGCACACTCAGTATCACATTGGGGCTTTTGTCTGCAGATGACATTTTGCTAAAGAATCCAGCTGTTGCAAGCAACTTGCATGCAGAACTACTACAGAGACACACACAATCTTAGAGGTATTTTTGGATTTCTATTTTTGGGGCTTTTGTTGATTGCATGCTTCAAGGTGCAGGACTCAGTAAAATTTGAGGCTTTTTTGAAATTCGTGCTTAATTGCACAATTAGAGCTACGAGACGGGGAACACATAATTTTGGGGCTTTTGTGATTTACGTGCAATTGGCACAAAATTGAGCCCATTGGTGCATAAAAATTTGGTGCTTTTCGCGTTTATGTGCAATTGGCACGTCGTACAGCCCATTGGTGCACATAAATTTGGTGCTTTTCGTTCTAGAGGTGTTGTTTGGATATTTGTGCAGTGAATGTGCAGGGATTTGCATTGCAAGTATCATCAGGACACTCCAAACACTTTTTGTAGTCTTGTATTTGGGGCAAAAAGTTTGCTTAGGAACTTGTGATTGCCTGGCATGGCACTCCGGTCTAGTAGCTTGGGGACTTTACACATCCCCTCTTGCTTATCTTGATGACGGGGCTACCGTTGCTTTTGGGCAAGTCGTCTCAACAATGTTGGATCTTTCTTCTAGAACTTCCCGTCACCTCTTGGAGGGTCTTCTGCACCGGGATCTAGAACTGCTGCCTTCTTGGAATTTGTCTTTACTTGTTGGCAATTATCCATCGGGAGCAGACGATAGATTCCTTCTTCTTCTTGATCCATCTTGAAGGTGGACAAGGTCTTGGCTTTCTTCTAGATTGTCTTCGTGCTTTCCTCCTCCAACTGCTGAACGAGGGGGCACTCTAAGCTTAATGTTATTTTGTTTTTCTTCTTCTCTAGAATGCGAGAGTTATATCAAACTTGCCAATGCTATAATAATAATAGTAATATGTTGTACATCATGATAATTGGTGCATATGCCCTATCAACTACCTTTTTGTTGTAATAATATGTTGTACATCATAATAATTGGCGCATATGCCCTATCAACTACCTTTCTATCTTTAGTGGTGCATATGCCCTATCAACTACCTTTTTGTTGTAATAATTCTTTCCATTTGTTATGATCCTTAGTGCTAGGCTTCATTATGGCTGAGTCTGCCTTGCATCTTCGGAGCTCTGACAGAAACAGACCTTTGTATGAATGTGAGTGTGTGTGCGCATGGGGGGTGTGGGAGCATATATTGATACCAAGTTCTACACCCACTATTGGGCACTGATGATGTTAGTGGGGATGTTGATGGGGAGAAAACAGAATTAGGGTTAGAGTTCATTCATGGGAGACATACACAGAGAAGCAAGGGAGAGAGAGAGAGAGAGAGAGAGAGTTGTGGGGATAAGTCAACTCATGAGGCATGAGTGTGTGACTCCCCTATCACACATGTATATTGCACTAGTACACATAGTGCACTTAGTACATTAAAAGTACTAAGTGTACTATGTACTATAACTTATGGGCTTGTACACACTATAAGGGTGGGCATAACGCCTTTACCCCAACAACCTCCCACTTAAAGGCAAAGTGCCCTTAAGTAAAGGAAAAGAAAAAATCAGCAATAATATACAAGGCCATATCAAGGCTGAAACTGGCCTCATCCAATGCCCATCAAGTGTCTGCAATGAGCAAACCGCTCCGGAGGCAAACTCTTCGTCAGCAGATCAGCCGGGTTGTCATCCGTATGAATCTTAACAAGCTGAATTTGCTTGTTCTCTATCACCTCTCTGATGAAGTGATACTTCACATCCACATGCTTCGTCTTTGCATGAAAGACAGGGTTCTTTGCCAACTGGATGGCACTCTGACTGTCACAATGCAACAATGGAATATCCCCTGTATAGCCCAAATCAACCACTAACCGAGATAGCCATAATGCCTCCTTGCAAGCCTTTGTGGCTGCAATATACTCGGCCTCTGTAGTAGATAAGGCTGTGCACTTCTGCATCCTGGATATCCATGACACAGCACCTCCTGTGAATGTAAATACATAACCGGTAGTAGACTTCCGGTTATCTGGATGACCGGCATAATCCGAATCCGTGTAACCATGCACTAATGCATCCTGTTTGCCAAAGCAAATGCACATATCCTGTGTGCCCTTCAGGTATCTCATGACACCTTTCACTGCTTCCCAATGCTTCTTGCCAGGGTTGGCCATGTATCTAGAAACCACTCCCACTGCAAATGCAATGTCTGGCCTAGTAGCAACCATGGCATACATGAGACTGCCACAAGCTGAAGCATACGGAATCTTGGCCATATCAGCCCTGTCTCTATCCGACTGTGGGCTGTCCATAGCACTGAGTTTCACATATGGAGGCAAAGGAGTACTAGCTTTCTTCCCCCCGTCCATATTGAACCTCTGCAAGACTTTGCCAATGTATTCCTTCTGAGACAAATACAACACATGCTGATTTCTGTCCCGAAGTATCCGCATACCCAAAATGTGATTTGCATCACCCAAATCCTTCATATCAAAGGTTTCATGCAGCCTCTTCTTCAAGGCATCCATCTCTTTACGAGATTTCCCGGCAATCAACATATCATCAACATACAAGATGAGGATCAATAGACTGCCATCCAAAGCTTTCTTGGTGTACAAGCAGTGATCTATGTCACTTCTCCTGAATTTCTGGGATTTCATGAATGTATCAAATTTATGATACCATTCTCTTGGTGCCTGTTTGAGCCCATAAAGACTCTTTTTCAGCTTGCATACAAGCTTCTCCTTTCCACTCACTGCATAACCCTCTGGCTGCTGCATATATATCTCCTCATGGAGATCACCGTGAAGAAAAGCAGTCTTCACATCCATCTGAATCAAGTCCAGATCATCATGTGCAACCAAAGCCAACACAGCTCTAAGTGTGGTCATTTTGACCACTGGAGAGAAGATCTCATCAAAGTCCACACCGTATTCCTGCTTAAAGCCCTTAGCCACTAACCTGGCTTTGTATCTTGGCTTTGCATCTGATGCAACTTTGAGCCTGTATACCCACTTGCATGGCAAAACCTTCTTGCATGCAGGCAAATGCACCAACTTCCATGTTCCATTTTTGTGCAGAGAATCCATCTCTGACTTCATGGCACGCTCCCATAGAGCTTTGTCTGCCCTCTGTAAAGCCTCTTTATAACATGAGGGCTCCCCACAGTCAGTGAGCATCAAGTAGTCAACCCCTGGAACAAACCTGTCAGGGGCTCTGGAGGGTCTAGTGGACCTCCGTACCCAATGACCATCATTTGCAGGTTGCTGTCCAGCCTGCATATCACCTATTGGTGGCTCCTGTTCCATGCCATAAGGCTGAAATATAATGCCCGGTATCTCCTCTAACTGTGGTATATCCATAGGGATATCTTCTGCCATCTCTGGCTGTCCATTTGGACCATTTTCAGCACCATTTAAGGGTTGGTTTTCCTGCTGTAATGGCTGATTTACAGCCCTTTGTTGTTGTCCATGATGTCCATCATCATCAAAGATGACTCTGCCAGGCTCCTGTTGCCTTGCAGGCTCCTTATACATGCATGTTTCATCAAAAATGACATCATTGCTGCGTATGATCTTTCTATTCATGGGATCCCAAAGTCTATACCCCATTTCACCTCTGTCACCATATCCTAGGAATATGCATTTGTGAGACTTAGGATCAAGTTTGGTGCGCATTTCCTTGCGTATGTGCACGTACGCAACGCAACCAAACACTCTCAAGTGCTTGTATGACGGAGGCTTCCCTGTCCATACTTCCTCTGGCACTTTTCCACCAAGCCTCGTGTTAGGTGACCTGTTTATAAGGTGAACGGCTGTCATAACAGCTTCAGCCCAAAAACCATGAGGTAATGCAGCATGTGACAACATAGAACGGACCTTCTCCTGAATGGTCCTGTTCATCCTCTCTGCTGTCCCGTTTTGTGGAGGATCATAAGGAGTAGAGAGCTCCCTCTTGATGCCTTTAGCATCACAAAAGTCCTAAAACTGTTTGGACGTATACTCTCCACCATTGTCGGAACGCAAAGCCTTCAGTGTTTTGCCAGTTTGATTCTCAACAAGAGCAACAAACCTCTTAAACACTGAGAATGTATCACTCTTCAAGCGAAGAGGATAGACCCACACCTTGCGTGTGGCATCATCAATAAAAGACACACAATATTTTGCCCCTCCCAAAGAAAGCTGAGGCATCTCACATACATCTGTATGCACAAGCTCTAACTGAGCATCTTTCTGTCCAAGAGCTTTCTTGTGGGGGCACTGTAGTTGCCTACCATATATACAATGCTCACAAAACTGAAAACTTGAAAACTTTAGAGAAGGCAAGTAACCCAAACGAGACAATTGCTCCATTCCCTTGACACTCATGTGTCCCAACCGGCTATGCCACATAGAAATTTCCGGCAGCTCGGTTGCATTTACATTAGCATGGTGACAAACACCTGCATGCATAAAGTAAAGAGTGTCCACCTTAGAGCCTCTGGCAACAACCAGTGAGCCCTTACTAATTTTCCACTTTCCACTACCAAATGTGGTAACATAATCAGCATCATCAAGCTGTCCAGTAGAAAGCAGATTCTTTTTGATCTCAGGCACATGCCTGACATCATGGAGCATAAGCTGTGAGCCATCTGAAAATACAAGTCTTACATCACCTCTGCCAAGTATCTTGCATGCATGGTTATCACCCAAATAAACCACTCCTTCATTGCCAGCAGTGTACCTGACAAACAAGTCTCTGCAACCTGTGACATGAAAGGAGGCACCTGAATCAATGATCCATGAGTGCATACCATGACCACCTGTAAGAAGTGAATGGGCATCAAGTGAAGAAGTAAATAGGACCTCATCCTCACTGCCACCTGCATGTGACACATTGATTTCTTCTATCTTGACTCCACTTTTGCCCTTTGGCTTTACATCTTTGGCTTCATCCTTGTCTTTGTCTTTGCCTTTTCCCTTTTCCTTTTGATCATTTTTCCATTTGTAGCATTGCTTTTTAATGTGTCCCTTCTTGCCACAATAATGGCATTCCAAATCCTTTTTGGAGCGAGACTTGCTCCTTCCCCTTTCTTGGCTTTTCCCCCTTTGCTGGGATCTCCCACGTGCATTCATTGCATTGGACTTTCCAACAGAGTTGTTTTTCCTGTTCATCTCTTCTTGAAGAAGAGCACCCTCAACATCTGCATATGACAGCATAGCATGCGAATTGCTAGTGGCTGTCCTGAATGTGTCCCAACTCTCTGGCAAAGTGCATAACAAAAAAGTGGCTTTGAACTCATCGTCCATTGCCAACTTTTGATTAATGACCTGGCTGACAACACCATTAAACTCATTGAGATGGGCTGTCATAGATGCCCCTTCCTTCATCTGAAGACCTATGAGTTTCTTCAACCAATACACTTTGCTTGAGGCACTTTGTTGGGCATACAAGTCCTGCAATCTCTGCCACATTCCCCAAGCTGTCTTCTCTTCACGAATGCTGAAAAGTAATGAGTCTGACACAGACAACATGATAGTAGATCTTGCCAGCTCATCCATATCTTCCCACTCTTCAGCTGTAAGAGAAGCGGGCATCACACCCCTTTCTTTGATAGGCTTGTGCTGCTTTTTCTGGAGCAACACATTGTAGCACTGGGTTTGCCAAATATCATAATTATGCGAGCCTTCAAGCTTCTTGATGTGAAGCAATGAAGAGCTCTCACCTGTGGTTGCCATAGCAATATGCAACCTTTAATGCCTGACTCCCTGCAAATGTGCAAACACTGCACCAAAAGCACACAAAGTGCTCACAGTTTTTCTCCCAAGCTTTATCTCCCACTGCGGAAGCAAGAATGCAACTTTTCTCCCACTTTATGTGATGAAAACACCAAAATCTGGTTGCTGCAGATTTTGGACAGCACCTCAAATGTGCTCTTTTGCCCTTCCAAAGTACTGTACAGCAGTACCAAGTGCTCACCAATGATGTACCAAACCTGTCCCGGCAAGTACAGCAGCTAAAATTGAACCTTTTGGTCACTCAAAACAGTGTACAGCCATGCCAAAACTTGCACAAAGCTGTGCCAAATCTGTACCAGCAGGTACAATAGCAATAAATGCTCTCCTGGCTGTCCAAACGAGTAAAAATCAGACTTTTACAGTCCCGTACACTGCATAAAACAGTCCCGAATAGAAATTGGGCAAAAGCCCCTTGACTGCAAGCTGATTTTTGAGGATTCAAGGCATAAATGTCTTGCCTGCTGCTTTGCCAAGCTCAACAAGCATACGAACTTGAAAAGCCCCTTGATTTAAGATCAATTGCTGATCATACATGGTACATTGACGCACATGAAGGCATCCAGAGTGTTCACGATGCTTCCCCCTGGCCACATATACATCCAATACATGAATGCCCCTTGATTTACAGGCACATTGAGTGCTTGTAAGGCATCAACACATTATCCACAGCATCAAATGCGATTGCCTGCATGCAAATCAACCAAATCGGCACAGAAGCCCCTTGATTTGCACTGCAATCTGCTGCAATTTTGCCCAAATGTGCGATTTTTCACATCATACAGCATGTATGAGTGCTTAATTGCACAATTACATCAAAAGCCCCAAATTTCGACATCCAATTTCCTGCAAATTGAACCTGATTGTGACCAATGTCACCCAATTTTGCCAATTTTGCTCAAAAATTGAGCAATTGGGCACCTGTACCTGCTCAATTGTTGATTGTACTTGCTCAATTGCAAATCCCAAAAAAAAATTGAGAAAAATACCTTGTAATTTTCTGATTTTTCTTTTTGTTGCAGGAAAATTGTGTTTGATGAATTTTTGCTGCTGTTGTGCAGAAATGGGCAATATGATCCAGGTGCTCAAGTGGTGAGAACCTTGAGGGCCTGCGTGATTGCAAAGGAGTGCAGAGCGGCCAGAAGAAGATGGTTGCTTGTAGCAAGAATCATTTGATGCAAGAATCGGCCGCTTCACTAGTGGGAGATCAAAAGGTGATGGCGAGCTGCAATGGAGCGCAGCACCAAAAAAAAACGCTGACCCGACTCCTCTTCGCGCTACGGGTATGTCATAGGCGTGTTCGCCTGTTGAGTGCCACCTCCTACTCACGCTGAAGGGCCACCCGCTTCGCCTGGTTTACTCGCTGCTGAGCGCCAACTTTGCTTCGCCTAGTAGTGCTGAACTGCAGATGACGTGATAGCCTTCGCTTCACGTTCGCCTGACGTATTCGCTCGACTGCTCACACTCGACCTCCGCCTTCGCCTGTGTTGCTTTCGCCTAGCGCATCTACGCCCAGCGCTCGCTCACGCTTCGCCTGGCTGCTGATGTCTTCGCTTAGCGCCAGTGGGCAGCCCGCCTGGCTGCTGGGCAGCCCTCGCTTGGCTGCTGGGCAGCTGGGGCAGTCCACGCTGCTGGCTGCTCTCTCAACCCACCTGCCTGCGACTGGTCACACAGTCGATCAGTAACCAGCGCTGCACAAGGGCGACCAGCGACAAGTTCTGATGCAGCACGCGCCTGTTCTCTGCAGCGACAAAACCCTAGAAAAATAACTAGCTCTGATACCAGTTGATGGGGAGAAAACAGAATTAGGGTTAGAGTTCATTCATGGGAGACATACACAGAGAAGCAAGGGAGAGAGAGAGAGAGAGAGAGAGAGAGAGTTGTGGGGATAAGTCAACTCATGAGGCATGAGTGTGTGACTCCCCTATCACACATGTATATTGCACTAGTACACATAGTGCACTTAGTACATTAAAAGTACTAAGTGTACTATGTACTATAACTTATGGGCTTGTACACACTATAAGGGTGGGCATAACGCCTTTACCCCAACAACGGCGCATCTACGCCCAGCGCTCGCTCACGCTTCGCCTGGCTGCTGATGTCTTCGCTTAGCGCCAGTGGGCAGCCCGCCTGGCTGCTGGGCAGCCCTCGCTTGGCTGCTGGGCAGCTGGGGCAGTCCACGCTGCTGGCTGCTCTCTCAACCCACCTGCCTGCGACTGGTCACACAGTCGACCAGTAACCAGCGCTGCACAAGGGCGACCAGCGACAAGTTCTGATGCAGCACGCGCCTGTTCTCTGCAGCGACAAAACCCTAGAAAAATAACTAGCTCTGATACCAGTTGATGGGAGAAACTGAATTAGGGTTAGAGTTCATTCATGGGAGACATACACAGAGAAGCAAGGGAGAGAGAGAGAGAGAGAGAGAGAGTTGTGGGGATAAGTCAACTCATGAGGCATGAGTGTGTGACTCCCCTATCACACATGTATATTGCACTAGTACACATAGTGCACTTAGTACATTAAAAGTACTAAGTGTACTATGTACTATAACTTATGGGCTTGTACACACTATAAGGGTGGGCATAACGCCTTTACCCCAACAGATGTCATAGTATTTAGTCCATACTATGCATGATGGAGTTGATGGTTTTGTCTTGTGGATGACTTCCATGAGGTTATAAATTGCACTTTCTTATAAGGTGAATTTGGATATGTTCTTGGATTCATCTAGGTATATATAGTCCAAAATTACTATACTGTATTGTAGTACTAAAATCATATTCGATTATTGATATTTTAATAATACATGAAAATATAATAAATCATTTCAATATAACATGTATAATTGAAACTTTGTATTATGTATTACATGTCAATGTATTGTAGTTTAATTATGATGTTTCATTTTTTTTTCGTACACACCCGGGGCCCACTCAAGTGGGTGGATGATGTTTCATTTTCATTATTAGATATTACAAAAAATATAAGAAATTTTTTCTGTATGTTCAAGTAGTGGTGGTTTTCGAAGAAGGTGAAAAGATCTTTAAGTGTGTAGATTATTGATTGCAGTTTCATAAATCTATAAAATAAAATGATTTTTGGGGCAAAAAATAGTAAACAACATCCAAACCAATCACGTAGGAAAAAGAATACCCAAAGGCAGGCCTATGGTGAACCCTTCTCTTGGTGTTTTGGATTTTGTTTTTGGTGTTTTAGGAAGGGTGTGGCACCTCTCCTTTCCTGCTGCTCAAATTTCTGACAGCTTCAGGGTGGCTGCTTTGAGCTTCAGAGATGCAAAGACCCTTGACAAGGACTATTTTGTTTGCAGGTAACGGCATAAAGTTTACGAAGAAAGGGGAGGTGGTTGTTTCTGTGTCAATTAAAAGCAAAACTGTGGATGTTGTTGAGCTTCTTTTTGCCGTCAGAGATACTGGTAGGCCATATGTAGTCTTTAATCTTAAAAGTCTTGAATTCTTTTTGCCGTCAGAGATACTGGTAGGCTACAGTTATCTTTAACCTCAAAAGTCTTGAAATGTCAAAATTGTGGTTCCCATCCCCATTCTACTCTGGCCTCTAACATGCTCCAACTTGCTTTTGCAGGGCTGGGTATTCCTGAGGGCAAACAATCATTATTGTTTCAAGCTTTCTCCCAAGTAGATTCTTCTACACAGAGGTAACATGCTTTTTAGATACTTACAGTAACATGCCCTTGATAGTCCAGTTTTTTGTTTACATAACCCTGCTTTTTATTAAAGACTGAAACATGCTGTGGTTGCTGCAGAGTTTATGGAGGAACGGGGTTGGGCCTGGTTATTTCATCAAAGCTCGCTGCTGCAATGGGTGGAAAGATGTGGGTAGAAAGTGATGGAATGGAGGACCAAGGAAGTACTTTTTGGTTCACGGCCAGCTTCCATATACCCCCATCTGCTGGCACTTCGAAAGTTCGTCTATTTAAGGATGCCCTTGCACTTGTTGTAGATGATAATCAGACCAGCCAAGGAATGCTGGTAGACTTACTGAAGGTGATTGCCACTGCCATCTTGGAGAAATTTGGTTCTAAATCTGTTATTATGGATCTTTTTATCTCTAACCCTAGAAGCAAAAAGGGCCATCATTGGGGAGGGGGCCATTGTGCTTTAAGGATAACTTTCATCATGAAGATCACAAAATCCTAGTTTTATGACAATTTATATTTTTCTCCTTTTGGAGAGAAATGTGTGTGTGTGTGTGTGTGTGTGTTGGGGGGGGGGGCGGGAAGGGGCGCACAGATAGGGCTGTCCTCTCAGTGCCATAGTTACGGGAAACGGAAACGTTTCGGGAAACGGCAACGGGCGAAACGGAAACGTTTCGGGATTTTTTGAAAGGGCTGAAACGGGGAAACGCCACGTCGGCTGAGGGCACTTGAGGCTTGAGCGGCGAGCCTTGGGCACTCGGGAGGAGAAGACTTGAGCCTTGGGCAGTATGGAGGACACAAACCGGGCAGCAAGCAAGCAAGGGAGGAGCGGCGAACAGGCGGCGGCAGAATGGCGGGTTGCGCAGAAAAAAAACAGGTATATCAGGGTTCGCAGGCTGAAACGGCCCGTTTCCCCTCCGGCCCCTCCGGGGAAACATTTCGGACAGGTCTGAAACGGGGAAACGCGCCGTTTCCCCCCAGGGGAAACGTTCCCCCCAGAAACAGCGTTTCTGTCCTGAAACTGCCCCGAAACGGCGTTTCTGCTGTTTTTTCTCCTGAAACGTACGTTTCCCGTAACTATGCTCAGTGCCCTGCTATATGCCATTGCTCTTGTGCATGGATACGCTGTCTCACAGGATGGCCTGCTACATTATATTTCCACGGGGGACGGAAACGTGTTTGTGGCTCAAGCCTATGTCGATGATTCTTTCTTTTTTCCTTGGAACACAGTGCCTGATGTGAGGGTTCTCATGCAAGCTTTGTCACTTTATGGGTTGGTTGCTGGGCTGAATGTACTTCGCAAAATCAAAGCTGTTATCGCTGACAATCTATGATTGGCATAATAGATTAGTTTGGCTAGGACAAATTATGCCACCTAATCAGATAGTTAGACATCTTGGATATCCCATTGGATGGGATATCTTCCTCAAAGAAGAGACCAAGTGGGTGATGCATAAACTACATCGAATATCGGAAGCTGTCTACATGGCCATTGCATGTACATCGCAATCTATAATCATGGAGTATGTGCAATTCTATCTCCTTTTGCTGCCTTGGTCTCACAGACAAGACAGATTGACCTTTTCGTGTCTAAAGCCTTGGAATGCCTGTGGAAAACAAAAGCGGATAGAAAAGCCCTTCTTCTGATGAAGCGAGAATTGGTTTGCTTGCCTAAGATGCATGGTGGACTTAATATTCTCAATACCCATTATCATGTCCTCGCGAGGAAAGTGATATTTCTACTTGATTTTGTGGCACAAACAAAGCCATGGGCTCGCATGTGTGTGTCTCCACGCGTACAGAAGCATATGGACTTTGGGTCACCCGTTATGATGTTATAGTTTTTTGGACATTTTAATGGCAAAATCACGGGTTCTCCCTATGCTACTACCCTCATTCAAGACTGAAAAGCTTTGTTACACCACCTACATTGGTCCAGCCGACCCCCCAAACCAGGGAAACTCTTTGACTATGGAGAGCATTCATTGGAGTAGGGTGTTTGAAGTGCCTCTTGCATTATCCCAATGAAGGAAGGCCTATAATCTTTCCGTGCTTGGAATTCGCCACATATGGGATGCTATTGATGAGCATGGTATGGTGTTTTCATTTCCTCAAGCAGTCAGACATTGTCATTTGGTGTTGCATCATAGGTCGATTTGGAGGGTCGTTATGGAGATAATGCAACCATTGCAGCCAGTGCCTGTACTTCAAGAAGAAGCTTGACTCAGAGACTGGCTTTTTAATAGGCAACTCCCTGGATATACACCTCTTCCTTTTCATTAGCTCAGAGTTTCTAAGGCAAACAAGCTCGTTTTCCCCCCCCCCCCCCCCCCAAAGATTCATGTGCATGCGAATCATCTATCTTTTAGAAAAAGTGATCTATGTCATATCATAGACAAGGTCAAAGGGATGTGGATGAATGTGGTGAAGGCTAGGAGTTATCCCACATGCAAAGGCAAAGCCCATATGGTACTTGGACCTATATAAAGGGTCATTTCAATGTAATGAAAAACAACAATTCATTCTCAAGTACACAATCTCTTGGTCAAGTAAGTGCATCTTGTGTTGCTTTGTATTGCTTTTGTCATTTGTTTATAATCATGTTTAGCATTATGTTTGAGCCTCCTTAGGCTAGCCTAGCCCTAGATCCATGATTTCCAACATGGTATCAGAGCCTGGCAGGCTATGGCTTAGCTTAGGTTAGTGTTTAGATTAATGGTGGGTCTAGGATTACGAGGTGATTAAGACCTTACTTAGTTTTAGAGCTTTGCATTAGGGTTATTTCTCTTGTGAAGTGATGCCCATAAGTGAAGCGTTACTTAACAAGATTGCATTAGTCTTCATTTAGGGTCTCCATTGTTTTCCTCTTGCATTAGTAGAGAGCATTTTTCTCTATTCAAGATTAGGTCTCTCCAATAGCTTAGGTCTATCTCTCTTAGCTTAGCTTAGTATTTTTCACATCATTAGCATCACCATACCCATGGTCCAGAGATAGGCGGGCCGTTGTGCAAACACTCGATTGGATGATAGGCAATGGCATCTCAAGAGTCTACGGTGAAGTAAGCTGCAAAAAAGTGTGGTGATCACATGGTGGACGTGGATCTTCAATCGGCCTTTTATCGTCTGAGCAGCTATTTTCTGGCATGACCGGGCGCCCAGACACTGGACTACACCACAGCTCCTGACTTGCCAAATCTGCCTCCAAAGCGACCATGTCTGGCCCGTTGTGAGCGCCAAGAAACGCAGCATCAACTGGCTCTTTTTGCTCCTCACAGAAACCTTGGGCATATGCACATTAGAGCAGCTGAAATACTTCAGCAAACACACCCGCAAGCACAGAAGTGGTGCCAGCGAGGTAAGTGATGATCAGCACCCAGCAACGAATGCGCCAGAAGTTGCAGATACAATCAGCCGGAAGAGGGAGTGCTTGAAGCGAAGCAAGCGAAGCAAGCGAAGCGCAGTTGACCAGATCCGAAATCAGCGTGGAGCTCCTGACAGATTCGAAATCAACGCGCAGCGCCGGTGAAATAAAAGCTGGCCGTTTTTGCATTTGAAATAAAAGATTCTCTTTTATTTTTTTGAGACTAAGGTTTAAAAAAACCTTTAAGAGGTTCTTCCTATGGCACTTAAGGAAGGATGTTCTTTTACCTCTTATTTGGAAAATTCTCTGCATTATGCCGATGCCTCAAGGATGGGAATGCACGCACAGTCTATGAGCAATGTCAGGACGAAGAAGATGCTATGCAGAATGACGATGCAGATGAAGATGCAGACAGAGATGCAAAAATGGATGGAGACAAAGACGAAGATGTCAATGAAGATGAACAAGATGCTGTCTATGTTGATTATTATGTCATGACTCACATGTCATAATGACGAATGAATTATGCCCTCTCTTACCCAAATGTTTATGTATGGACACCTCTAACCACCGATGATGTAGGTTATGTGTTTTTATGATGCTCACAATATCTCTCAGTAGGCCATGTAGCCCTCAAGGGGGGATTGATGGGGAGTTGGGTCTCCATGACCAACAAATGATGATGATGATGCCCATGGATATGATGATGATGATGCTATGATGATGATGGGGTATGGGAGAGGAATGTTTTCATGTAGGAATGTTTTTCATGTCATGTCATTTTCTTTTCGCAATGTAGAAGCTATGCTCCCTATGAGCGATGCTAATTTCTTTTATGTACTGTAGAGCTATACTCCTTATGAGTTAAGCTTTTTCTTTCATGTAATGTTAGAAGCAAGGAAGGGCATTATGATATGCCATGATCAAGGAAGGGTGTTAGAAAAAGTGATCTATGTCATATCATAGACAAGGTCAAAGGGATGTGGATGAATGTGGTGAAGGCTAGGAGTTATCCCACATGCAAAGGCAAAGCCCATATGGTACTTGGACCTATATAAAGGGTCATTTCAATGTAATGAAAAACAACAATTCATTCTCAAGTACACAATCTCTTGGTCAAGTAAGTGCATCTTGTGTTGCTTTGTATTGCTTTTGTCATTTGTTTATAATCATGTTTAGCATTATGTTTGAGCCTCCTTAGGCTAGCCTAGCCCTAGATCCATGATTTCCAACACTATCGAGGATGTCTAAATCCTTGCCTTGGTGGAAAGCGGCATTGGGACGGATATGGAAGAGCAAATTTCCGCAACGATTGTTTCTATGGAGATGTTTTATGGATGTTTTTCTGTTGGGGATTCTTTTGGCACATACACATTGTTTTAGCCTCATGTAGGCGATGCTCTCACCCACGTGGGATAGTGCCCCATCTTCTGTGGTACTGCTCCCACTCTTGAGCCCTGCTGGACAAATTGTCAGGGCACCTACAGGCATGATTTCCAGGCAGACTTTTTGGGAGGCAGTTTTGACTTTTTGGTTGACTCTCTCCACCATTGCCTGGTTATGTAGTCTTTCTGGATTGGATGAGATTCTGGGCACTCTGGACTATCTACCATGTTCGGAATGAGCTGCTTTTTTTTTTTTGTTGTTCATGTCAACCGTTTTTCCTTCTTCTGTACATCACTTTACCAGTCTCTTAGAGATTCTTTTGATCTTGGAGAGCTCTCTTTTCCGTAGCTCGAAGTGTCTTCCCACTGTTTCTGATCTTTCTCATAGCTGTCCCACTCTGACAGCTATGAATGTATGTTACTTTTATTAATGAAGTAGTGGTTTCACATTAAAAAACGTGTGTGTGTGGGTGCAAGTATGCGCTCGATTAGTGTGCCACATATATGTGTGTAGACTGCGGGTATTGAAACCCGGATCTCTACTGTAACTCCAGGCAACACGCCAGTGGGGATGTGATTCTAGTTACAGTAGAAATTTAAAAGATTAAAGTTAACTTTTACATATAAATGAAGCTAAGAATGTGTTAAAGTCATAAGATTAAGGCTTATTTCTGAATAGTGACTGCATTCAACTTTTCAGAGCTGGGGGATGGTAGCAAATGGTGTGGGGAGTGTGGAAGCTGCTGAATCAGCGCTGCAAACAGCAGTTGAGTCTGGTTGGCAGTACAACGTGGTGTTGTTGGACATGTGGTTGGATGGAACAGATGCATCTGAGCTGGTTCACTTCCTTCGTGCAAGGCCCAACCTTCTGGCAAGATATTCTGGTTCAGCTGCACCCCTTCCAAGTCTAAGGGGGATCTGTGTGGAACCCTCTTCTGAAGAATTGCTGACCCAAAATGAGGATCTGGTAAACATGGCTTTTTCCTGTGTTGAGAAAGCTTCATCATTTCTATAGATCATTCCTAACAGAGAATTGTAAAAATTTCCTTCACCTAGTCAGGTACAGGCAGATCAGCCGGGTGCAAGCCGAAAGGGAACTCATGCATTGTTGGTTCATAATCAACTACATACTTCAGAAAGTGTTACTTCTGTTATCATGCTAACTTCTGTCAATCGCACAGATGCAACCAGGTACAGTAAAAGCTGCATGTTTGCTTATCAAGATTTTTTGAGCTTGGTCTCTCTTTGATTCTAATGATATATGGGGAAGCTTTCTTGTAGGTGCAGGGAGCTTGGTGTAAGCTGTCACACATCAAAGCCCATCAAGCGTTCCTTACTTGTGAGGCTATTACAGTCAACTCTTGGTACCCAAGATAAATTATCTGTCTTGGAGGTAAGCATGCTGTTGGTTGGGCCTTGTGGTATTGCAATTCGTGTGCTTAATGCCAATTTGATGTTGTGATAAACCTTTTTATCAAGTGTCTTGTTTGTTGGATATGTAGGGTAAGGTGCTAAAGGGGGGTGAAAGCCCTGGTAAAAGTCTACATATATTAGTTGCAGAGGATAACATTGTAAATCAACGGGTGGCTGTAATGCTGCTACAAAAATGGGGGCATACTTTTGTCCTGGTTCAAAATGGAGCAGAAGCTGTGGAGCAGTCTACCAAGGAAGCATTTGACCTCATTTTAATGGATGTGAGTTGCCTCCCTGTAATGCACTCGTCTGCTTAAAATGTAACAAATTTGGAGGTCTCACACATGACTATTAATGCGATTAACTCTTGAAATAAAGGCACACAATTTATCCACTTAAAACCACTGGCACACAAAGGCAATGGCTCCTTTGTATTGTAACAAACCACTTGAGACACATGTGGATAGGGTCATCTTTGAGACAATACGAACTATATTATTCTGCAACATTTCTTGCATGGAACACTAGTTGTCTGTGCAAATAATCAGTAACTCGAGCAGAAAGAGGAAGACCGAGCTTCTGATAATCTTGAGTGTACTTTTCTTTTTATGTGGCGATGCTGCTAGACCTAATCCCCTTCATTAATAGTGACATTATTCCTATCTGTCTGTTGCCCGTACCTGCTGCTGTCGTGCCTTCTGGGCCTACAGAAGACTTCACATCTTTAGTCATTAGAGTTACCAGGAGATGACCATATACAACCTCAAAAGCGACTCCCATGTGGATGCTTGAATTGTGTCATTGATTGTGCGCTCCAACAAAAGGAAGACTCTGCCGCATGCGCTCCGACTTGCCAGTTGAGCGCTTGAAGCACCCTCTCAGGGTGTGAATGATATATTACAATGCCTGTCTGGGTAGACAAATTTTACTGGAGTCCATCGATGACACCTCTGCTGCCCACAACCACATTGAGAGGCCCAGGGTGTGCCTTCCGCCTTCATCGAGGACTTCTAGCAGCGGAGCAGCTTCTGGCCGCCGAAGGTGACACTTTTTCTTTGGCTATTGGCCCACAGGAGCCCTGCAGTTGGCACTTGGCTTGCGATTGCTGGTGGGTGGCCGGGGGCTAGTTGCCGACCAGGGCTAGTTGCCAACCACCATAGCAGGGGTGAAACCCTACATACTACTACTAAATGTGCGTCTTGCACAAATCCCCCCTTAGTGGTAATGTGGATGTACAGAGAGTATAGGAAGTAAGCCCTAAGGTTTGCGGAAAGCTTCAAACTTTTCTTGTGGTGGAAGCACCTTTGTGAACGCTTCTACCAGGTTATCCTGAGACGGACAAAAGATAAGGCTGATGTCACTTGCATGTAGCCGCTCTCTCACATAATGATAGTGTACCTCAATGCACTTTGCCCGTGCATGGAACACGGGATTCTTGTATCCATTTGATGTCTATTGAGATATGATGATGATGTACACAGGTTTTGTCTCATAGGCCGTTTTTTGGCCTTTAGAAGACGTTAATAAATCTTTCTTTCTTTCTTTCTGACTATATGTGAGTATGGGTGTAGCATACTGTTGACATATACAAGTCTGCCAACAACCTTTTCAACCATACACACTCAACTCTATTTCTGTGTTTGCCATCTTTGTGCGCCATCTTCTTTCTCTGCCAGTGGATCAAAGTGGTGAGCTCTCTCTCTCTCTCACGTGGGATTCCCAACAAGTGGTATCAGAGCAAAAGGTTAGAGGCCTTGGTTCAGGGTGTTGCAGCTGTTGGCTCGATCACTTTGCATGTTGCTGCGGGTGTCTTTGTTGTCTCTCTGCCTGTCCCTGCTTGCCACACAGCTTAGCTGTGTGGGACTGGAGAGAGTGCCGCCTATTCACATACCTTCTGTAGCACCCATTCGCCACCCTTGCTCCATCTCTGCAGTGCTCAGTCGCCTCGCTCTTCCGCCTTTGCAGTGCCCAGTTGCCAGCTAGAACAGTCAGAACAACTGCCTCCTGTTGCCTAAAGAGTGTCGCCTGTTTTGTATCCTCCGCCACACAGTAGCAACACCCACATTGCAGTGTTGCCTTCCGTATTGCAAGATTTATCTCTGCAGGTGGGTCGCCAGGGAGGAGCCATGGGGGAGTGAGAGGAGCTGCCATGGGTAGAGGGAGGAGTAGTGGCCATCTGCATTGCCACATCAGCATCAGTGAGCAGCAAATCAGAGCCTGCAACTATTTGTCCTTGTGATCCATACATTCAGGAGCTTCAAGCTCATTTTCGGGTAAAAATTTCCGAATCTTTTTGTGAGTTTGTTTTTCAGTATCTCTCTCTGCAGGTTTTATGATCATAAAGTGCATCAACTCTTTCGGAAATAGTTTTTGCCAAAGCTGCAATGCCTCCTACTAATGCAGATCAAAGGAGGTGGGATTCTTGGGATTCACATGCAATGTCTTTGTTTGATAGCCTTGTCAGTGAAAAGGTCTAGCATCCGCACATTCAGTCACGTAGGACAGCCAAGAATGCATGGGATGAGGCTCGAGTCATGTACATGAAGAGAGCTGGATATTTTGTCCATGAGGATGATTCCATGATTGAGTATCTCACCAAAGTCAAGGATTTGAGAGAGCGATTGTTGAATATTGATGAGGTTATACTAGTCAGGCAGTTGGTCTCAACCACTTTGAACTCTTTGCCTCCTTCCTATCTCAATTTCCATATATCAATCTCTCAATGAGAGGAGGTGCCAATTCCATCAGCTTTGATGAGTTAGTGAGAGCAAACAAGAGCTAATCTTTTAGGTACCTGTGGTGGAGATCAGGCATTTTAAGGATAAGGGCAAAACCAAAGCTTTTGGGCATGGCGGGCATCGGTCCACTAAGGCTGGTTTTGGACAGCAGTTGTCTAGGGCTGTTTTGTCAGGAAAAAGTGATGATACTATTGTCATAAGCCAAGACATTACATTAGTGAGTGCGGGAAAAGACTTGCCGGTTTTTATAGGTTGGATACCTATGACAAACAACCACATCATGCATGCTCTTAGTTATTTTAGATACTTTATCTATGCAACCAGATGAATTATGGCATGTTAGGTTTTGGCATTTAAATTTTGGAAGTTTGATGGTTTTATAGAAGCATGGTATGGTGGAATGTATGCCCCACTTGCAGACACCCGTTGGTTGTGTCGAAATCATGGGGAATGACATTTCTATGCATGCCACATTGGCCATGCTCAAAAATGTCAAAATCTCTGAAAAATTAGGATTTCTTCTATGCTAGATAGAAGAACAACCTTCTCTTCTTCAACATTCACTCCTAGGCTTGAGAGTTGTTACAAAATGGAGCCAAGTTTGCTCAAGTGCTCTTTCAAGGTCTCTTCTTCACTCATTTTTAGACCAATCAATTTTTGCTTCAAAAAAACCTAGCAAATTTTCCAATTTGTCCCATACCTCATTGGCACTCTCGTTGAAGTCCATATGGTGAACAAGATGGTCGGACAATGCAAGCTCGATGAGAGTAATGGCCTTGTCATTTTGGTCTTGCGAGATTTGAATCTTTTCAGCTCCTTCATTGTTGCCTGGTAAATTGTCGGTGCCGTTGGCCACAGACCATAAAGTCCCTCATCTAATAAAGACGAAGCTTTGTTTGCCAGGTTGAGTTGATGCCATTTAACTTTTTTTCTCGAAACTTCCCTTGCTGCTCTCCATATTTGTGAAAAGCCCCACATTTTTTTAAAAGATCCACAAGCTTCAATGTTGCCCTAATATGCCCTAATGCCCATCCGCGTGGGGGGTTTGGGGGGGGGGGTGTGCATGATAGATGGCGGTGCTGCGTCAGAGTTGACGGGTGAAGCTGGCGCAAGTGGGCCGGCAGCGACTGTAGACGAAGGCGGTGGCGGTGGCAGCGGAGGCAAGAGCGGGAGCAAACTGGAGTGGTAAGCACAGGCAATGATGGTGCATCTTGGATAGGTACATGGTGACGAAGAGAATAGGTAGCTTGGATGAGAAATGCACAGCTCAGAGAAAAACGTAGTTGTGATGATGGCGGCAGCGAGAAAGCCACATCATTGATGACGGTGGAAAAAAACGTAGAGAGGACATGTGAAGTATAGCTAATGTGGCTCTGATACTATGTTATCATTCATGGTGCCAGGAGTGGAGCATGTGCAAAGAGAGAGATGGAGATTCAAGCCATGACGAGTTGGTGCGCAGAGAGAGAGAGAGAGAGAGAGAGAGAGAGAGAGAGAGCAATTAAGAGAGAGTTTGCACAACTCAAATGATGCTCATTGTTTAGAACCACCCAAGTAGACATGAAGCCTTATCTTTTAACCAAAACCAAATAAGGGGTGTTCACACCAACTAACTCCAAAATACCCAACATTCATCACTTCCTGGTTGAGACAGTGTGCAAGATTCAAATAAGGGGTGTTCACACCAACTAACACCGAAATACCCAACATTCATCACTTTCTAGCAATGGTTGAGACCCCGAATGGTGGAGGCCATATATGTGTTGTCCTACTTTGTTTCAGCCTTCAGGGGCCCGAGTCTTGCGGAGTCCCCCCTCAGATTATGGGCTACCCAGTGCACTACGTCTTCTTCATATGCCTCCCCCTAGACATAAGCTCCTACAAGGAGGTGGTGGCTCCTCTCGAGTCTGTGTCGTGCTGCATGACTGGTAAGAGCCAAGACCAGGGAGGAGGCGATGATCGCCACAACCAGGTTGGAAAAGCTTTGGAATGGTTGTTATCCAATGGGTTGGGGGGTGTGGGAGGAGGGTGAAAGAGAGGTAGCGGGGTTCTTTGTTGTTTCTTTTTTTAGAACGAAGAGGGGGGAGAGGGGGGGGGGATGAGGAAGAGGGGGAAACTGCCGGAGGGAATTGGGTCCTCAGAAGGGCCATTGGGGGGAGTTGGTATTGTGGGGGCCTGGTGGATGGCTGGGCTGGCAGCTCTGTAGGATATCCTCTTGATAAAGGCGAGTAACAGTTTGCAGTGGGAATCGTTACCTCAGGCTCCGCATTGGGAGATCGATGCCTCCTACATTGGACCCGCAGCCGACGAGTGCATGGTTTTTCACTCAAGCTGCTGTGCGCTAGAATGATAGTGAGGGAGCAGTGTGTGATGTGACCCATTTGCCTGCAGAGGAAACAGTGCTTGGGTAAGCCAGAAAACTTGCTTTGCTCCAAGAAATGGGAGTTGTCCAGCTGTGGGATCGCAAGGTTCCGAGAGGGATTCTTGGGAGAGGCAATGATCACTCGAATTGTAGGGAGGCCAGCTGCTGTGGCGGTGCATCCGAGGGGTCACAAGAACCTGTACGATGGAGTGCCCAATCGCTGGCAGAAGCTTAAAATATTCCTTGGGCGGACCTGGAAAGCAGTGAAATACCACAACTTTTAACGCTTTTGTATTTACTCCGTGAGGTGGAGGTGGGGCTTGTCGCCCTTGAGGCGGAAGACATTGTCAGGTGGTGGGGAGTTCAAATTTCATACAACATACAATAACATGGAGCTACACAGGCTGGGCAACAACTATTTAGCAGGCACTGGGGGACGATATGTCTTCTGACAGCATGGCATGTTATGTGGGCTCAATGCATGTGTATTGTTGGTATGATAGCAAGGAATCTTCTGCATGCAGCATGCTAAGATATCATCTTAAAGCCGTGTGCTCCCTTTAGAATCTACTCTACAAAGGTTTGTTTGATTTTATGTTAAGTAGGGTATTTCATGTTGTTTCGGGATTTAGTTTTCTCAGTCTTTAAAGCTAGAAACAGACTTTCATCTCACACTTTGCAGGTTCAAATGCCTGTTTGTGATGGATTCGAAGCGACTGCTAAGATCAGAGAATTGGAGAAGACCAACAACAAAGGTAGAAGCACCCTTATTGTTGCAATGACTGCCCATGCGATGTCAGGTGATGGGGATCGCTGCATTGCTGTGGGCATGGATTTCTATATCAGCAAGCCTTTGAATGCAAAGAAATTGCAGGAATTACTTGAGAATGTGGCTACAGGATCTTTCAAAGGAGGTACTGCTCATTCCTCATCTAAATAATGCATATCAATGTGGAAACCTCTTTTCATCCAGCTGAAGGACAATCACATGTATAGCCCGCCTTTTGTGGACAGGTGGGAAGTGGATGGGCTGTCGGTCCAGTGGCATTTCATTTTGATAGCAAGGGGGGCGGGTGGGGCTGTTTGTTTGTAACCAACATAATGCTTTCAGACAGGAATTTTGCATTTTATGCACTGGCAGATCAGTGTTCTGAGCAAGATTACAGGACCTTTCAGAGTATATGTCTGCCTGCCCAAGCAAATGGAAGCTTACAGTGTTGGAGCATCGAGTGTAAAGTGCAATATCTGACTTCTATACTTGCCTGTAGTTGCCTTTAATACATGCATGATAGGTTGGCCGGTCTACCAACTGATTCGGCACAGATTAGTTCTCAAGCCCATGTCAGAGCACCACCACCAGGCAGTCAAGATAGGTAATGGTCAGCAAAACCATGAGAGCTCTGAATACCCTTATTATCCTGGGCTATTTTATTTGAAGTGTAGCATGACCTACCTACAGGACCCATGTTTCATTGAAACCAGCAATAGTTTGTGTACACTTGGTAAAACATACCATAAAGTTGTTTTAAAGCAGCATGTTCTCTTCATAGCCAAATGAAATACACAGGTTATGTTTGTACTGGCTCATCCAATGAATGGGCCAAAAGTTTCCGTGTACAACTCTTAAATACTACAACTATGCTGTCCAGGCTAACCACTGCTGTTGAGTTTGAGAAGCCATAAATCATGAGTTCTCTGTAGGCATTGTCCATGGGGGAAATATCCCATAAGCATGTCACATTGTAGTAAGGTCTGTGAATATAACAAGGTTGTAAATTGTATTTCTAAGCTGTTAAAAGCAGTGGATGATGTATTTTTTAATCATATATGCGGTGACTAAGCACTGGCATTCCCAATTCTGTAACCCTTGGTAATTTGACAGGGGTTGTGCATTTGCCACATCAATAACTTGGTGAGCCATGATACACACTTGGGTGATATATTTATTTTTTCGGGGGGGAGTGGGTGGATTTGCTCTCAGGACTCTAGTCTAAAAGAAGTTTGTGAGAACTCTCGGTGTTGGTCCTCAGGCAGGTGCAGCTGATCCGGGCCGCAGTAGGGATTTCTTGTGTTTGCAGAGCTCTAGAAAGAGTCCTAGACATCTTTGGTCTAGAAAATGCATGATTCTAGGAAGTGGTCCAAATCCCTCTCAGAAGAGGCAATGAAACCTCCCCTTGATCTCATAGTATACTGGGTATCCGCATATATAATGAGTCTCTGTCCTCTGTATGGCAAAGTTGGCATGCCATGTTCTCTTATGCAACTACTCTCAATCCATATTTGGTTGTCTCCACTCTCAACTGGTGGGATGAGGTGTAGATCTGTCCAATCGCACATCGCACCCGGAATGAGAGATGTGTATCCATGTAGTGCGAGCGTATGATGAAGCGGTCTTCCATCATGTGAGGAAGATGGTCTCTGTAGAAATCCATCATCATCGCTAGCGGTTGGAGGGGTGAATGCCATGTCCTTTGAGTATGCAATGTCACAATGTCCTTTGTGATCACTCTGTTCAGTTCTGTGCGGTTGAGAGCAAAGGAAGGGGCCTTATTCTGTAATGAAACGATGGAAGTGTCCCATATGCATGCCATGCATACAAACCAAGTGCTCCCTATGCATACCAACACTGCGTGTGTCCATCAAGTGCCAACTGTCTCAAGGACTCTAGAGCAAGCCGAGGGCATCTATCTAGTGGAAGCTTGTATAATCTATGCCAATATGTCACTCTTTGGAAAAGAGCCTCTATCATGATAGGAGAAGCCCCCATCTCCACTCAGACAATCTCATGTGGCATTGAAGGCCCATTCCATGCCCTGGTGCTTTGAGTCTCTGCTCCTCAGCCCATCTGCTGAGCTCATGCTCCAAGATTGATCCATAAATCTTGGCCAATGTGTGACTAATCAATAATAGTCCTATAGTTGCGGGGTCCATGGCGTTACCTGTCTTCAAAATAAGCACAATGGTATTCGAGGACCAACTGTCCAGAAAACCCTAACATATTACCATGTGAAACATATGAACAAAAAGTGTAGCCAACACATCCGTGGCATGGGAGAAATGCTTGGCAAGTAGCCCATCATGATCAAGGCATTATTTACATCCATCTGATGTAAAGACCAACCCTTTGCCTCAGCATAGCAATGACACCTCTCACAATTTCCATTCTTGCAAACCAGGCTGAATGTCTCCTTAGAGTCAATGCCATAGGTTTGCACATAGCCCTTGGCAACCAATCTCGCCTTATACCTGCTCACTGAACTATCTATGTTATGCTCGACCTGCATTTGTATCCAATGCTGCCATCTTCTCATTCATGGCATCTTTCCATTTTCTATTTCCAACCAGGCTGAATGTCTCCTTATAGTAGTCAATGCCATAGGTTTGTGCATAGCCCTTGGCAACCAATCTCGCCTTATACCTGCTCACTAAACTATCTGTGTTATTCTTGACCTACATTTGTATCCAATGCTGCCATCTTCTCATTCATGGCATCTTCCCATTTTTTAGTTCCAAGTGCCTACTCAAAACAAGTGGGCTCCAACTCCTGTATTGCTTTAACCATGTAAGCATAATGATGGGCTATATATCCATCATATCTCAGCCTGTCAAACAACAGGGTACCTAGCCCTCGTAGACCTGTGTACACATGGATCACTGCTAGGTGTCCTCAAAACAGCCCTGGTTCTCCGTAAAACCAGAAGTAACCACAAAAAAAGTGCCAAGCTCCTCATTAAGGCTCTGCTCAGAGCCACTAGAGTCACCATTCACATATGAGTGATCTGTTAACATCTACCTTTTTTCTTCCCTTTACGTGTACATGTGTACCTACATTTGTTCTCAACCTACTTGACCATGGACTAAAACTGATCCACTAGTAGAGGACTCTCCAGGTTCACTAAGTAGCTATGATTGCAGTGTGAAGAAACATCACTTTTCCAGCCCTAAAAAGGGAGTTTCTAGTTATTTTATATTTTATTTTTTGGGGTTTTTATCCTGCTGGCCTACACCTTTATGGTGACCGACCAGCACTCCCCTTCACTATATATAGCATTGCCCATATCTCATCATCAATGTACCACTTCATCGCCATATCAGGTACTATCTGGCCGCCTACAAAGCAGAGGCTCTCATCTGCGTTTTCCTCTGCTAGTCCAGGCCGCCTACTTCAGGGTTCACATCAGCCAACATCAGGCTGTTTTCTTGTGCTTACATCAGGGCTTCTTCTGCTCACATCTGCATTTCACCTCAGCATATGTCAGCGCCTACATAAGAGCATATATCAGTGTTTATACATCAGCATACATCTACGTTTTGCTGTAGCTCACATCAGCGCTTCACATCAGCCCCCATATGCGCTTACATCAGGTTTATGTCAGGGTTTATATCAGCGTTTATCTCAGCCTTCTTCAGTGTATACATCAAGGCGGCTCACATCCAACATATCTTGGTGCATTTTGGTACAGCCCTCTTTGCTACTTCGGAACAGCAGCCCTCTCTGCTACACTTCGGGACATCATCCCTCTCTGCTACGTCGGGACATCAGCCCTCTCTGCTACTTCGGGACAGCAGCCCTCTCTGCTACACTTCGGGACAGCAGCCCTCTCTACTACATCGGGACGACATCCCTCTCTGCTTCAGGTACGCAGCACCCGTGTCGCCAGAGCTTGCACCACTTAGGACGGTAGCCCTCTCTGCTTTAGGTATGTAGCACCCGTGTCATCAGAGGCTACACCACCATCATTGTCATTGACGTTACCTTTTTTCGCTGCGGCCACTATCACCTCGGAGTGCTTTGCCTCACATCGACGCGAGCCTTCGTCATCGACTGTGCTTCAGCTCCGACGTCCTCTGCGTCAGCATTGGTCTTCTTTTTGCTCAGAGTCACCTCTCACATGAGGGCTCTTGTACATATCTGCACTCACCTTTTTATATATATTCACTCATATATTTCATGTTGTGTGGTTTTACTCTGATCTCTCGTATATCTGGTCCTTCCGTCCTTTTGCCCTCCTGTCCTTCCGTCCTTTTGCCCTCACATGCAGCTCTACATGTGCAGTATCAATGCTTCTTACATCTACATCTTCTGTTGCCTTGAAAGTTGGTGCATACCAATTACTCATCTTATCAAAGATAACATCTCTGCTTACTTATATCTCACGAGTGGTAGGACTATAACATCTATAACCTTTTTGTTGCAAAGCATAACCAATGAAGATGCATTTCTTTGCCTTTAGATCCAACTTTATTCTCGCTTCGTTGTTGCAAACATGCACATCTGCAATACACCCAAACACTTTCAAGTGAGGCACATCCGATTTTATGCTTGTAAACTTATGTTCATGCACCATACCATGAACAGCTACAGTGGGGGTTCTGTTCATACTATACACAACAGTTGTTGCTACTTCTTCTGTTGCCCAAAAATAATGTGGCATATTCTTTTCAGACATCAATTCACGTGCCACTTATGAATGTGCTTATTTTTTCTTTCTGCAACACCATTCTGTTTACAGAGTCTACCTGCATGTAAAATGTTTTTTGATTCCTTGCTTTCTCAAGAAATCACTGAACTCATTGGAGGAATACTCTCCCCTACTATCTAATCTTAGGCATTTTATTTGTATGTCTTTTTCCTTCTTGACCAAGACTTTAAATCTCTAAAAGTGAGCAAACACCTCACTTTTCTCCTTCATGAAATAAACCCACTCTTTCCTTGTGTGATCCTCAATGAATGTAACATAATACCTGCAATCTGCGATGAGTGTTGCAGTCTTGGTTGATCCCCATACATATGAATGTATAACATTTAATGGCGTTGCACTACCATGCTTTTTATATGGAAAAGCATGTTTGGTTTGCTTATCAAGCTGGCATGCTTCATATACTTTATACATACCATCAACCTTAAACTTTGGCAAACTTGTAATAATATTTTGGGCTTGCAGAGACTTCAATAGATGTATATTCACATGACCAATGCACTTGTGCCATATGTCAATATTTATAATGACACATATTCTATACGGCGCAAACATGGCTGCCTTTACCTTATGCATATTCACATCTAAAGTAAACATCCTGCCATTTATGTTATCCTTTGTAACCAAGCGACACTAATTTTTGAAGTCTTTCACAAAACATCCTTGAGGCAGTCCTTTGCCATGTGTCTTGGTTTGCCATAATAATAGAATTCTATGCTATTTGTATTCTGAGTTTTTTGCCACACACCTCGGCTTCTTTGGCTCCCCCTACCTTTAAACTGATCTCTTCCACCTGTGTAGTATGATTGTTGTTACTATGTGACTCATTGGATTGTTGTTGTCCATAATTCTGGTTTCCATGTCGGCCACCACCTTGGCCTCGACCACAACCTCTACCTCTGTCTCTACCTGAATTAGAGTAGAAGACCCGTTATGATGTGTTTTTGCTTTGTGAGGAAGAGTCGTCACACCTAGAGAGTTTTCTTTTATGATCATCATAAACAACAAGTCCCGAACGTGGGGAACATGAAGTCTTGAATGGCTTGTACTATTTGCCAAGCCCATTCAAATAAACACTCACTAAATTATCATCTTCCAGCAGTACATTGGTAGACCCAAGGGATTCAACAATTCCCTTGATCTTTAAAGCATACTCGTTGATAGACATGCTTTTCTTATCCACAATTTGCAGCTCTTGTTTTAGCTGCAGTTTCCTTGCTTTGTATTGGTCTAGAACATCTGCACTAGGTTCTGCCATACAACTGCTGGAGTGTTGGCATTCTGTATGTGTCCTATCATTGTGTCTTTGACACTGATTGAAATCCAATACATGATTTTCCTTGCACCTTGTTTCCATTTCTTGAATGCCTTTATATATGTTGAAGTGGTTTTCTCTTCAGACAACTCTGGAAGCTCCTCATTGTCTACTTTAACATAGTCCCAAAATCCTTTACCCATCACAGAGGTATCTCCAAGCCTATGAAGATAGCTCCTCAATCAGAGATGTGTAGCTCTCGGAGCTACTTAGGGGGTGTTGTACCTAAACAAGAAGAGAAAGAGATGATGAAGCTCTTCCCTATGTATCGTTTCCTTGCTTGCTTTGTTCTTGTCTCTTGCTTGCCTTTCTAGCTCTCAAATAAACTTGAGCTTTGATACCATAAAGAGAATGCGGGGGAGAGGGAGAGCTTGAGTTCATTGGCAAGCAAACACACACACACAAGAGAGAGAGAGAGAGAGATGGATGGCTAAATTTTCTTCTATCTTCTTCTTTTCTCTAAAACCATATAACTAAAAGATAAGAGTACATACTATAAGGGACAATACTCTCCTACAATAACATACAATGGTCGGTCCATAGTGTGACCTCAACTATATGAGTTGGCGCTATAACTGTAATAACTCTGGTACTCCAAAGTGGCTGTCACCCAACGTGTCATTGACTGGCATCATATCAACCATAATCTTACCAAGCATGCCAGTGACATAAGTGCAGACACACAAAGAGAGAACTCTCAATAACACAAAGGGGATTGTGTCTCTTCATTATGAGAAAATGCCTTATATACAATTGGCTCTTATTCACACTACTTGGGCGTCCAAAACTTACTTACAAGGCCTTGGGTGGTCAATATCTCATAACGTACAACTTTTATAGTGCTGTTTCATGACACTTATTAATGTCCTTAATTGAGGATCATGTTTGTTAATCCAAAATGGGATTAACAGTGGTTAACATACCCCCTTAATAGGACGGGTGAGTGAAACTTTTAACTAGTGAAGTGGTTAATTAACATAGCCCCTTTTGATTCACCAAGCTTGGATGGTGAAGGTGCTGCCAATTTCAAAGAGGTCTAGATGGTCATAGATGTGAGTTGGAAGAGACCAATCTGTGCACCTGTTGTTGGAGATAGGGTTTGGTTGGCCCTTGAGTTAGGAAGTATTTTTAGGCTACATGTGGTGTGATGTGGGCATAAAAATTCTTGATGTAAGCCTCATCTCTAGGATTGTGAGCTATTTTGTGCTGGTACAAAGAAAGAGGATCTATGGCTTTGCTTTGTGGATCAATGGGCACCAAGACCAACTTCATTTGATTGGAAATGGCTAATGGTGTTTAAGAATGTTTGTCATAGGGCAAGGTATTATTACCATATCTCATAATGGTACTCGAGATTGGGATTCTTCATTGTGTGTTGCACCTTTGGTGTGTTGAGGTTTTTGTTGTGATTGTGAAGGTAGTTGGAGAGGATGTAATGGTCCATGGAGACTAGGAGTTGTTTCCTTTGAAGATATTTAGAGGTTCTTGAACAATCAAAGAGGATCCACGCAATGGAATATGTACCATGGACCACTCTTTTTCCTGCCATGGCTTCCCAATGGCTTCCCAATCTATAGATGTACCTCGATTACTGTCGATGATGAGGCTTGGTGTCCTCTGTGGGAAAACTCTAACCCTCACTACCTTTTATGACTCTTATTTTTTCTTTCTTTGACATTTACCTCTCATCCTAGTTTTGGGGATTCAAGGTCATAAAGCTTTTGTGGAACATTGGGATCTTTGTTGTGTAGTAAAGATCTTTGTGGTGGTGTCCTTCCCATCATCTTTGAAGGGTCCATCCCTCTGGTGGAGGTCAAGTCCATCATTGAGATCAACAACTAGAGGCTCAAGGACATTGGTGTTAAGCAGATCGTTATGGTGAGGGAAAGGCCCATAAAATGATGGTGTCGACTATGGTTGTCGGTGTGGTGTCCTTGTGGAAGCCTTGAGAGAGATTGAAGGAGTGAGAGCATTCTAGCATTGTGCCTCTTTTATGCTTGTATGATTCATGCTTGTGAGAGAGAGAGAGAGAGAGAGAGAGTGATTGTCCTATGCAAAGGTGTGAGCAGCTCCATGGTGATAGTGTGGAGGTGGAGCTTAGAGTTTGGAGCTTAACAAGTGAGCTTGGAGGCCTCAAGGGACTCAAGATCGAAGCATTGGTAAGTACCCTACGACAGTTGTGATCTATTGCTCATCCATTAGGTGAATGTGTAGAGTTCTCTCTTGGAGGTGTGGTAGCCCATAACATTTTTGGCACCACTGCCGGGGTAACACCTTTGTTTCTTTCAACCTCTTAGAGTTTCACATTGCATAGGATTCATTATTGCCCTTGCATTCTGGTAGTGCATTGTGTGGAAAATGAATGGATAAGATGTGTGTGGTAGAAAAAAATTGTAAGAAATTGGTTGTGATGTTGTGTGTGTTTGTAGTAGTGGAGTATTTCTAAGATAAGGCTTCACTATTTGTTCTTGTTAATTTTTATATTTGCATCTTTCAAACCACCAGCGGATGTGATACTTGATGTAAACTCTATAAATTGAGGCATTGTCCTAATGAGAATTTGTTGGTTTTTGAGTATCCATGCCTACATTAATCTATTTGTTAATTATCCACTAATTACGTCTTAATTATTTACTAATCACTTTGTTAACGATGTTGATTCTAGTGTTTGATCCACCATAGCTCATCACAATGCCCTAATTTCAACATGGTATCAGAGCCATGCCTAGACTCCATCATTTTATGAGCTTACATCGAGGTCGTCATGGTAGAAATGATAGCCCCCAACTCGATGAGGAAGAGCTCGACTTGGATGTTTGTAAAACTCTTCATAGATCGTTTTGGAGGAACCGAGAGATTAGTCTCTTGTCCGGATATCCGTGGGGGCGAGGCCTCGAGTAAGTGAGGGATCCTGCCCCGTGCAAGAAGTGCTACTTCCACTACTAGCACACCCGAATCCGTTGTGCAGAGGGGACAGGGATCTTTCAGCTAGTATCAGAGCGAATTGGCTAAAGTAGATCAACCGAGAAGCCAAAAATGTCATTTATGAAGTAGCAGTAAAAGGTTGGAATTGTGTGATGAAATTCATAAATTGATAATTGGGTCTTCAGATGGAAGTACCGCAATTGTATGGAATCCCTGACTTGCTTGAGGCCTAGACATGATGGTATTTACCTTATAGTTCCAAGGTCCATGTGACTACCCGTATATACCAAGGGTATAACTGTAGCTCTTTATTGGTAGTATATACGAGTAAATCTAAGATCTTGAAATTATAAGCAAAAATGCTATCCAAATGATGAATTCGAATGTGGTTGATATGATTTTAAAATTCTGGTTGAGAACTGATGAGTTGATTTGGATTGTGATTGAAAAATGATGATTCTTGAATTTTGGTTGAAAAGCGATAAGCTGAGCAAAACCACAATGAGGATGAATGGGACGAGTCCCTGTGATGATGTTTGTAACTGGAATGATGATAACGACTTCAGCAAATCACTATGAGATTAGTGGATTGTGCTGACAGATTGCTACTGTTAACACTTGACCTAGTGAAAAATCTGTATAATTGAAATTCCCATGGAGGATTATTCAAATGGAAATTTTGGTATAATGGACTATTATTGTATTAAAGATATGAATGATATGTTCTGAATGAATTGTTATCTGATAATGAGTTCTATATGAGTATCTTTATCCCATGATTCTATGGGGAGCTGACCAATCTAAAGAACCCCAGAATCAGTTGAATCTAAAATCGGATTTGAATCATAAATAAAGGGACTTAACAAGAATTTTCGTATTGATAGGATCATGGATCGAGGTCGTCGTGGTAGAAATGATAACCCCCAACTCGATGAGAGGAAGAGCTCGACTTGGATGTTCGTAAAACTCTTCGTAGATCGCAGCCTGGACCTTTCAAGGGTGTAGGGAAAAACTTGGGCCAAGCTATGGAGAAGTGGATCGAAGCAATGGAAGAGTACTTCGATGTCACCAGGTACAATGAGGAGTAAAATGGCTCTTGCAAGGCTGAAGATAGTAGAAACAGCCAGAGTGGCATGGAGAAACCACTGCGAGACAAACCGTCTAGATCGAAATACCCAGACATGGAATGATCTCAAAATTTACCTTAGTTCGAGGTTCTTTCCTCCTGGCTTTTTGGAAACAAAGATGAACGAATTCTTAGAGTTAACCCAGGGGAGCAGAACTATTGAAGTATATCACCAAGCGTTCGCTCTCCTCCTTAAATACTTGCCACCGCTAGATGAAGAACAGTTGATGGCCAGGTTCATTCGCGAATTGAACAAACCTTTGAATATCCTGGTGAAGAATGCCAAGCCAGTTTCCATGGCCGAAGCAGTGCGGGTGGCGAACGATTTCGCCAAGGCCTTTGATGTCAAGGTCCTGCAGAAGCCAGCACCATCATCTTTCAAAAGGTTTTTAGAGGTTTTTAGTTCCAAAAAGGTGATTCCAACCTTCCACCACCTAAGAGATATCAGGGTCAAGCCCAGTATATGGAAAGTTCCAGAATGGAAGAAACGTTCTTTTCTCGAAACTCAATCCCCTGGAATTCAACTTTAGAAGTTCCACCCTTGAACAAGGGAGTGAAATGCTATAACTGTCAAGGATTTAGACATCGCAGTATGGATTGCCCAACTCCTTTTGGATCAAGGTTTTCAAGGCAGGGAAATCAAGGATCAAGATTCCAAACTCCAGCTCCTTTCTAGAGTAATCAGGTTTCTTTCCGCCAAAATCAGGGAAATCCCAGAGGTAGACCCTCTAACCAACCCGTAGTTTCAATCCAAAGTAATGCAAGACCTCCTCCTCAGAATAGGAGAAGTCAAAGAGAGATGTTCCCAAATCGGTCATCCACTTCCAAGGCAGTAACGCTGGAAGTGATTGAAGAAGAAGAAGAAGAAGATGAAAGAGATCATACTCCACCTACGAGATCATACTCCACCTATGAAAGAGATCATACTCCACCTACGAGATGAGGACATCTCGTGTTTTTTAGGTGGGGTAGGATATAAGATTCCTCCCCAGCCCCTCAAGATGTCCAGTTTCTTCTCCTGTAATCAATCCCCTTTTCAGAATAATAAAAGATCTTGTTTCTACTTGTTTTGGCCTAGAGAGAGAAAATGTTCTAGAGCGAGATAATTCAATTTTTAGATATCTTTGGATGGAAAAATATCCCTTCTTATTAAAATAAATTCCCCCGAAATAAAAGTTCAAAAATTCCTAAAGTGCATTAGAAATAAAATATAATGTGCACAAAAGACCTTAGCCTAAGGGTCCAGATTTTCTGAAAATTTTGGATTAAGGTTCCTATGGACCAAAAAGATTAATCCAAATGTAGGTAGAAGATAAATTGAAGAATAAAAGAAAAACCCTCAAAAATGCGTAAATGCTCACATAAGATGAAGAGTGGACTAAGGACCAAAGAAAACAATTAAAAAACTGAATTTTGACACCTCAGAGTGGGGATGTCCCCTCATGAAGGAGGCACCTTTTTTCTCATCATTACCCCCAATTTTAAATCAATAAAATGAGATATTTCATATCTCCTCTTGTGAGATCCCTGTCCCCTCCGCGCAGTGAAAACAAGGGTGCTAGCAACGGAAGTAGCACTTCTTGCGCGGGGCAGGATCCCACACTTGGGGCCTCGCCCACGGATATCTAGACAGGAGACTAATCCATCGGTTCTTCCAAAAACCGAACCCGGAAAAACTTCCCTTATCCGAAAAGCACGGGCGATTCCTCCAGGATAACTTTTCTCTAACGTAGTCAAAAGCCTTAACTAACTAAACTGATCTGACCGAACCCGTAAGTTCCTTAGTCAGATCAAGGAAAAGATTGTACTTAGATCATAGAGACCAACGCTTTTTTTCTCATTGAGAGGCACAACCGTTGATTCTTTTCCATAGAACAATTTTTTACCGGGATTTACTTTATCTAACGTACCATAACAGAATTGAGTCTCGGCTTAGGGATCCATCAGTGCAGCCTAACCCCATCCAGTCCCCTGGGTTAGCCAACCGCCCAACCACTGTAGTGATGGGATCCAATTAGGAATTTGGTTAGGTTTTGTCCTGGGTACCAGGGAAAAGAGTTCTGTAGTGATGGGATCCAATTAGGAATTTGGTTAGGTTTTGTCCTGGGTACCAGGGAAAAGAGTTCCCAGGCCCCTTAGCCGGATACTCATGCAAACTTAAAACTAGTCACACCACTTACACACCCAATATGAAATTGTCTTTTTCACCGATTCAACTATCTTAAAATAATATTTTAATGAAACTATAATATCGCTGATCAATAACCTCTAATTATCCAGTTGAATCCTAATTTCCAATTCATTCTTTCATCGGTGTACCTATGGCATCATTGGCAACCACAACGCTCACTACTTGTCCACTCAGGGGCCTTTTCGGTCGATAGTTCCTAGCTCATAGTAACCGGCAATATATTCACATAACAAAATGGAATCTCCGTTGAAGATCAGCAAGATCAACCAACGGATCCATATAAAAGAGCCATGGACTCATTAGTTGAGGACCAGCAAGATCGGTCAACCAGATCCATGCCCCAAATTCAGAAAACAACTCATACTCCTTGTTTCAATATCTTCCCTGACGTACGTGTGGGTATCTTCGGCGACCCAGAGCCCGAGCACCGTATGGTCATCAGCACCCTCTAGGATCCTTCACAAGTCACCTAGCGCTTCACTCATAGGCGGCTTCCTTGGTTCCTCGCCCACCGTACCGGAAGCTCACCATTTTAAATCGAACCGAGCCTGGTCAAGACCTCAGTCGACTTTGCTATGCGAGACGTCCTCCATCGACTCTCCGTCTCACAGCAGTTGCAACTTTAACATATAGGTCTCCACGACCTCATTCAAAATGGTCAAAATGCTTCCCCAGCATTCTTGACATAAAACAGTCATTTTAAAAACAGATTTCGCATATAGATACAGTTCCAACAAAATTTCATCTTTTCTCATCATTCCACAATTTATCTTCATCGATCCCTATCACATTACATCATTCCCATATCAGATCACGTCATCCACACATCAATCCATATCATCCATACATCCATCTACATTATCCATACATCCATCCACATTATCCATACATCCATCCACATTATCCACATCACCCATACATCCATCCACATCAATCTACATCATTCACACATCAAACCACATCATCCATTCATCCATCTACATCAATCCACATCATTCACACATTAAACAACATCATCCATACATCCATCCACCCATACATCCATCCACATCATCCACATCACCCATACATCCATCCACATCAATCTACATCATTCACACATCAAACCACATCATCCATTCATCCATTTATATCAACCACATCATTCACACATCAAACCACATCATCCATTCATCCATCTACATCAATCCACATCATTCACACATCAAACCACATCATCTATACATCCATCCACATTAATCTACATCATTCACACATCAAACCGCATCATCCATTCATCCATCTACATCAATCCACATCATTCACACATCAAACCACATCATCTATACATCCATCCACATTAATCTACATCATTCACACATCAAACCACATCATCCATTCATCCATTTACATCAACCCACATCATTCACACATCAAACCACATCATCCATACATCCATCTACATTGATCTACATCATTCACACATCAAACCACATCATCCATTCATATCACGATTATAAATGAATGTGTGCTGATAAGGGATGTGAATGAATGACGGCATGTGAATCGGATGAATGGATGATGTGTGAATGATGTAGATTAATGTGGATGGATGTATAGATGATGTGGTTTGATGTGTGAATGATGTGGATTGATGTAGATGGATGAATGGATGATGTGGTTTGATGTGTGAATGATGTAGATGGATGTATGGATGATGTGGTTTGATGTGTGAATGATGTGGATTGATGTAGATGGATGAATGGATAATGTGGTTTGATGTGTGAATGATGTAGATAAATGTAGATGGATGTATGGATGATGTGGTTTGATGTGTGAATGATGTGGGTTGATGTAAATGGATGAATGGATGATGTGGTGAATGATGTAGATTAATGTGGATGGATGTATAGATGATGTGGTTTGATGTGAATGATGTGGATTGATGTAGATTAATGTGTGAATGATGTGGATTGATGTAGATGGATGAATGGATGATGTGGTTTGATGTGTGAATGATGTAGATTAATGTGGATGGATGTATAGATGATGTGGTTTAATGTGTGAATGATGTGGATTGATGTAGATGGATGAATGGATGATATGGTTTGATGTGTGAATGATGTGGGTTGATGTAAATGGATGAATGGATGATGTGGTTTGATGTGTGAATGATGTAGATTGATATGGATGGATGTATGGGTGATGTGGATGGATGTATGGATGATGTGGTTTAATGTGTGAATGATGTGGATTGATGTAGATGGATGAATGGAGGATGTGGTTTGATGTGTAAATGATGTAGATTGATGTGGATGGATGTATGGGTGATGTAGATGATGTGGATGGATGTATGGATAATGTGGATGGATGTATGGATAATGTGGATGAATGTATGGATGATATGGATTGATGTTAGGATGACGCGATCTGATATGGGAATGATGTAATGTGTTAGGGATCGACGAAGATAAATTGTGGAATGATGAGAAAAGATGAAATTTTGTTGGAACTGTATCTGTATGCGAAATTTGTTTTTAAAATGACTGTTTTATGTCAAGAATGCTGGGGAAGCATTTTGACCGTTTTGAATGAGGTCGTGGAGACCTATATGTTAAAGTTGCAACTGCTGACCGAGAGTCGATGGAGAACGTCTCGCGTAGCAAAGTCGATTGAGGTCTTGACCAGCCTCGGTTCGATTTAAAATGGTGAGCTTCCGGTACGGTGGGCGAGGGACCAAGGAAGCCGCCTATGAGTGAAGCGCTAGGTGACTTGCGAAGGATCCTAGAGGGTGCTGACCATATGGTGCTCGGGCTCTGGGTCGCCGAAGATACCCAGACGTACGTCGGGGAAGATATTGGAACAAGGAGTATGAGTTATTTTCTGAATTTCGGGCATGGATCTGGTTGACTAATCTTGCTGGTCCTCAACTGATGAGTCCATGGCTCTTTTATATGGATCCGTTGGTTGATCTTGCTGATCTTCAACGGAGATTCCATTTTGTTATGTGAATATATTGCCGGTTACTATGAGCTAGGAACTATCGAAAAGGCCCCTGAGTGGACAGGTGGTGAGCGTTCTGGTTGCCAATGATGCTATAGGTTCACCGATGAAAGAATGAATTGGAAATTAGGATTCAATTGGATAATTAGAGGTTATTGATCAGTGATATTATGGTTTCATTAAAAGATTGTTTTAAAGACATTTGAATTGGTGAAAAAGGCAATTTCATATTGGGTGTGTAAGTGGTGTGACTAGTTTTAAGTTTGCACGAGTATCCGGCTAGGGGGCTTGGGAACTCTTTTCCCTGGTACCCGGGACAAAACCTAACCAAATTCCTAATTGGATCTTATCACTATAGTGGTTGGGCAGTTGGCTAACCCAAGGGACTGGATGGGGTTAGGCTGCACTGATGGATCCCTAAGCTGAGACTCAATTCTGTGTTATGGTATGTTAGATAAAGTAAATCCCGGTCAAAAATTGTTCTATGGAAAAGAATCAACGGCTGTGCCTCTTAATGAGGAAAAAAGCGTTGGTCTCTATGATCCAAGTACAATCTTTTCCCTGATCTAACTAAGGAACTTACGGGTTCGGTCAGATCAGTTCAGTTAGTTAAGGCTTTTGACTACGTTAGAGAAAAGTTATCCTGGAGGAATCGCCCGTGCTTTTCGGATAAGGAAAGTTTTTCCGAGTTCGATTTTTTGAAGAACCGATGGATTTGTCTCCTATCCAGATATCCGTGGGCGAGGCCCCGAGTGTGGGATCCTGCCCCACGCAAGAAGTGTTACTTCCGTTGCTAGCACCCTTGTTTTCGTTGCGCAGAGGGGACAGGGATCTCACAGCTAGTATCAGAGCAATTTGACTAATGAGAGGATCAACCAAAAAGCCAAAAAACCAAAAAGCCAAAAATGTCAAAAATTTATGAAGTAGCAGTATAAGATCAGAATTGTGTGATGAAATTCATACAAATTGTTATTTGAACTGAAATTCATAAATTAGTAATTGGGTCTTCAGATGGAAGTACCACAATTGCATGGAATCCTTGACTTGCTTGAGGCCATGATGGTCTTTACCTTATAGTTCCAAGGACCGTGAGACTACCCGTATATACCGAGGGTATAGCTGCAGCTCTTTACTGGTAGTATATACAAGTAAATCTAAGACTTAAAATTATAAGCATTGAGGCCATGGAGGAATACTTTGATGTAACTGGCTACAATGAGAGAAGCAAGATGGCTCTTGCCAGGTTAAAGATTGTGGAAACGGCCAGGGTTGCATGGAGGGATCATTGCGAGACAAACCATCTCGACCGAAATACCCAAACCTGGACTGATCTCAAAATTTACCTCTAAGAACGAGGTTCTATCCTCCCGGCTTTTTAGAAACAAAGATGAACTAATTCTTAGAGTTGACCCAAGGGAGTAGAACTATTGAAGCATATCACCAAGAATTCGCCCTCCTCCTCAGATACTCGCCTCTGCTGGATGAAGACAGCTGATGGTGGCCAGATTCATTCGGGGACTGAACGAACCTTTGAATATCCTGGTGAAGAATGCCAAGCCTCACATGTGTGGGAGAGTTTTAAACTCCCAAATAATGAGATATTTTTATCTCTCCTCTCTCCTGTTTCAACTAGATCCAAAAAGTGAGCTAAACTGACCTAAAAATGGTCAAAAATTGACCAAACGGATCTGGAAAATTCTAGAATCAGTTTGCTTGGTTAGAGGCTCACTTTTTCCTATAAATAGAAGCCTTCCCCTTTGTTGAAGCTTAATAGTGTTTTTGCACTGTTACTCTACTTCTCCCACGAGCCAAAAACTGTGAATTTACTCATAATTCATTAGTTTTTGACCTTTCCCTCTTCTAAAGATTGGTGGCCACTCTTGTTTCAAACAAGAGTAGATCCCTCAAACCATCAAGCCAAAGGAAAGCTCTCAAATTCTCCTTGTAAGTTGGAGATTCTTCTCTTTTCTATTTCATTTTATGGTTTTTATGATTTTTGTCTTCTTTAAAGTGAATAATGATGTTATGCCTCATTGAAAAGGCATTCCCCTCTCTTCTTTAGTAAATCCAACCCTTCTTTATCCTAGATGAATGATTAATGCATAGAATCAAGTTTTTCATAATGTTTTTCTTAAATAAGTAGAAATTGTTTACATTAGAATGATTTAAATACTCTTGGTGAAATTCTAGTTGATTTTAGAGAGTTAAAATTGAAAAATGGTCAGCCATACAAAGGAGGTTATGGTGAAATTTTCTAAAAATTGTGTAAAATAAGTTTTACCTTTTATTATTCAAAAAGAGTAATCTCCATCGTAGATGTATTCTTAAAGTGTTATATTTCATTCTAAGTATAGAAAAATGCATACTAGAATTATTTTATTATAAAAGTGTTATTTTCTTTAGAATTAATGCATAGAAGGATGCATATTGAAATTTTTATTTTAATTATAAAAGTGTTACTTTTATTATAATTGTATTTTTATGCATAATTAGATGCATAAAGAAGTTTATTTTTATTATAAAAGTGTTAATTTTTTTAATTTTGATTTTATGCATAGAAAGATGCCTAAAGAATTTTATTTTAAATTCAAAAGAGTTATTTTCATCAATTTTGATTTTATGCATAAATAGATACATAAAGAATTTTATTTTTATTCCAAAAGAGTTATTCTTATCAATTTTGATTTTATGCATAGAAAGATGTATAAAGAATTTTATTTTTATTTCAAAAGAGTTATTTTCATCAATTTTGATTTTATGCATAAATAGATGCATAAAGAATTTTTAATTCAAAAGAGTTATTTTCATCAATTTTGATTTTATACATAAATAGATGCATAAAGAATTTTATTTTTATTCCAAAAGAGTTATTCTTATCAATTTTGATTTTATGCATAGAAAGATGCATAAAGAATTTTATTTTTAATTCAAGAGAGTTATTTTCATCAATTTTGATTTTATGCATAAATAGATGCAAGTATCAGAGCAAATTGGCTAAAGTGGATCAACCGAGAAGCCAAAAATGTCATTTATGAAGTAGCAGTAAAAGGTTGGAATTGTGTGATGGAATTGCTTAAGGCCTAGACATGATGGTATTTACCTTATAGTTCCAAGGACCGAGAGCTCACAAGTATTTTATTGCAAAGGAATGAGTATTTATTGCTTAATGTTAAAAATGACTTATATATAAATGGTTAGCTTTCATACTAGGTTGGATAAAACTTAAAAAAAATTCAAAGGCCACTAGTTCTAGCCTTAAGCAACTATATACATGAAGTTTATAACTTCCCTATTTGGCATTAAAAGCTCAGGGCAAGGCAACTATGGTAAAGCCACTTCATAGATTCCAACACCATCTTACAAGGAATGGTTACATGTGGGTAAAATGGCAAAGTGCCTTATAGGACAAGTGAGTGAAACTATTAAACAAGTGAAGGGGTTGTTATGGACTACCACACCTCCAAGAGGGAACTCTACACATTCACCTAATGGATGAGCAATATATCACAACTGTCGTAGGGTACTTACCAATGCTTCGATCTTGAGCCCCTTGAGGCCTCCAAGCTCTCTTGTTAAGCTCCAAACTCCAAGTTCCACCTCCATGCTATCACCATGGAGTCACTCACACCTTTGCATAGGACAATCAGTCTCTCTCGTACTCTCTCACACATGTTGTAAATATGAAAGCAAGAGCAAAACTAGAAATGAAACAAAAACAAATGAAAGACAAAGAGTTACCTTGAGATGAGTGTAGACAAGACACAAGATTGATGCTTTCATTGATGTGACACCTACAATATATAGGTGAGAAGTACAAGATTGAGTAGACTGACTTATGGGATAAATGTAGAGGTGCCACATGGCACTAGACTCAAGACACAAAGACTTAAGTGAAACTAGACTAGAAATAGTACACCTAGTGTGCACTTATTTCCAACACCCTCCTTAAGTGGACACTAGGAGGAAGACAAAAAAGACAAGACTAGAAGATAGACATAAAGACTGATAGACTGAGAGACAAGACATGAGAGACAAAAAGATCCTGAGACACCCTTCCTCAAGTGATATCCTCATATGGGTCCACAAGGGTAGGGACAAGATGGATCTAAAACAAGACACAGTCAGATTGATAGACAGATAGACAGACAACAGATAGATAGACAGACAACAGATAGATAGACAGACAAGACTAGATAGACAGAAGACTGACTGTAGACAAACAGATGGACCTTGAAGACAACCCCTCCTCAAGGGCAATCGCTGCCTCTTGGGTAGGGACAAGAGAGAGGTCAAAAAGCAGAATGAGTAAGACACTAGAACCCCTTGACCTACATCATCGGTGGTCAAAGTGGTAGACAAGAAAGGTGAAGTAATCAGAAAGCCCAGTCCTCATCATGTGAGGAATGAACAGCAAGATCTGCTGTTGTAGATGCTGCAGCAACATGTGCTGAGGCAGATGCAGGGGCTGATGTAGAGGTTTTAGAGTAGCAGTCCTTTTCCCGGTGATTATCACGGCCACAAATGGTGCATGGATGAGCCTTGAAGCAGTCCTTCTCCAAATGATTAGTTTTTCCACAATGGGTGCAAGGCTTTCTTACCTTAGATCCTCCTTTCTTTGCTAAAAATGCAGTGTCAGTTACCTTTTGTTGTTTTGTTCTTTCCTCCTCTTGGAGAGCATTGATGATACCTTCAAGAGTAGGATTATTGTGATACTTGAAGGTAGTGACAAGAGTAGCATAGGTATCAGGTAAGCTTTTGAGAAGCACAGCAATAGCAATATCTTCGGAGATGGGGGACTTCACTGAAGCAAGCTGAACCATAAGACTGCGAAAATAATTGACATGAGAGGCTATAGTAGCTCCCTCCTGCATATATAGATCAAAGAATGAGATCATAAGTGCAATCTTAGAATTTTTAGAGCGAGGTCCAAAGAGGGTATCCAAAGTGATCCATGCTCGAGAAGCAGACTGTATGTCGGAGATGTGATGAATGTAATCATCTCCAAGACCGAGCAGGATGATAGCATAGGCTTTGTCATTCTTAGCAGTGGGAGCATAAGTGATAACTTGCTCAATGTCGGAATCTTCGGGAGCAGCATGGTGAACAATGTCCCAGAGACCTTCTTTCATAAGATGGCACTTGATTTTGATTTGCCAAGTATGAAAGTTGGAGCCATTGAATTTGTCGATAGACATGAGAGAATGAGTAGAAGAGGCCATGTGGGAAGGTCTTACCTCTTGCTAAAATGCAAGGGCAGTGTCTATTCCCTTACAAGATTGCAGAAATGAATGAAAGAAGAGATCCAAACTGTTTTTAGAAGCCGGCTCTCTCACCACTTGTCAAGGCCATAGCATTTGACAGCCTATCGAAGCATGAGGAACTAGCAGTTTGAAGATAAAAAAAAAGGACTAATCAGCAAACTGATGGAGACAATGCACAATTACCTTGTAGACTCTTCAAGAGGAAGCGACGGTGGCAGAACCTCTTGTTGATCTGCAGCCTTTTAGATGATGCGCAACCTTGAGGAAAGCAAAGGAAAACTGCAACAGTATGGCGGGCAGCAGCAGCTCCAAGCAATAGAACAGTAGCTGCTACTGAAAAACAGGTCGGCGCAGGGAAAACAGGTTGGCGCAGGGCAGAGGGTTCACGCTGGCGCAGGACAGAGGGTTCAGGCTGGCGCAGGACAGAGGATTCAGGCCGGCGCAGCCTGTGCAGAGTGTGAATAGGTGGTCCTACAAGAGGAGTGCAGCTAGGGAGATAGTGGCTTGAAGCTATGGCTGGCATTACAGGGCAGGAGCAGCCCGCTCTGATACCATGTTGTAAATATGAAAGCAAGAGCAAAACTAGAAATGAAACAAAAACAAATGAAAGACAAAGAGTTACCTTGAGATGAGTGTAGACAAGACACAAGATTGATGCTTTCATTGATGTGACACCTACAATATATAGGTGAGAAGTACAAGATTGAGTAGACTGACTTATGGGATAAATGTAGAGGTGCCACATGGCACTAGACTCAAGACACAAAGACTTAAGTGAAACTAGACTAGAAATAGTACACCTAGTGTGCACTTATTTCCAACAACACAAGCATGAATCATACAAGCATAAAAGAGGCACAATGCTAGAATGCTCTCACTCCTTTAATCTCTCTCAAGACACAAAGGGAGAACTCTCAATAGCACAAAGGGGATTCCATCTCTTCATTACAAAATGCCTTATATACAATTGGCCCTTATTCACACTTATGCATCCAAAACTTACTTACAAGGCCTTGGGTGGCCAATATCTCATAATATACAACTTTTATAGTGCCATTTCATGACACTTATTAATGTCCTCAATTGAGGATCATGTTTGTTAATCCAAAATGGGATTAACATCCCCCTTCCTAATGTAGGTTTTGTCCTCAGAACCTGTTACCTAGGTCGGAAGACCTGGTCACCGAACTCATGTTGGTAAAAATTTCTTCTGGATTGGAGTTTTTTAATGTTCGTCTGAAGGCTGAATGGGAACTCCAAAATCCAGTATCCACCATATCTTCAAATGTGATGTGCATGTAGCCTGGAAGACAACGAAGATGGTGGTAATAAAGCATGATCCCTCGATCTGATGGGCCTTGGTTCATGTCGAACCTTAAGTTGTCTGCTTCATGACCATCATAATGTTTCTTTGGTTGGTCTATGAGGACCACCACCAGCTTCAAAAATCTGACATTGGCCCACAATGGCGGGGTCAGGAATGCTGCACCACGCCCGGATCCATGTCAATAACTATTGTCTTTGTTCTTGTATGTGGCCAAAAGTTGCTAGTACAAAGATTGGGAAATTGTCACACACATGAGAGTCACGACTTTTGGCTTCGTGAAACTCTAGCAGAGTCCATCTTCTCTTGATTGGCATGTACAATGGATCCACCCACAATGTGGGTGGCGCTGTCATGTACACCTGGCTGTATTCAGGAATCTCGAGGTACTCCTTTCTCCATTCGGGTTGAAGTCCAAAATCCCCAGGCGGGGGTTCTCTTCAGTAGTGGTGATGGTAGCGTAGCCGCCTCTAGTGTGTACAGGGTTTGCTTTTCACCACCTACTACGGAAACAGTATTGATCATAAAAGTGACTATTCGGATCTCCAGTAAGTCCGCCAATTGTGGGTTGGCGATCTTTGTGTGCCTGGCCACGTTTGCCCATAAAGTACCCTCTCCCGCCAATGGAAGCAGTTCCTCAAGATCAGGTCATGGTGCACAGAGAGGGTATGGTACATTATGTTGCCTTATTGGAGTGACCTCTGAGTATGCCTCCGGCATGATCCGTCGAGTAGGCTCAAAAGGAATAATATGCATTAGTGCTTTGAACATCAATTTGGGCTTTAAAAGCGGATTGCCTGCTAAGTCCCTCGTATTCTGTAGCTATTAAATCATCCAAAACTGTGTCATCAGTAAATGATTGAAGATTATCTTTTGGTGTAGTATGTCTTACCTCTCTTGAGCATGCCGTGGTGGAGATGGGGTAGTTGCCCGTACCTCCTCGGGGGTGAGAGTGTTAGTGGGAAAATCAGTCTCAGGAGGATAAAAAGATGAGAAGATGCATTTGGCCTGAGAGGTGTTAGTAGGTTACGAGGTAGGATAGGGGTTAAGTAGTTTACTAGCAACATTAGCATAGACAGGATAAGTGGATTTTAAAAATGAAGAGGTTTCTTCTTGACCCTGTTCTGTGCTAGGCGGTGGGTGACTAGGCTTATGAGTCTTAATGAATTCTCTTAAGTCTGGAATTTCCTCTTCGTTTATAGTTGGGTACTCTATATGGGTAGCATCAAAATTGTATTGTACAGTTGTCATCATGGCTTTTAAATGTTTGTAAAAAATACTATAGAGTTTTAGAATGCCTTATTGGTTAGTTCTCGTTCTTGCTTAGTCAATGTGCTTTTTCCTCTTCTGCTTTGAGCTGTGTTGTTAGCTGCATGATTTGGTTTTGCAGCACTTCTTCCTTGGCCCTGGCATTTTCCTGGAAGACCTGTGTTGGTTGCGCATGTAGTGCTGTGATTTCTTTTGTGTAGTTCACTTCTTTCTGGAGTTGTTCCTTTGCTTGTTCCAGCTTGGCGTTGAGATCAGCATTCTCTTTGATCTTTTGTACTATGGTCTGGCTTAAAACAAGGTTATTATTTTCTAGGGATGTGTACTTCTTTTCCTGCTCTTTTGCAGCCTTCAAACTTTTCATAATAACTTCCCTGTGTGTTGACTCTACTGCTTCTAGGTTTGCTTGTAACTTTTTCCCTTGTGCTGATGTGTTTCCTTGACTTGCTTCCAAAGTGCACTGTTGCGGTCATGGAGCTTATAGGTTGTGAGAGCAGATGGCATCGCCAAACTTTTTGCTCCCTTAGTGTATCGGTTCCTGATTCTGTCTCCAGCCCCTGATTCTGTCTCCAGCCCAATTAGTGGTGGATTGAGGAGCTCGTCAAGTCCCTCGATAGTCTCCTACAAGAATTGTTGGTAATCGATGTTGTGCAAGGAGGCAAGCTATGGTAGCCCTTCTTCATCTTCCAATCGTCTCCACTTGCTTGGACTTGACGGCTCTGGAGACCTTTGGCGTTTGCTTGCTTCCATGGGTCCCTTAGCTCTACTGGCATTTGGGCCGTGGCTACCTCTTTAATTCTTGTTTCTTCATCTTGCATGGCTTATTCTGGAGCTGTTTCAATTAGTGTGTCTACCAGTGTAGAATCCTTGAGAGGAGACAAGGCAGTAAATATATGCTGGTCAGGGCTTGCTGGGGGAGTAAGTTATTGCTGGGGTTCCTATGTTATGTGTGTGTGAAGAGAGTTTCCTTTAGTGCCTCTTGGTAAGTCTGGATCTCGGTGGCAACTTCCTCCTCTATTCTTTGAGACTCTGTTGTAACATCAGTGAGAACCCCCCACATCTTTTTATATGTTTTCTTTTTGCGGTCTTTCTTGATCTGCTTTATGATGTCATGTGTTTCCATCAAGATGGCTTGCCCTTCTTCTTCAATTCCAGTTGCTACCTTGGGCTGGTCTTGTAGTAGTGCTAACTGCATTTGTTCTTTTGGTCCGGGCTCTTTGAGAGGCCTTTTCGCTACATGGTTGAGGACCTGTGTGAGGAGGTATGGGTTACTTAGCTTTGACTAGTGGGCTTTTAAATAGTTATCCATCTCCTTGTGTAGGTAATATGCCCAATCATCCTCTTTCTCCTCATGTACCTTGGCAATTCTATTGAGGCTTACCCTGTTGTATCTGTCTACTGGCTTTATTTGCAACATCAAAGATATTGCTCTGCAAGCTTTTGCTGTTGCCTCATCTCTAATATTCTCATACTCAGCACCATTCGAATTGTATGATGGCTTCTTGAGAATGGCTTCCAATGGCATCTTGTCAATGCTGTGTGGATGGTGTCTAGTTGCAGCTGGAAGGTGCAGGGCTTCTCTTATCAAGTCCTCGTCCTCGTCGCGGTGATGAGGAGCTCTTCAGTGGTGCCATCTGCCTTTGTGATTCTCCCTCTCTTGGTCCCCTTGTTGTAGGTCTTCAGGTACTTTGCACATAATTCTGTGTCGATTGTTCGGGGGAGTACTTGTGACATTGCACTTAGGCCAACTTTTTCCAGCTTTGCTTAAACTTCAGCTTCCTCCAGTATCTTCAGACACTCGGGGATGTAGTAGTGGAGAGCTATCTTTCCATGGGGCGTATGCATTTCACTGGTGATGATGGTCCCTTGGAAGGCTTCGGAATAGGGACCCAAGAAATTTAGCTTTGATTTATATATTGTCCTTTTTTGTCGGCTGACCGGGGATCCCATAGCACTTGTAGCTTGTGATGCGGCCGGGGTTTCGTGTGCTTCGGACTTCGAGGCTGACACCTGTACAGTCACAAGGGATTAGTCTCATGACTGGTCGGGTTTGATACATCTTTTCTTTTTCTTTTTCTTTTTCTTTTTTATATACATATGTTTATTTATATATATTTTGATGGGGAATAGGTTAGAGAGATCGTTAGTGTAAAAGTAATTGTATGTTAAAATTAGCATATGGCGTGAATCAACAGGATGCGAAGAGGGTTGACCCGTGAAAGTGCAGACCCGTGAAGTGCAGACCCGTGAAAGTACAGACCCGTGAAGTGCAGACCCGTGAAATGGTTGGGCCGTGAAATGCTTAGGTCGTGAAGAAACGGTTGGGCCGTGAAAACGCAGACCTGTGAAATGGTTGGGCCGTGAAAACGCAGACTGGTGAAATGGTTGGGCCGTGAAAATGCACCCGTGAAATGGTTGGGCCGTGAAACGGTTGGGTCATGAAACGGTTGGGCCGTGAAAACGCAGACCTGTGAAATGGTTGGGGCTTGAAAATGTAGACCCGTGAAATGGGTAGGCCGTGAAAATGCAAACCCGTGAAATGGTTGGGCCGTGAAAATGTAGACCTGTGAAATGGTAGGCCATGAAATGGTGGGCCGTGAAATGATTTGGCCGCGAAACGGTGGGCCGTGAAAACGCAGACCCATGATGAAAAGGGGTCATGACTATCGTGTAACTAAGATTCGGTGTTTGTGAATCTACATATAGCTTTTTTATACCTGTATGATTTTTCTGGTGCATATGTGATGTGTTCATGAATGAGTGAGAAACAATTAATGATGATTTACACAATATAATTGATGCCTATGATTCCTTGCAAACAACAACAAAAAGAAAAGAAAAGAAAATAAGACTCAAGCTCCCACCTTGAAAGGAATGGTCGAGAAGATCGTAAGGAGGATGGGAGCTCGGAGATGCACACGCAATCGAATGTAGAAGATCGATAATCGCAAACGATGAAATGACGAAAGAAGAAAGAGAATTCAATTTTATAACGCAGCCGTTGATGAACAAGACGGCTACCTTAATGAAAGGAAGCCATGTGGCACTGCGTGAGTGGCTGCGTGAAAATTATTGTTTCATGGCATGAACCATTTTCTGCAGTTTCACGTCGAAGTGCACAAGATCAAATTTTTCTCATTTTTTCGTTGAGTGAATGATACAAAGCTTAACTTATACCTATTTGTGCAAACATTGGATACCTATTTGTTTATTGCCATATGAGAACCAAGGGTTCACCTGGGCTCTGTTGTTGGGCATTTGTTGATGTAGTCTTTTTAGTTCTATGTGAGAGTTTTTTATTCTTCCTTACACCCAACTGAACAATGTTGTCATTGTTTCTGGTTGTGGAGGGCTTCTGTTTGCATCTCCTTACATTGAACGTCCTTGCCTTTATCTTTGGATTCCTTGTTCGGCTCTGTAGCTAGGGTGGGTACTTCTGTAGTTTTGGCCCTCTTTATCCCAATTGGCTGATTTTTCTTCTTCCTCCACACAAAAGTTGGCGTGGTGCTAGTTTGGGCTGGGAGTTGATGTTGCACACCCTTACCATCCTCTTTTTGATGATTAGAACTGTTTATGGTATTGACCACTTGATTGAATTTAGGTACCCATATTGTTGCATTGCCTCGATATAGTAGCCTTGTGCTTGCAATAAGCCCTTCCTCCGAACCCATTGCTTACGGAATCCTTGGAATTTCTTCGGGTGCTTGGGGTCCTTCCACTTGGTTTATGTCGGCAAGGTTTGACTTTTGAACTGTGTGTAGGTTCCTCCTTAGGTTTTTATACTATTTATGGTGTCCTTCTTGACTGGCTGACCCTTAAGTAGGTTTTTAGGCACCCACTTCTGCATACCCTTAGATGTTGGGTATTGTGTGGATGAGCTTCTTGGAACGGGTGCTAGTGCTATTTCTTGATGTGTTGCCTCTGTACTTGTTGTTTTTTTGTCAGATATGGCGTGCTTCCCTTTGTTTGTCGAGTCCCATATAAGGTATGGACATGACCTTCTTGCCTGTGCTGAGCAATGCTGTTCTCTCTTCCCATTGGATATTGCATTTACTGGCACAGATCCAGGATCATCCTAGAATCATCTCTTCTTCCATGGAACCCGCAGGCATGACAAACACCTTTTCAACCAAGGAATTATTTCTGATGGAAATATTAACATTTAAATACCCCTTGGCTTTTGTGGTTGTCAAATGAACATTACGAACCTGTGCATCAGTGGGTTCAAGATGTGGTTTATCTAATGCTATCCAAGTCTCATAGGCGATCAAGTTATGACTTGAGCCTGTATCGATTATTGCAATACTTATTGCATGGCTCTTAGCTACAATCGATACAGGCGTAGTTTCCTGAGTCGCGCTGGTTCAATATTCAGTTCCTGCATCGATGTTTCCTGCGTAGTTTTTCAGCCATGAGCCCATGTGATGCCATCAACCTGGTCTCATCCAGCTTTTCCAAGTCAATTAGTCTTTCGGCTAATGCATTCTCCATCGTTAGACACTCTTGTACGGCAATCCTTAAGCTTGGGACTAGGTATTCCATGGGCATAATTGCTTCAACCCCATAAGCTAGACGAAAGGGAGTATATCCTGTCGCTACCTTATATGATGTGTGATAGGCCCAGAGGGCTGCTGTCAGTTTATGCTCCCAGCCTGTTTGATTTGCTTCCAATGTCTTTGTCAAGATAGTACACAAAATCTTGTTTGTACTTTCTCCTTGACCATTGGCTTGTGGGTAACAAGGTGATGATTTTCGATGGATTACTAGGAACCCTGCAACAAGTAAATGATCAATCACCTCATTCCATACTTCTTTGGTAGGAAGATCCTGGGTGATTCGATGCACTATCGTCAGGCGTAAGATCGTCTCCGATGAGTTTTCCAGATCTTAAGTGCATGTATATATGATTTGATAAGCTATTTGGCAACCTAATTTGATTTTACTTTTGATTTTATCGCTCTGTTTTTAAAAGATCCCTGCCCCCTCCGCACAACGGCGGATTCGGGTGTGCTAGCAGCGGAAGTAGCACTTCTTGCACGGGGCAAGATCCCTCACTCAAGGCCTCACCCACGGATATCCGGACAAGAGACTAATCCCTCGGTTCTTCCAAAACCGAGCCCCAAAAAACTTCCCTTGCCCAGAAAGCACGGGCGATCCCTCTAGAATATCTCTACTCTAATGTAACGTAGTCAAGGTCATCACTAACCAAACTAATCTGACCAAACCTGTAAAGACAGTTGATCAGATCAAGGAAACTTACACTTGGATCATAGAGACCAACACTTTTTTCCTCATTGAGAGGCATAGCCGTTGATTCTTTTCCATAAAACAATTTTTATCCGGGATTTACTTCATCTATCGTACCATAACAGAATTGAGTCTCATTTTAGGGATCCATCAGTCCAGCCTAACCCCATCCAGTCCCATGGGTATGCCAACCACCCAACCACTGTAGTGATGGGATCCAATTAGGAATTTGGTTAGGTTTTGTCCCAAGTACGATGGAAAAGAGTTCGGAGGCCCCTTAGCCGGATATTCATGCAAACTTAAAACTAGTCACACCACTTACACACCCAATATGCAATTGCCTTTTTCACAGATTCGGCTGTCTTTAAAAAAATCATTTGATGAAACCATAGTGTCACTGATCATAATCCTTCAAAATATTTGGTTGAATCCTAAGTTCCAATCATTCCTTCATTGGTGTACCTATGGCATCATTGGCAACCAGAATGCTCACCACCTGTCCACTCAGGGGCCTTTTCGATAGTTCCTAGCTCATAGTAATTGGCAATATATTCATTTATAAAAATCAAAATGGAATCTCCGTTGAAGATCAGCAAGATCAACCAATAGATCCATATAAAAGAGCCATGGACTCATCCGTTGAGGACCAGCAAGGTCAATCAACCAGATCCATGCCTGAATTCAAAAAACAACTCTTACTCCTTGTTCCAATATCTTCCTCCCCGACGCACGTGTGGGTATCTTCAGCGACCCCCGAGAGCCCGAGCACCGTATGGTCAGCACCCTCCAGGATCCTTCGCAGGAGGTCACCTAGCGCTTCACTCATAGGCCGCTTCCTTGGTCCCTCATCCACCGTACCGGAAGCTCACCATTTAAATCGAATCGAGGCTGGCCGACCTTTTGCTATGCGAGACGTCCTCCGTTGACTCTCCATCAGCTGTTGCAACTTTATTAGCACGACCTCATTCACAAGAGGGCCAAAATGCTTCCCCAGCATTCTTGACATAAAACAGTCATTTAAAAACAGGTCATAAATACAGTTTCTATAACAAACTCTCATCTTTCCACATTGTTTCACATCAATCCACATTATTTAATCCACATCCATTTCATATGTATTCCCATTCTCATCCAATCACATCATTTTTCATCTTATCCAATCACATCATTTTCCATCTCATCCAATCACACCATTTTCCATCTCATCCAATCACACCATTTTCCATCTCATCACTTCTTTCCTCATTTATCCTCATCGGATCTCATCCAATCACATCATTTTCCATCTTATCCAATCACATCATTTTCCATCTCATCCAATCACATCATTTTCCATCTCATCACTTCTTTCCTCATTTATCCTCATCAGATCTCATCCACTCGCATCTATCCATATCCACATCATTTTCCATCTCATCACTTCTTTCCTCATTTATCCTCATCAGATCTCATCCACTCGCATCTATCTATATCACATCATTTTCCATCTCATCACTTCTTTCCTCATTTATCCTCATCAAATCTCATCCACTCGCATCTATCCATATCCACATCTCATCCATTCATATCTACTCCGATCCTCATCACATCACATCTCATTCATTTGCATCTATCTCGTTTCACATCACATCTATCTCATTCATTCACATCTATCTCGTTTCACATCACATTCATTCACATCACATATAATCCATTCACATCTATCCCAATTTACATCACATCTTATCACATCACATCTCATTCATGTTGAGAGATGTAATCGTGGTGTTGTGTGGTGTGTATGTGGGAAAGCACCCTAAAGGTGCAAGATATTGTGGCAAGATAAGAATGCCACATGTAATATTGAATGGTGCGTGCTTGTCAAGTGATGGCAAGCTGTGATGGGCTAACTTGTAGCTCATAATGGAGCATGCTTGAAGGGCATTTCTCATGGAGTTCACTCATGGAAGATGAGTAAAATGGTGTGGATGCCATTTAAGGCTTTCATTTTGATACCCACCTTTGGTTTTTCAAAAGAGAAACCTTGCATAAAATCACCCTTAATACCATCACAATAACAACAAGCAAATGGAGGTCATAAGAGTTCAATGAGGAGCTCAAATGGGAGCTCTAGCAATAGGCAAAGACCATGTTAATGGTCATCACAGAAACCTCAAGGAGGTTGTGGGTTTCTAGAATTAGTAACTATGGAAAGGTTACACCAGAAGAGGTTGCTGCAGCAACCATGTTCCTCAAAGGTAGTCTAGGCCAGGAGCAAGTCCGCTTCTTAGGATGCAAGGAGGGCCTCAGCCTATGAGTAGAAGAGCACCACGCTCAGAGAGAGAGAAAAAGCAGGCAGCCGCCCTGAGAAGAGGAGCGAAGCTACTGGAGAAGCGAACGGCACCAGAGAGCGCACCCAAAGCAAAAATAGCAGTGAAGAGAGAAAGAGCCGCAGGTACACTAGTTTAGATGGAAGCAGCACACAAGAGCTTCAGAGAGAAGCAACAAGATGGCAAATAGAAGCATGAGAGGATAAGCTTCAGCAATAAGAGAAGAAGCCAGCTATGGCAAGTGCGAACTGCAAGTGCAGGGCAGCAGCGTGGAGAAGACAAAGCATGTAGTTAGAGTTTTGGATGAGCTGCAGAAACAGTTTGGCACGCACATCAGTGCATTCAATGCATGGCTTCTTGCCGTTTGGCGCAGAGCGAAGGATTCAACGTTCAGCAGTATAGATGCCAGTGTAGAGATTCAAAAACAAAAGATGAGGATATTCACTTTTTTTCTCTTTTCTTTTAAAATGTTCATTTTAACCCTTAGCCATTATAAGGGTGTATTCACACACAACCAATTTTCAAAGTTTTTAAGAAGATGTTCACACACACATGGAGGGTCCCCTACCCGGTTGCGACCAAAATGGTTTGTATAATTTTTATTTTCACCCACAATTGATGATGGGCAACCGTCCCCCCGAGCTTGCGTGCTCAAAACAAGAATATTTTGTAATCACCCACATTGGTATGAGGGTCGCCCTGCGCAAGCTCACTGAGAAGTTCAAAATGGTTGTTGTGATGTGTGCATGAGTGATGCACGTGTAGGGTGCATGCACATGGGTTGGTTCCCACCCGAACTTATACGTTCAAATTGGACTCAGTGGTTCCGCTGTGAGCGAGTTGGCTCAAAACGGACTTGGTGTCTAAGATGGTAGACACGCACACACATGATTGGTTGATGGACACTCCAATGTATCATTGAGGGGGAGTGTTAAGAGGTAGCAATTACATTTGTACAATGCTACATTGATATGGGTGATGGGTGAGTTGTGGAACACCTCGATTAAGAGGGGGTGTTGAGAGATGTAATCGTGGTGTTGTGTGTATGTGGGAAAGCACCCTAAAGGTACAAGATATTGTGGCAAGATAAGAATGCCACATGTAATATTGAATGGTGTGTGAGTCACTGACCAAAAGAAGTGGAAAAGGGAGTGCCACATGGATGATGACATGTAAAGTAGGCTAGAGAGCATATATCATTGTATGGTTCATTTGAGATATGCAATAGAACTTCTATTGAGTGTGCAATCTCTTTCTCTCTTGTTATGGAGTTCTTAGTGTGGTTTAATCCACCTTAATTATGTTGCTTAATCTATATCCTTCACCATGATCAATCCCATTTTAGGATTGTTTAACAATTCATTCACATCCCGATTCACAACACATCTCATCCATTCACATCACATCTCATCCATTCACATCCCATATCATTCATTCACATCTCGATTCACATGACATCACATCTCATTCATTCACATCACCTCCATCCATCACATATCATCTCATTCACATCACATCTCATTCACTCACATCTATCCATTTCAAATCACATCACCTCCATCCATCACATCACATCCATTCATATCCACCATCACATTCATTCATATCCATCACATTCATTTACATCACATACATATCTACATCCATTCTTTCACATACATCCACATCCATTCTTTTCCTCGAAACTGACAAAAGAGTTTGTTCTTGGTCATAGTCTGACTCACAGTTTGAGTTTGATAAGATTTTTCCTGAACTATCTTTCTCGAAAAGGTTTGATAATTCAGTTACTATTTTACCGAATTTCTTTCTTTGAATATACACTTAATTGATTTCTAAATTAGTTATGAACTCCAATGAGGAATAAATTAATCATTTATCTGAATAATTCGATCTTGATAGATTTCTTGAATTTTCTTTTTACAAACCGTGTGAATATAAAACAAAAGAAATTTCTCTCTTAGAGTATTTAACTATTCATTTATCAATTACTCATAGAATTTAAACATAGAATTTAAGAGAATTCTAATTTTGATATAAAAATTCTTTATGCATCTATTTATGCATAAAAATCAACTTCAATGGGAATAACACTTTTATATAAAAGAAATTCCTTTTATGCATCTATTTATGCATAAAATCAATTTAATAGGAATAACACTTTTAAAATAAAATAAATTTCTTTATGCATCTTTCTATGCATAAAAACTAAATTTAATGAGAATAACACTTTTATAATTAAAAAAATAATTTATTCATTTTTCTATGCATAAAAATTAAATTTAATGAGAATAACACTTTTATAATTAAAAAAATTCCTTTATGCATCTTTCTATGCATAAAAACCAAATTTAATGAGAATAACACTTTTATAATAAAAAAATTCCTTCATGCATCTTTCTATGCATAAAAATCAAATTTAATGAGAATAACACTTTTATAATAAAAAAATTCCTTTATGCATCTTTCTATGCATAAAAATCAAATTTAATGAGAATAAAACATTTATAATTAAAAACAAAATCCTTTATGCATCTTTCTATGCATAAAAATCAAATTTAATGAGTAACACTTTTATAATAATAAAACTTTGTTTATCCATCTTTCTATGCATAAAAATTAATTTTAATGAGAATAACACTTTTATAATAAAAAAATTTCCTTTATGCATCTTTCTATGCATAAAAATTAATTTTAATTAGAATAACACTTTTATAATAAAAAAATTCCTTAATGCATCTTTCTATGCATAAAAATCAAATCTAATGAGAATAACACTTTTATAATAATAAAAATTCCTTTATGCATCTTTCTATGCATAAAAAATCAAATTTAATAAAAATAACACTTTTATAAATTAAAAACAATTTCTTTATGCATCTTTCTTTGCATAAAAATTAAATTTAATAATTAATATCAGTGATATCCATGCATATTCATAGGTGAATATGTACATGGAGTAATTAGAATATTTCTTTTAGATGCAAAAATGGTGGGAATTACTCTTTTGGAATAACATAAAAACAAACTTTCTTTTCCATAAAATTTTGAAAAATTTTGCAATAACCTCCTTTGTATGACTGACCATTTCTCATTTTTATCATTCTTTATTTGACTTAAATTAAACCAAATTAGATTTATAGAACTCTAATCTACATAATTTTCTAAATTCAAGAGAGTAAACAATAAGAAGAGTTTAATTAATCCCTTAGTTAATCTTTCTAGGATTAAGAAAGGCTGGAATGTAAAGAAGAGAAGGGAGTGGCCTTTTCATCAAGGCATAGCATTTGAATTTAATTCAATCAACTGTAAAACATAAAAATCAAGAAAACCATAGATTTTAAAATTATAAATAGTAAGAAAATTAGCTTACAAGGAGCTTGTAAGCTCTCCTTTGGCTTAAGGGATTGAGGGTTCTACTCTTGTTTGAAGCAAGAGTGGCCACCAATTCACTTTGGAGAGGATTAGGCCAAAAACAATTGAATTATTAAGAAATTCAATGTACATGACTCAGGACATGAGTAGAGTAGCAGTGCATAAACACCATTAAGCTTTTACAAAAGGGGAGGCTTCTATTTATAGGAAAAAGTGAGCCTCTAACCAAGCAAACTGATTCTAGAAATTTTTCAGACCATTTTGGACAATTTTTGACTATTTTTTGGTCAGTTCAGCTTACTTTTTGGATCTTAGGTGGTGTAAGGATCGAACCACCTTTTGGAACTAAAAACCTTTTGAAAGGTGATGGTGCTGGCTTCGGCGGGACCTTGACATCAAAGGCCTTGGTGAAATCCTTCGCCATCCGCACTGCTTCGGCCATGGAAACTGGCTTGGCATTCTTTACTAGGATATTCAAAGGTTCGTTCAGTCCCTGAATGAACCTAGCCATCAGCTTTTCTTCATCCAGCGGTGGCGAGTATTTGAGGAGGAGAGCGAACGCTTGGTGATATACATCAATAGTTCTGCTCCCCTGGGTTAACTCTAAGAATTCGTTCATCTTTGTTTCCAAAAAGCCAGGAGGACAGAACCTCGAACTAAGGTAAATTTTGAGATCATTCCGTGTCTGGGTATTCCGATCCAGACGGTTTGTCTTGCAATGGTTTCTCCATGCCACTCTGGCTGTTTCTACTATCTTCAGCCTTGCAAGAGCCATTTTGCTCTTCTCATTGTACCCGGTGACATCGAAGTACTCTTCCGTTGCTTCAATCCACTTCTGCACAGGCTCGCCCAAGTTTTCCCCTTCACCCTTGAAAGGTCTAGGCTGCGATCTATGAGTTTTACGAACATCCAAGTCGAGCTCTTCCTCATCGAGTTGGGGGTTATCATTTCTACCACGCGACGACCTCGATCCATGATTCTATCAATACGAAAATTCTTGTTAGGTCCCTTTATTTATGATTCAAATCCGATTTTAGATTCAACTGATTCTGGGGTTCTTTAGATTGGTCAGCTCCCCACATAATCATGGGATAAAGATACTCATATAGAACTCATTATAACAATTCGTTCAGAGCATATTGTTCATATCTTTAACACAATAATGGTCCATTAGATCGAAATTTCCATCTGAACAATCCTTAATGGGAATTTCAATTATACAGATTTTATATTTGCCATCCCTTAACTTGATCCACTGGGTCAAGTGTTAACAGTAGCAATCTATCAGCACAATCCACTAATCTCATAGTGATTTGTTAAAGTCATTATCGTCATTCTAGTTACGAACATCATCACAGGGACTCATCCCATTCATCCTCATTGTGGTTTTGCTCAGCTTATCGCTTTTCAACCAAAATTCAGGAATCATCATTTTTCAATCAGAATCCAAATCAACTCATCAGTTCTTCTCAACCAGAATTTTAAAATCATATCAACCACATTCGAATTCATCATCTGGATAGCATTTTTTCTTATAATTTTAAGATCTTAGATTTACTAGTATATACTGCCAGTAAAGAGCTACAATTATACCGTAGGTACATACGGGTAGTCACGGTCCTTGGAACTATAAGGTAAATATCATCATGTCTAGGCCTCAAGCAAGTTAGGGATTCCATACAATTGCGGTACTTCCATCTGCCAACCCAATTATCAATTTATGAATTTCATTCTGAATATCAATTTGTATGAATTTTATCACACAATTCCAACCTTTTACTGCTACTTCATAAATGACATTTTTAGCTTCTCGGTTGATCCACTTTAGCCAATTTGCTCTGATACCAGCTGAAAGATCCCTGCCCCCTCCGCATAACGGATTCGGGTGTGCTAGCAGCGAAAGTAGCACTTCTTGCACGGGGCAGGATCCCTCACTCTCGAGGCCTCTGTCTTGTTCCACATCAATCCACATTATTTAATCCACATCAATCCACATTATTTAATCCACATCCATTTCATATGTATTCCCATTTTCATCCAATCACATCATTTTCTATCTCATCACTTCTTTCCTCATTTATCCTCATCAGATCTCATCCACTCACATCTACCCATATCCACATCTCATCACATCACATTCATTCACATCTCATCCATTCATATCTACTCCGATCCACATCACCTCACATCACATCACATCTCATTCATTCACATCTATCCCGTTTCACATCACATCACATCACATCTTATTCATTCACATCCCGATTCACAACACATCACATCACACCTCATCCATTCACATCCCATATCATTCATTCACATCCCGATTCACATGACATCATATCTCATTCATTCACATCGCGATTCACATAACATCTCATTCACTCACATCTATCCATTTCACATCACGTCACCTCCATCCATCACATCACATTCATTCATATCCATCACATACATATCCACATCCATTCTTTCACATACATCCACATCCATTCTTTTCCTCGAAAGTTTATCGAATTTCTTGAATTTTCTTTCTACATACTGTGTGAATATAAAACGAAAGAAATTTCTCTCTTAGAGTATTTAACTATTCATTTAACAATTACTCATAGAATTTAAACATGGAATTTAAGGGAATTATAATTTTGATATAAAAAATCTTTATGCATAAAAATCAACTTCAATGGGAATAACACTTTTATCTAAAAGAAAATCCTTTTATGCATCTATTCATGCATAAAATCAATTTAATAGGAATAACACTTTTAAAATAAAATAAATTCTTTTATGCATCTTTCTATGCATAAAAACTAAATTTAATGAGAATAACACTTTTATAATTAAAAAATCCTTTATTCATCTTTCTATGCATAAAAATCAAATTTAATGAGACTAACACTTTTATAATTAAAAAAATTCCTTTATGCATCTTTCTATGCATAAAAATCAAATTTCATGAGAATAACACTTTTATAATTAAAAAAATTCATTTATGCATCTTTCTATACACTTTTATAATTAAAAAAAAATTTATGAATCTTTCTATGCATAAAAATCAAATTTAATGAGTAACACTTTTATAATTTAAAAAAAATTCATTTATGCATATCTCTATGCATAAAAATCAAATTTAATGAGAATAACACTTTTACAATACTAAAAATTCCTTTATCTATCTTTCTATGCATAAATATTAATTTTAATGAGAATAATACTTTTATAATAATAGAAATTCCTTTATGCATCTTTCTATGCATAAAAATTAATTTTAATGAGAATAACACTTTTATAATATCAGAGATATCCATGCATATTCATAGGTGAATATGTACATGGTGTAATTAGAATATTTCTTTTAGATGCAAAAATGGTGGGAATTACTCTTTTGGAATAACATAAAAACAAACTTTCTTTTCCACAAAATTCTGGAAAATTTTGCCATAACCTCCTTTGTATGACTAACCAATTCTCATTTTTATCATTCTTTATTTGACTTAAATTAACCCAAATTAGATTTATAGAACTCTAATCTACATGATTTTCTAAATTCAAGAGAGTAAACAATAAGAAGAGTTTAATTAATCCCTTAGTTAATCTTTCTAGGATTAAGAAAGGCTGGAATGTAAAGAAGAGAAGGGGGTGGCCTTTTCATCAAGGCATAGCATTTGAATTTAATTCAATCAACTGTAAAACATAAAAATCAAGAAAACCATAAATTTAAAAATTATAAATAGTAAGAAAAATTAGCTTACATGGGCTTGTAAGCTCTCCTTTGGCTTGAGGGATTGAGGGTTCTACTCTTGTTTGACACAAGAGTGGCCACCAATTCACTTTGGAGAGGATTAGGCCAAAAACAATTGAATTATTAAGAAATTCAATGTAGATGACTCAAGACAGGCGTAGAGTAACAGTGCATAAACACCATTAGGCTTTTACAAAGGGGGAGGCTTCGATTTATAGGAAAAAGTGAGCCTCTAACCAAGCAAACTGATTCTAGAACTTTCCAGATCAGTTTGGTCAATTTTTGACCATTTTTGGGTCAGTTCAGCTTACTTTTTGGATCTAGTTTTGAAATAGGAGAGAGGAGAGATGAAATATCTCATTTTATTGATTTAAAATTGGGGGTAGTGATGAGAAAAAAGGCACCTCCTTCATGAGGGGAGATCCCTACTCTGAGGTGTCAAAATTCAAATTTTTAATTGTTTTCTTTGGTCCTTAGTCCACTCTTCATCTTATGTGAGAGCATTTACTAATTTTTGGAGATTTTCCTTTTATTCTTCAATTTATCTCCTCCCTACATTTGGATTAATCTTATTGGTCCATAGGAACCTTAATCCAAAATTTTCAAAAAATCTGGACCCTTAGGCTAAGGTCTTTTGTGCACATTATATTTTATTTCTAATGCACTTTAGGAATTTCTTTTTGAACTTCTGTTTCGGGGGAATTTATTTTAATAAGAAGGGATTTTTTCCATCCAAAGATATCTAAAAACTGAATAATCTCTCTCTAGAACATTTTCACTCTCTAGGCCAAAACAGGTAAAAACAAGATCTTTTATTATTCTGAAAAGGAGATTAATTATAGGGGAAGAAGCAGGACATCTTGAGGGGCTGGGGAGGAATCTTACATCCTACCCCACTTTAAAAACGTAAGATATCCTCATCTCGTAGGTGGAGTATGATCTCTTTCATCTTCTTCTTCTTCTTCAATCACTTCCAGTGTTACTGCCTTGGAAGTGGACAGCTGATTTGGGAACATCTCTCTTTAACTTTCCCTATTCTCAGGCGGAGGTCTTGCATTACTTTGGATTGAAACTACGAGTTGGTTAGAGGGTCTACCTCTGGGATTTCCCTGATTTGGGCGAAAAGAAACCTGATTACTCTGGAAAGAAGGAGCTAGAATCTAGAATCTGATCCCTGATTTCCCTGCTCCCGAGAACCTTGATCCAAAAGGAGTTGGGCATTCCATACTGTCATGTCCAAATCCTTGACAGTTATAGCATTTCACTCCCTTGTTCAAGGATGGAACTTCTGAAGTTGAATTCCAGGGGATTGAGTTTCGGGAAAAAGACATTTCTTCCATTCTAGAACTTCCCATATACTGGGCTTGACCCTATTCTCAGGCGGAGGTCTTGCATTACTTTGGATTGAAACTACGAGTTGGTTAGAGGGTCTACCTCTGGGATTTCCCTGATTTGGGCGAAAAGAAACCTGATTACTCTGGAAAGAAGGAGCTGGAATCTAGAATCTTGATCCCTGATTTTCCTGCCCCGAGAACCTTGATCCAAAAGGAGTTGGGAAATCCATACTGTCATGTCCAAATCCTTGACAGTTATAGCATTTCACTCCCTTGTTCAAGGATGGAACTTCTGAAGTTGAATTCCAGGGGGATTGAGTTTCGGGAAAAAGATATTTCTTTCATTCTGGAACTTCCCATATACTGGGCTTGACCCTGATATCTCTAAGGCGGTGGAAGGTTGGAATCACCTTTTGGAACTAAAAACCTTTTGAAAGGTGATGGTGCATGGCTTCGATGGGACCTTGACATCAAAGGCCTTGGCGAAATCCTTCGCCATCCGCATTGCTTCGGCCATGGAAACTGGCTTGGCATTCTTCACCAGGATATTCAAAGATTCGTTCAGTCCCCGAATGAACCTATCCAACATCAGCTGTTCTTCATCCAACGGTGGCGAGTATTTGAGGAGGAGAGCAATTTGGTGATATACTTCAATAGTTCTGCTCCCCTCCTGGATTAACTTTAAGAATTCGTTCATCTTTGTTTCCAAAAAGTCAGTAGGACAAAACCTCAAACTAAGGTAAATTTTGAGATCATTCCATGTCTGGGTATTCCGATCAAGATGGTTTGTCTCGCAGTGGTTTCTCCAAACCACTCTGGCTGTTTCTACTATCTTCAGCCTTGCAAACAATTTTTATCTGGGATTTTTTTCATCTATCGTACCATAACAGAATTGAGTCTCATTTTTAGGGATCCATCAGTCCAGCCTAACTCCATCCAGTCCCATGGGTTAGCCAACCGCCCAACCACTGTAGTGATGGGATCCAATTAGGAATTTGGTTAGTTTTGTATCGGGTACCAGGGAAAAGAGTTCCCAGGCCACCTAGCCGGATATTCATGCAAAACACCACTTACACACCCAATATGAAATTGCCCTTTTCACATATTCGAATGTCTTTAAAACAATCATTTAATGAAACCATAGTGTCACTGATCATGATCTTCCAAAATATCAGGTTGAATCCTTATTTCCAATCATTCCTTCATCGGTGTACCTATGGCATCATTGGCAACCGGAACGCTCACCACCTGTCCACTCAGGGGCCTTTTCGATAGTTCCTAGCTCATAGTACTCGGCAATATATTCACTTATAAAAATCAAAATGGAATCTCCGTTGAAGATCAGCAAGATCAACCAACAAATCCATATAAAAGAGCCATGGACTCATCCGTTGAGGACCAGCAAGGTCAATCAACCAGATCCATGCTCGAATTCAGAAAACAACTCTTACTCCTTGTTCTAATATCTTCCCCGACGCACGTGTGGGTATCTTCGGCGACCCAGAGCCCGAGCACCGTATGGCCAGCACCCTCTAGGATCCTTCTCGCAGGTCACCTAGCGCTTTACTCATAGGCCGCTTCCTAGGTCCCTCATCCACCGTACTGGAAGCTCACCATTTAAATCGAACCGAGGCTGGTCAAGAGCTCGGCCGACCTTGCTACACGGAGGTCCTCCGTTGACTCTCCGTCAGTTGTTGCAACTTTATTAGTTAGGTCTCCACGACCTCATTCACAAGACAGTCAAAATGCTTCCCTGGCATTCTTGACATAAAACAGTCATTTAAAAACAGGTCATAAATACAGTTTCTATAACGAACTCTCGTCTTTCCACATTGTTCCACATCAATCCACATTATTTAATCCACATCCATTTCGTATGTATTCCCATTCTCATCCAATCACATCACTTTCTATCTCATCACTTCTTTCCTCGTTTATCCTCATCAGATCTCATCCACTCGCATCTACCCATATCCACATCTCATCACATCACATTCATTCACATCTCATCCATTCATATCTACTCCGATCCTCATCACCTCACATCACATCACATCTCATTCATTCACATCTATCCCATTTCAAATCACATCACATCACATTCATTCACATCACATATCATTCATTCACATCTATCCCAATTTACATCACATCCATTTCACATCACATCTCATTCACTCACATCCCGATTCACAACACATCACATCACATCTCATCCATTCACATCCCATATCATTCATTCACATCCCGATTCACATGACATCACATCTCATTCATTCACATCCCGATTCACATCACATCTCATTCACTCACATCTATCCATTTCACATCACATAACCTCCATCCATCACATCACATTCATTCATATCCATCACATTCATTTACATCACATACATATCCACATCACATTCATTCATATCCATCACATTCATTTACATCACATACATATCCACATCCATTCTTTCACATACATCCACATCCATTCTTTTCCTCAAAATTGACAAAAGAGTTTGTTCTTGATCATAGTCTGATTCACGATTCGAGTCTGATAAGATTTTTCGTGAACTATCTTTCTCGAAAAGGTTTGATAGATTTCCTGAATTTTCTTTCTACAAACCGTGTGAATATAAAACGAAAGAAATTTCTCTCTTAGAGTATTTAACTATTCATTTATCAATTACTCATAGAATTTAAACATAGAATTTAAGAGAATTCTAATTTTGATATAAAAATTCTTTATGCATCTATTTATGCATAAAAATCAACTTCAATGGGAATAACACTTTTATATAAAAGAAAATCCTTTTATGCATCTATTCATGCATAAAATCAATTTAATAGGAATAACACTTTTAAAATAAAATAAATTCCTTTATGCATCTTTCTATGCATAAAAACTAAATTTAATGAGAATAACACTTTTATAATTAAAAATTTCCTTTATTCATCTTTCTATGCATAAAAATCAAATTTATTGAGAATAACACTTTTGTAATTAAAAAAATTCCTTTATGCATCTTTCGATGCATAAAAATCAAATTTAATAACAATAACACTTTTATAATAAAAAAATTTCTTTATGCATCTTTCTATGTATAAAAATCAAATTTATGAGAATAACACTTTTATAATTAAAAAAATCCTTTATGCATCTTTCTATGCATAAAAATTAATTTTAATGAGAGTAACACTTTTATAATAAAAAAAATCCTTTATGCATCTTTCTATGCATAAAAATCAAATTTAATGAGAATAACACTTTTATAATTTAAAAAAATTACTTTATGCATCTTTCTATGCATAAAAATCAAATTTAATGAGAATAACACTTTTATAATAATAAAAATTCCTTTATCTATCTTTCTATGCATAAAAATTAATTGTAATGAGAATAACATTGTTATAATTAAAAAAATATTTCTTTATGCATCTTTCTATGCATAAAAATCAAATTTGATGAGAATAACACTTTTAGAATTAAAAAATTTTCTTTATGCATCTTTCTATGCAAAAAAATCAAATTTAATGAGAATAACACTTTTGTAATTAAAACAATTCCTTTATGCATCTTTCTATGCATAAAAAATCAAATTTAATGAGAATAACACTTTTATAATTTAAAAAATCTTCCTTTATGCATCTTTCTATGAATAAAAATTAAATTTAATAATTAATATCAGTGATATCCATGCATATTCATAGATGAATATATACATAGAGTAATTAGAATATTTCTTTTAGATGCAAAAATGGTGGGAATTACTCTTTTAGAATAACATAAAAACAAACTTTCTTTTCCACAAAATTTTGGAAAATTTTGCCATAACCTCCTTTGTATGACTGACCATTTCTCATTTTTATCATTCTTTATTTGACTTAAATTAACCCAAATTAGATTTATAGAACTCTAATCTGCACAATTTTCTAAATTCAAGAGAGTAAACAATAAGAAGAGTTTAATTAATCTCTTAGTTAATCTTTCTAGGATTAAGAAAGGCTGGAATGTAAAGAAGAGAAGGGGGTGGCCTTTTCATCAAGGCATAGCATTTGAATTTAATTCAATCAACTGTAAAACATAAAAATCAAGAAAAGCATAGATTTAAAAATTATAAATAGTAAGAAAATTAGCTTACATGGAGCTTGTAAGGTCTCCTTTGGCTTGAGGGATTGAGGGTTCTACTCTTGTTTGAAGCAAGAGTGGCCACCAATTCACTTTGGAGAGGATTAGGCCAATAACAATTGAATTATTAAGAAATTAAATGTAGATGACTCAAGACAAGAGTAGAGTAATAGTGCATAAACACCATTAGGCTTTTACAAAGGGGGAGGCTTCTATTTATAGGAAAAAGTGAGCCTCTAACCAAGCAAACTCATTCTAGAACTTTCCAAATCAGATTTGGTCAATTTTTGACCATTTTTGGGTCAGTTCAGCTTACTTTTTGGATCTAGTTTTGAAATAGGAGAGAGGAGAGATGAAATATCTCATTTTATTGATTTAAAATTGGGGGTAATGATGAGAAAAAAGGCACCTCCTTCATGAGGGGAGATCCCCACTCTTAGGTGTCAAAATTCAAATTTTTAATTGTTTTCTTTGGTCCTTAGTCCACTCTTCATCTTATGTGAGCATTTACTCATTTTTGGGGGGTTTTTGTTTTATTCTTCAATTTATCTCCTTCCTACATTTGGAGCAATCTTATTGGTCCATAGGAACGTTAATGCAAAATTTTTAGAAAATCTGGACCCTTAGGCTAAGGTCTTTTGCGCACATTATATTTTATTTCTAATGCACTTTAGGAATTTCTTTTTGAACTTCTATTTCGGGGGAATTTATTTTAATAAGAAGGGATATTTTTCCATCCAAAGATATCTAAAAACTGAATTATCTCTCTCTAGAATATTTTCTCTCTCTAGACCAAAACAGGTAGAAACAAGATCTTTATTATTCTAAAAAGGGGATTAATTATAGGAGAAGAAGCTGGACATCTTGAGGGGTTGGGGACGAATCTTACATCCTACCCCACTTAAAAAACATGTGATGTTTTCATCTCGTAGGTGGAGTATGATCTCTTTAATCTTCTTCTTCTTCTTCAATCACTTCCAGCGTTACTGCCTTGGAAGTGGACGACCGATTTGGGAACATCTCTCTTTGACTTCCCCTATTCTAAGGCGGAGGTCTTGCATTACTTTGGATTGAAACTACGGGTTGGTTAGAGGGTCTACCTCTGGGATTTCCCTGATTTGGGCGGAAAGAGACCTGATTACTCTGGAAAGAAGGAGCTGGAGTCTGGAATCTTGATCCCTGATTTCCCTGCCCCGAAAACCTTGATCCAAAAGGAGTTGGGCAATCCATACTGCGACGTCCAAATCCTTGACAGTTATAGCATTTCACTCCCTTGTTCAAGGGTGGAACTTCTGAAGTTGAATTCTAGCGGATTGAGTTTTGGGAAAAGGACATTTCTTCCATTCTGGAACTTCCCATATACTGGGCTTGACCTTGATATCTCTTAGAGGCGGTGGAAGGTTGGAATCACCTTTTGGAACTAAAAACCTTTTGAAAGGTGATGGTGCTGGCTTCGGTGGGACCTTGACATCAAAGGCCTTGGTGAAATCCTTCGCCATCCGCACTGCTTCGGCCATGGAAACTGGCTTGGCATTCTTCACCAGGATATTCAAAGGTTCGTTCAATCCCTGAATGAACCTGGCCCATCAACTATTCTTCATCCAACGGTGGCGAGTATTTGAGGAGGAGAGTGAACGCTTGGTGATACACTTCAATAGTTCTGCTCCCCTAGGTTAACTCTAAGAATTTGTTCATCTTTGTTTCCAAAAAGCCGGGAGGACAGAACCTCGAACTAAGGTAAATTTTGAGATCATTCCATGTCTGGGTATTCCGATCCAGACGGTTTGTCTTGCAGTGGTTTCTCCATGCCACTCTGGCTGTTTCTACTATCTTCAGCCTTGCAAGAGCCATTTTGCTCTTCTCATTGTACCCGGTGACATCGAAGTACTCTTCCATTGCTTCGATCCACTTCTCCACAGCCTCGCCGAAGTTTTTCCCTTCACCCTTAAAAGGTCCAGGCTGCGATCTATGAAGAGTTTTACAAACATCCAAGTCGAGCTCTTCCTCATCGAGTTGGGGGTTATCATTTCTACCACGACGACCTCGATCCATGATCCTATTAATACGAAAATTCTTTTTAAGTCCCTTTATTTATGATTCAAATCCGATTTTAGATTCAACTGATTCTGGGGTTCTTTAGATTGGTCAGCTCCCCACATAATCATGGGATAAAGATACTCATATAGAACTCATTATCAGATAACAATTCATTCAGAACATATCATTCATATCTTTAACACAATAATGGTTTATTAGACCGAAATTTTCATCTGAACAATCCTCTATGGGAATTTCAATTATACAGATTTTTAATTTGTCATCCCTTAACTTGATCCACTGGGTCAAGTGTTAACAGTAGCAATCTATCTCAGCACAATCCACTAATCTCATAGTGATTTGCTGAAGTCATTATCGTCATTCCAGTTACGAACATCATCGAAGGGACTCGTCCCATTCATCCTCATTGTGGTTTTGCTCATCTTATCGCTTTTCAACCAAAATTTAGGAATCATCATTTTTTAATCAGAATCCAAATCAACTCATCAGTTCTCAACCAAAATTTTAAAATCATATCAACCACATTCGAATTCATCATCTGGATAGAATTTTAAGAGTTTGGATGGTTGATGAGGATTATGAGGAGATGTTCGAGTCATTCTTATGTGAACAAGATATTCTGACAAAAGGAACTTTCAAGGGTGTTAGGTTTTAAAGAAAAGCAATAAATAATTCTCTTGTTGGTGGTTTAATTGAAATGAATACGCATTAGTAGCTGAAAACTTGCCAAATTGATGGGAAAAGGCCAAGAAAATTTCAAGATTTTTTTGGATTTTTCTAGTAATTTTAAGGGCACTTTTGGGCGTAAGTGGTAAATTTTCGATAAAAATATGGATTTTGGGAACAAAAAGTATCTAGGAAATTTAATGAAATTCACTAGAGAGGAAGAAAATAATTATCGAATCTGAGATGGATTCTAGGCCATGATTTAAAAAAATAAGAAGCCTGGTAGCTTATACCAAAGCTTTGTTGGATATATCACCCAAATCCATTCAAAGGTTAAAAGGGGCTATATAACCTTGATTACATTACTCAAGACACATCCTCAAATGGGCGCCTACTTCAAATATAGCCTAGAGGGAATCTTGCTCATTTATGGCATACCCACATGGGGGAGATGGCGCATACCCACATGGGGGAGATGGCATCTTATGCTTGTAAGACATCATAGGTGATGTCATGAGGTCATGTACTACTTGCCTATATAAGAGGCTCTTGCTAATGAAGAAAACAACTCGTGTGTTTCCATGATTATGCCTAAGCCATGTCTCATTAGTATCTTCTAATCCACTCTTAATCATGTTTCTAATCATGACCTAACCATGACTATAACCATGTTTGATCCTCCTTAGATTTGCTAATCCACTCTCAATACCAAGAATTGGTATCAAAGCAGGTTTTACATCATCCAAAGCTCACTTATTAGGGATTAATTAGCACTTTATTAACTTAATCATATCTTATCCTCTCCTATTATCTAGGCTGAAAGATAGGCAGTTCATGGAGCTTCAATATCTCATTGCAAGATTCAAGATTCACCACAAGCTCTCAGCCAGGCATTCTCAACTCAAACACGAAGCTGCTTGACGGGCGGAATTAGCCAGAAAGCGCCTGGAGCCAACGGCATTGCAGCAGAAACCGGCGCCTTTTTATTTGGGGGAAAACGCTGCCCCATCGCCATCGCGTCACCAAACTCTAATTCCTCAGAGCCTCAAGGGTTTTCGTAGGCTGCGAACACGCTGATCTGGTCAGAATTGCAAATGGCTGCGTGGTTTGGTGGCTGTAGGACTGACAGAGCTTCTGAAGCTTCAGTTCTTAACAGTAAATGAATGGGTAATTATTCCACTTAATCACCAATGTTTTGTGCTTAAAATAGTCTCAAATCACTGATATTTAAAGTACTTAAAGCATTAGATGCTTTGACCTAGTCCTCTACTTCCTTCAAGTACTCCAAGTGACCCAATTTTTGGAAGTTGTTTTGAAAGCATTTATCACATTGGTCACCATATACTTGATGATATTACTATATTGTGATGATGATATTGTTTACATCATTTTTTGAATCACAATGGCTGAACCATCTGATGCTGAATCATCGAACATTCAACATTTGAGGCCTAAGAAGAAAAGCAGAAAGCCGAGGAGACGGGTAAGAAACAATGTCTACAACTCAAGAGCAAACAATGTTTTAGGAGGGCATGACTGGTCTGAATTTTTCATAAATAACCTTCATCTATTTGGTGAAGGTATCTAATCTTGTAAAAGCATTAGACACTGCCCTTGAGGGATACTCAAGTGGTAAGACCTTGCTTTATCATCATGTCTGCATCCTCATTTCATGTTGATAAGTTTAATGGGGTAGGCTTTCATACCTGGCAAGTTAGAGTAAGATTTATTCTCATGAAGAAAGGTCTGTGGGGAGTTGCTAGTGGAAAGGAGAAAAAACCTACCACTAGAGATGGTGAGCAAGGATGGTTACCTAGGGATAAGAAAGCTTTTGCCATAATTGCATTAGGTCTAAGTGACAACTACATACATCATATCTCTAATGCAAACAACTCAGCTGAAGCATGGGAAATCCTAGAGAAATTATTTGGGGCAAAAGGGAAGCATTCCAAGATAGGGCTGAAAATCCAATTCTTTAAACTTGAAAAGAAAGCTTCTGAGTCTTTACCTTCTCATCTTAATTATATGAAAAGCCTAATGTCACAACTTGCAACAATAGGAGCACCAATAGATGAGGAAGATGCCATTGCAGTTTTATTGAAAAGCATGCCTTATGATGAATATGGACATTTAGTGTCAACTCTCATGAATCTTCCGGATCCTACTTTAGAAGCCATTGAAGCTGCACTCCTTGAGGAGTACAAGAAGAAGCAAGAGAATATAGGGATAATGGAAGGGGCATACTTCTCCAACAACAAGTCACACTTCAAGAAGAAGAACTTCATCGACACAAAAGGAAAGAAGAAGACTTGTGGATTCTGCGGCAAGGACAATCATATTGAAGAAAATTGTTTCTTCAAACAAAAGGCACAAAAGGCATTTCTCGCAAGTCAAGACAAAGAAGAGCTTCAAGAAGAGGCCTTCGAAGAGGCCAATTTTATCGAAGAAGAATGGGCCTTTTGAGTAAAATCAAGGGATAGCCCATACCATGTTTAAAAACCTCTCCACCCTAAACATAACTATCTCATTGTAAGCTTTACTATGGTATTCTAGCATCATCCATCATTGCTAGCATTGTAAACCTAACTGGAATAAGACCTACGGGCACCAGCATGGTCATCATAACTAGTTTTTGTATGTTGTAACTAGAACCTAGAATTGCCATCATAAAGGTAGCATTGTCATGGATTTGGTTGAAGGAGGGTTTGTTGGATATATCACCCTTGAAAGGGGCTATATAACCTTGATTACATTACTCAAGACACATCCTCAAATGGGCGCCTACTTCAAATATAGCCTAGAGGGAATCTTGCTCATTTATGGCATACCCACATGGGGGAGATGGCGCATACCCACATGGGGGAGATGGCATCTTATGCTTGTAAGACATCATAGGTGATGTCATGAGGTCATGTACTACTTGCCTATATAAGAGGCTCTTGCTAATGAAGAAAACAACTCGTGTGTTTCCATGATTATGCCTAAGCCATGTCTCATTAGTATCTTCTAATCCACTCTTAATCATGTTTCTAATCATGACCTAACCATGACTATAACCATGTTTGATCCTCCTTAGATTTGCTAATCCACTCTCAATACCAAGAAGCTTATTAGGTGAGCTTTATAAAGCTTATAAAGCTTTAAGCTTTTATAAGGTTTAAAGCTTTAAGAGTTTAAAGCTTTATGTGTTTAACGCTTATAATGTAAAGAGATAAACCATCGGCACAGCTGCCTAAACGATTTAGCAAAGTAATTTAGAAAAGAAGGGACGTCATGCACCGTTGAGAAAAGGAAGGAGATGAACTTCAACTAAAAATAAGAGAAAATGTAGTTTTGAAGCCTATGGTTGAGGGAATTAGATCCGTGGTGTCTGATTTATAAAAGGAAAAGAAATTAATAAAACATTTGGGTGGTTTTGGAAAGTAGTTTTCCACCTTTCTTTGCCTGGGTAAAAGAATTGTGCGAATTTGTTATCCAATGGATAGAAGAAAGCCTTGCTTTGAACCTTAGCCTTTCCTTGCGAATTGTAATTTAAAAATTGCCTTCCCAAGATTCTTTATTTTCTCGTTCTTTAGCGGCATTAAGCTTTGCAATTGATCTTGGCTCTAAGACCACTATTAGGGGGAAACGACCCATAAAATAATTACAAAGTAATAATTAACATAGCATAGAATAAAACTTACACATAACACAAGATTGAGTCCAATTTTCCCTACACAAAAGTAAGCCCACGCTTCCTCTTGGTGTATAATCATATTTCTTGAAATAACTTGTGGGGCTCAAAATACTGTCCACTTTTACAAAGATATCGACTTCAACAAAAATAGCATTCTTTATTGAACGTGCAAGCCAAACTACCCAAATAGGTGTAAACCTTAAACCATATAAATGTGTACCTCTTGTAAAATTAAATATGCATAAGGGAGCTTTCACATCTCAATAAATATGGATGGTGCCCAAAATGAAATAAATAATGCAGGTTGTCACAAAATCAAATAGTATTCCACTGACACCAAAGTCGAGAATCTCACAATCTTCTTGACCATCACCAACTCGCCTCCATTATCCAACACAAGGATCTGCACTTACATTAACTATGCCAATCAATTAATACATTGATTGGTTAAAAATACAAATAACAATACGGAACTCATAAAATCAAGACGATGCAACCCATACTTTAACGTATGTACGGAATCACTTGTGTATGCATAAAGAAAGCTACAATCGCCCAAATTTAGGAAGGCATCCCAATCTAAAGTTGTCTAGGAGAATTTGTAATAATGAGAAATGTGGGAATATAAAACTCCATAAATTTACTTCTCATAACAAAAATCTAGAAAAAGGTTTCAAGGAAGTGGTTCATTGCGTTTTGGAGAAGAATGACGACATTGCTTTTGATGAGATTTTGGAATTATGTGCTTGATGATATTGGATCATTGGTCCCTATGCTTTTCATTTAATTCAGGAGGCCATAGTTTTTTGTTTCGTCACTCACATGGGTTGTATTATGAGGTTTCAAGGACGAAACCATTTGGGTGGGGATAGTTTGTAATGTAGGGGCCATGGACATGTGTAAATAATGGGCCAAGGGCTTGTGTGGACATGGGGGCTAAGGGCTTGTAGACATGGGCCTAGGCCTAAGTGTGTGTATGGGCACTTTTAAGTGTGTGAAAGGGGGCTGAGATAAAACCCGTAACACAATTAACTCGTACTAATCAAGAATTACAGTTTCTTGGAGCTCCAATCTCTTGGCTATGGTAGTAATAATCCCTTGAGTGCATGTGACCACTCAATTATGAGGGTGTGTGGTACTCCACTTGAGTCTCTTTCCTCTACCCTCTCTTGTAAGGTTTAAGTTAGATATCGGGGTGCCAGCCCATGCGAGAGCTTTTCAGATTATATTTTAACGAGAACAATATTTTCTACTCTTTTTTTTAGTGGATAGAGCAAACCGTTGTGGAAGTAACCATATGTTTCCTATTTTGTGAACATCGATTCATACATTAGTGAACGTGGGGGCTTATTGTGATATCTAGGAGGCTGCTTGGACATACGAGCAGGCAGTGCTGAAAATAGAAAAGAAGAGGGGAGCTTTTAAGCAAAGGCTATACGGTGGGAAGAGAGAGATAAAGAGAAGAAGTGAAGAGAAAGAAGGAATCCCATGCTTTGATTTCCTTTACATGCTACCCACAGAAAGTATAATGGAAAGCTCAACCTCTTCTTCAGTGCCTATGTGCATGCAAAGAGGGTGAGAGAGATGAAGATAGAGAAGAAGATGGAGAGGGAATGAAACAAGCATCTCATTGTGCACACCGTAATCCACAAGAAAGCATGCATAAACAAGAACATGCGAGCCATCACCACAAGAACTCAAGCTCAATTTATGATAATGGGAATATGTCCTTTCTTAGTATTGAAGATGTCTCATAGACATGGCCTCATATTTACAAGTTCCCAACCCATGTATGTATGGGGGCACAAAATCTAGTTAAGCTAATATCTAGGCTATGAGTACACAAATTCCATCATAGTCGGCATTACACATATCATAGAATCTGCTAGATCCCATAATCAATAATCATGAAATACATGACATGGTTACCAACGGTGATACCAAAGTAACAAGACAACACATTGAAAGTAATGTTAAGGAAATGTGGTTAATAGCTTTCTTTCTTTTAAGTTTGGGGTTTGGTTCAATTTTCTCATTTTTGTCACCCAAATGATTCAAGAAAGGTAAGAATACACCTTCATTTTCTTCCATTTTTCATGTAAGTTTCTTCTTTTCCTCCATATATAGATAAGCTTTTAAAAATGATAATTGGCATAGTGAAGAAAGTGACCTTGATTATATTTTATTGGCTAGCAGTAAAAAAAAATATACTTTTATTTTAGGTCCAACCTGATGCAATATATAGTAGGGAAAGGAGAGGTTTGTGTCAATCAAACGGTTTTTCATCAACCTTTCTTTCTTTTTCTATGAACTTTTTTATTAGTAGACTTGGGCTTTGCATTTACATGTAATATGTGTTAATGCATAAACTATGTTGTCCATTCTTTTTATTATTTTGTTGGTTAAAGATTTTTTTTTCCCACTCTTTTTCAAACAAACCCAACAAAAGAGATAAATAAATCAAGAAATAATAATTTATTATATCCCGAACTAGCTAAGTACAATAGTAAAGTTCATTGTGATGGATCTTGTTACTTTGAATAAAAGTGCACATGATCTAGGCCTACAATCTTTTAACTATTAGGAATTTGTTTCGAAGGTTTCATCTTATCCAAGCAAAAATTCCTCCATCATCATGTAAAGTTACATGCTAGTATTTTCTTGCTCTTATCCAACCATGATTGACCCCCCCACAAAACAAAACCCAAAAAAAAAAACTCCCCTGATTGAGAAAAATGGTTACCTGCCCAAGTCAAATCACTCCCTCATTTATGTCCTTGGCATGAAACAACATAGAAATGGAAAAAACAAGGGTCCACATATGGAAAGGCCCCCCTTGGAAGGCCATTTTCCAAGCAATTGTGAACCCTTTTTTTTGGGGTAGGCTTGCCTTTGAGATAATTAGTAATCCTGACCATTGATTATGTCTCAAACTCAACCAAATATAACCACTTACATAATGAATAGATGTGTAATTTCTCCCTTTATTCATGAAATGAATACATATGTTAAATTAAAGAAAAACATGTCAACAATAAGATTATTGTACTGCCATAATAAATGGAAGAAATACAATGTCTATAAAAAGGTATTTGTACTTTCATAATGGAAGAAGTACAATAGTAAAATGAAGGGGCCTTGTGTAAGAACTCAATTGCTGGTGACTAAAATCTAAAGCAAATCCTGATTCTGGTGCTATAAAAGAAAGGTGTATAGGGGTAGATTGGGGAGAGTCGGAGAAATCCATGAAACGTTCCTTCTATTTTTTATGAGGTTGCATTGTTGAAACTAGTCAGTTAACCTACCAGAACTACTTTCATGTGAGCTTCCACAACCAAACAGTGGCCAAGGATTTTGAATACATACCATTCTACCCTTTAATAACTAAAATTTTCCCCAGGTTCATGCTTCTTTGAGATGAAGGTTTAGGTGTGAATGTTATCACAAGAGGCATTCTATGGGGAAAACATTAGGTGAATCCCACAAACTTTGCCAATCAATCCAAGTTGAAGCTGTTGGGAGTATTGAGAGAGAGTAATAAGTTAGGATAGCAAGATTGCAATGTATAGGAAGACCTAAGAAAATATAGCATGATCACTTGGATGTATGCTTTAGCCTATTAGAAGACATAATCACCTATAGAAGTAATCAAAGGAGGAATTGAGAACTCACATGGAGACGATGCACAAGCTTGAAAGGAACACAGACCACCAAAAGGGGAATTTAGATGATGAGTGATTAAACAGATGAGAAAACCAATGTGTATAAACATACTTTTCAAGGTTCACCGAAAGAGGTTAGACATTACTAAAAAAAAACACTACTTGAATTGGAGCTAACCTCTTGCTACACCAGCACAAGTGACTCATAATTCCAATTTAAGCTAATAAAAAAGTCAATCTAAACCAAGATCAAAAGGAAACATCTATTGGTTCAAGGATGTTTGGAGTAAGAATGGAGAGCAAATTAGTTAAGAGCAAGACCCTAATGAGGGAAGAGCACACGAGTTTACAAATGTCATCCTAACAAGCAAATGAACTAGTGACAACCAACCAAGTTAAGGAACACCCCGCCCTTTTACAGCTCTCTACTTAATGCACCAAGCAGATGTATACATTTAATGATAGACCCTAGGTATGCATTCAATGATAAGACCCTAGGAGAGACATGACCAAAAAAGATTAGGTGGTGGTGTCAAGCCCCTTATATACCTAATGTCAACTGTCAATGATCTTCCAAGGGGTGGGAATGGAAGGAATTTGAAAAGAGCAAATCAATTCAGCTTTGCTCCACCCATGTTGATGTAGCAAAGTGAACATTTACAAGCACCTTAGAAGCCATACACATGGTTTAACACCGTTTTGGGGGTATAAGAGTGTATGCATGTGACACACCTTATACATAGGACTTGTGTAAATAAGCTACATCATAGTAAGGCGGAACCTTAGAGACTCTTATCAACTAAGACATTGCATGTGGAGGAAGGGTTTATTCACACAAGGGTAGAGCTGTAGGCTACCATCCATAGGACGCCAATTCAAATCTTGACTCACCTGCAAAGACCGCATTATTCATTTGAAAAGAAGATGGATATGAGCAAACCGTCCATGACCACATGCAAAGCTCTCTTTCATGAAAGAGACAGGTAGAAGGCATACCGGCACACCCATTGAAGAGCACTCCAATTTCTACCAATGGCATAAGCCTTTAAAAATAAATACCAATACAGACTAATCTCTTCTGCCACCCATCCCACCGAATGCACACTCAGACATGAAGCAAGAAAATTACTCTAATATGGTCAAGGGACACAAAGTTTGAACAAAATGCAAACATCATTGCTACCACCACAAAAGGATGGTGTATCCAAGCAAGGTCAAAGAAAAGGCCATATTCAATTTCTAGACACCCGCCAAGCAAGGTCAAAGAAAAGGCCATACTCAATTTACAGACACCCATCTTGTATCCACTCACCCACAACAGCCATGCAATTCCACCCTCTATAACAAACTTTAGGATATACTAAAAGAGTGATTGTAGGCAAAAATGTCAAGTGCAATTTAAAGGTAAGCAGTTTTAGAATATGCTGCCACATTATAAACCAAAAAAATGGGGAAGAGATGGCTTTGCTTCTTTCCTTTTATCAACCTTTTCTGACATTTTCTTGTTTGGGTTAGCTAAACACCATAACGGCAGGAGAAAACTCCAGGCAAACAACGAGAAAACCCTCACTAGTGGTAAGCACATAATTACATTCACTTGACTAATGGATATGTCACTCTTCCGGTCCTGTAATGTATAGACCAATGTCTGTAACAAAAGTTCCATATGTACAGACCAGATCAGGCCTCCACACTATGAAGGGTTCTGACCTTTCTTCTATCATAAACACCAACCCCTCCACTACCCTCCAGCAGGGAGGAGCAAGTTAAAGATTAAAAAACAACACAGTACACCCTTTCCTGTATTTTTAAATTAGCAGACTGCAATGAAAAACCACCGAAGGCAGCATTCTGAAGGACAACACTTTCATATCACCTCATATGAAGCCTTGCCAAACCAACATCCAATGCTCCCATCCACACCATCAGGTCATCACTACTCGAAGACAAGGTAGCACTAGCACTGTGACTAGAACTACCTGCACTTGTTACATCACCACTAACCTCAGCTCTACAGTAAGGGCATTTGCCATGGCTTTCCAGCCATGGGGTAAGACAATCTGGGTGAAACATGTGCTTGCAGGGAAGATGAATAAGCAGTTGCCCTGGTAGAAAGTGTTCTAAACAAACAGAACAATCATTCTGCTGCAAGGAGGTGTCACCAACCTCGTCATCTCTTCTTTGTACTTTCAGCACAAAGACCTCTTTGTGCAGATTCCTTATCACGGATTTGCTTAAGCCTGTAGATACGGATACCTGTTCAGATGATGAGAGAGAGTCTGGATACCATCCCTCTCCATAACCCCATGCTGCTAGCCAGTCCTGAATACCCAGCTCCCACATTTCATCATCACTCCATGCATCTTCATCATCATCAAAAAGAAGGCTAAATTCTTCAAGAAAGCTCCCTGGAAGATCAGCATTGCTGTGCCTGAAGAGAGAGAAAGCTAAGAGCTGTAAGGAATCAGTTAAAAGATAATGTGAAGACCAGCATTGTATACCTGAAGGCAGCAAGCCAAAAATACACACAATGCACATTCTTGTCATGTTCTAAAAAGCATGGAGATGCAAAGTCAGGAGATGAAGCACCCAACCTGTGGCTTAAAAGAGCTGCATTCCTGAGCCTTTCATCCAATCGATCCCTTGCTTCCATCGCAACAACACGTCCATGCAAGTTATTTATGAATGATAACCTCTGGTTGATAGAATTCCGGAGTTGATCAGCATTTCTTGGACCAGATCGACTTGAAGAGTCAGCACCAGTAGAGGCTGCAGATGGCATCGTTTGGCCCTGATCCTGGAAACAAGAAAACAAGAAAACAAAAAAAACAAGGCAACCTTGACAGCTTTGATATTTGTACTACCCCAAACATCACATGATTATCCAGTCATATTTTATCAGGAAAACAGAAGCACGCTGCTAAGAAAGCGTAGACAATCTCCACAAGAGAAGGATTTCTCTACAGAGACCCGCCTTTGTCGGTAGAGAGAGAGAAGTTTTTGTTTGTTTGGGGGGGAGAGAGAGAGAGAGAGAGAGAGAGAGAGAGAGAGAGAGAGAACAACATACTAAAAACAACTATCTAACTCTTCTAGTTTTTGAAGGTTCCCTAACTATCACTATAGGCTGCCTTCTACAAAGGCAGGCCAAAAAACCTTGATTCATACCTGATGTTCATTTAACTGTCTTTGTGGTTGACGGTGAAGATGATGATAATGGTAATGATGGTGGTGGTGGTGATGATCATGGTGTTGATGATGATGGTGATGCTGCTGGTGGTGAGCTATGGTTGCACTAGGCCTGCCAGCGTGGCCAACAGATGCATTGTCAGATGCTCTTCCTTGAGGAGCATATCTTCTGCTGACAGACTCATTACGTGCCATCATCGTTCCTAATTGCAGGGTTGAAAGCTCATCATTCACCAAGGCTCCAAAACAGAGCAATACAAGCACTCAAAACATGCTCATGCCATGCAGCTGTAAATGCAAGATGCATATCCGAAACATAGTCACAAGGTTTCGAAGCATCTCGAAACAACCAATAAGTTTCAGAAAATCAAAATATTAAATAATTTTTACAATGTAATTAGAGCATATAGATACCATTATATACAATGCATATTGAATATTGATTCATGAATTTAAAATCTTGAAACTTCAAAACTTTAAAGCATAAACTTCAAATCCAGATTCCATATGCAAAGTCCCGATCGGTAATATGAAATGTGCATGTGGTTTCAAGTGGATCAATTAAGTGTCTTTATTTCAAGTGCTTAATGCCATTAATAGTCATGTGAAAACCTTGTCAGGGTAACATTCCAACAAAGGAGCAAAGGAGATGGGATGCAAGAGATGCACAGGCCATGTCTCTCATTGCATTGTAAGTCAATAATAGCTCACATCAGGTCTTGCAAGACTGCCAAACTTGCATGGGATACTCCAGAAGCCATGCATCAGACAAGGAATGAGGCTCGAGTTGCGTATTTGAAGAGGCAGCTTGACATTCTCAAAATGGAATAGGGTGATGCTATGACAGTGCACTTGCCTAAGGTCAAGGACCTTAGCGAACAATTACTCCCTCCAATGCCTTAGAAAGGCAATAGGGAAACTTACTAGGCAGTTCTGTCCCAAGGACCAACTTAATGCAATGATCCTCAAGACAACTAGGTGGGAGCTACGACCAGAGATCATCCTTTAGTATGATGTCCTGAAACTGTGCTAGGAGACCATCTAGCTTTTGCTTCAAAGGGGTTGCTGATTGAATAGTAGACTACTAGCTACAGACATAAATCAAAGTGCACTTGGCTCCTTTTCCGATAGCTCGTTGGGCCCGGATGTGTGAGATGAGCGGAATACCTAGAATGCTCCTATCCTCACAAATCAAGAAAGGCTAAAGAACACCACAACAATATTGAAAGTGTCCTGCCTCCAATCAAGAATGGATGCATAATCCCTAAACCACTGAATGCCAAGGCCCGAGAATCATATCACACCCCAAGAGAGATGAGACAATGAAGTCTCACTGAAATGTGGCCTTTTGAACACTATTGAGCCTTATGAGATATGTGAGTGTGAAGACCGGATGTGAACCCATCTATGTCCAAATGATGGGATACAAGTGTACGACTCATCTTCTTAGCCAACTAAGGAGAAGTCGCATCCTCAGATCTCCCCATATCGAAGAGGACAATGAATTGTCGTCCCTTTGCTATGTCATAAGCACGAATGAGGGCTTTCTTTTTGTAAAGCCTCCATGCAAGGCAACCATCTCTGTATCAAGCCTCATGCAAAAAATGTGAGAGTGAAGAAGATGAACTTAAGAATAGCGAAAAGAAACCTAGCTTGGCATACCATGTTTAACCACCCCACCATTATATATACCAGTGACCCCGGGTGTCCAGTGTGTACCTTACCAACCACACACCATACTCACGCGTCCCCTGTGTCCCCGCTGGTACCTCCATGCTATACGTCACTAGGTCTTTGGCCCACAACCGTCCCCCACGAATGTTACCCGTTCACACTTATTATTATAAACGATGATGTGCAATAGTATGCCGCCATTGGTTACCGAACCCACGGTAATCCAGTGCAATAACCGGATCTGTATAGCTATTGCTCGGAACGTGGTCTTCCATGCCCGGACCAAGCACATAGAGATACAATATCACTTTTTTTGTGAGAAGATTTTGGTTGGTGACATCTTGCTTGTTTATGTTAGCAGTCATCTCCTGTCTGTACACTATGTCAGGGCCTCTATCGTGGGTGTGCCCGCCTGTATTTGGTGTCTTAGCATTTTTCCTCTCTCTCCATATTTTTTCCCATTTATCTGGAGCTGTGTTTGGGCTATTGGCTGCACCCAACTGCTGGCCGACTGTGTCTGCTGGGGCTGCCCGATTGCTCTACTGATACCCGACCACCCTTTCAGCGTTGGCCGACTAGGTTTGATCTAGCCGACTGACCTTTTTTGCTGGTCGTGAGCAGTCTGTTTTGGGCTGGCCGACCAGCAGCCAGGGGATATATAAAATGGCCCCTTGCCCTCACACTCATTCATTGTGTATTCCGGGATTTTATTGGTGTATATAGTAGAGTTACACAAGCTTCTCTCTCTCTTTCATCTGCGTATTGCTCTCTACAGCAATTGTCTTCATTTCCGCTGTGCATTCTGACATGGTATCAGAGCCCCAGGTGGCTTGAAGCTTGGAGACAGTGGAACATCGAGGGTTTCTTGATTGAGGTGTTGATTGGAGATTGTTTGGCCTTACGGGATTTGGAGATCGGGTAGAAGGCAGCCATCACCATTGGACAGCCACCTTGCATTCTATTTGCAGCCTCTACAATTGGATGGGAACAACTACGGCATATGGAAGGTAATGATGGAATCTGATTTCGAGTCCTATGACTTGGCTGATTTCGTTGTTGTTGGGGTTCCACGGCCGGAGTTGGAAGATGGGGAGTTACCCTCTATTCGGAAATAGGCTTGCAACTCTCCATCCCAAAGGCCTTAAGCAACTCATGAACATACCGTTGCTGAGAGACAAAAAATCCCCTCCGGGTCTGCCAAATCTCCAATCCCAAGAAGAAATGGAATAAGCCTAAGTCAGTCATCTCAAACTCCTCTGACAAGGCAACCTTTGTCACTACTATGTGCTCCACATGACCGCCAGTGAGAATGAGATCATCCACATAAAGGATAATCAACGTGACCAAACCGCAATCCTGAGAGAGATACAAGTTAGGATCTACAACTGGTCTCTGAAATCCTTTCCGTAGAAAGAAGGAATCAATCTTCTGATTCCAAGCCCTAGGAGCCTGCTTAAGACCATACAAGGCCTTCAGCAACCTCTAAACCATCCCCTTTGATCCCGGAACCTCAAAGCCTAGAGGTTGCTCAGCATACACCTCCTCCTGCAAGTCACCATTAAGGAACACGGATTTTACATCCATCTGATATATGGGCCACTACTGAGAAGATGCAAGGGCAAGAACGGTCCGAATGGTGGTCATCCTTGATGTCGGTGCAAAGGTATCCTCATAGTCAATGCCAGGCCACTGAGCATAACCCTTGGCCACAAGTCAGGCTTTGTGCTTGTCCACCGACCCATCAGACGTATACTTGGTCTTAAAGACCCACTTGACACCAATGACCTGTGAAGAAACAACACTTTTCCAGCCCTAAAAAGGGAGTTTCTAGTTATTTTATATTTTATTTTTTGGGGGTTTTGGTCTAGGCTGCTGACCTACACCTTTATGGTGACCGACCAGCACCCCCCTTTACTAGATATAGCATTGCCCATACCTCATCATCAGTGTACCACTTCATCACCATATCAGGTACCATCTGGCCGCCTACAAGCAGAGGCTCTCATCTGCGTTTTCCTCTGCTGGTCCATGCCACCTACTTCAGGGCTCACATCAGCCAACATCAGGCTGTATTCTGGCGCTTACGTCAAGCCTTCTTCTGCTCACATCTGCGTTTCACCTCAGCATATGTCAATGCCTACATCAGAGCATATATCAGCGTTTATACATCAGCTTGCATCAGCGTTTTGCTTCAGCAGACATCTGTGTTTTGCTGCAGCTCACATCAGCGCTTTACATCAGCCCACCTCTGCGCTTACATCAGGCTTACGTCAAGGTTTATACCAGCATTTATCTCAGCCTTCTTCAGTGCATACATCAGGGCTCACATCCAGCGTATCTTGTGTGTTTTGGCACAGCCCTTGGGACAGCAGCCCTCTTTGCTACACATCGGGACGGCAGCCCTCTCTGCTACTTCAGGGCAGCAGCCCTCTCTGTTTCAGGTATGCAGCACCCGTGTCACCAGAGCTTGCACCACTCGGGACGGCAGCCCTCTCTGCTTCAGGTACGCAGCACCCATGTCATCAGAGACTGCACCACCATCATCGTCATCGACGTTACCTTTTTCCGCTGCCACTATCACCTCGAAGTGCTTTGCCACACATCAACGCGAGCCTTCATCATCGACCGTGCTTCAGCTCCGACATCCTTCTCTGCTTCAGCACTGGTCTTCTTTTTGCTCAGAGTCACCTCTCATATGAGGGCTCTTGTACATATCTGCACTCACGTTTTTATATATATTCACTCCAATATTTCATACTGTGTGGTTTTACTCTAATCTCTCGTATATGTGGTCCTTCTGTCCTTTTGCCCTCACATGACCAACGGTTTTGACGGCCTCGGAACCAACTCCCAAGTTTTATTCTTCTCTATGGCATCTAGTTCCACTTGCATGGCTTTCTTCCAAGCCTCCTAAGAAAGAGATTCCTTCACGGAAGTGGGCTCTTTGTCCCGAATGATACGAGACATCAAAGCATAGTTGCCATGTAAGAGCTCTGCTGAATGACTTTTGTCACAAACTCTATGCGATCTTCGAGGTCCGTCCTCTGTGGTCCATCGGAGGGAAGCTCCGTAACACCTGACTCCCAAAGGGTGTCTAACAACCACTTTGGTACTCGAACAGAACGCGGAGCCTCCTACTGCTGTTGAGGCTCATCTCCAACCTTGGGCTCAACCTCTATAGCTGATTGAGGCTGTCTAGCTGGAACAATAGACTAGGAATCATCCTCAGACTCATCTCGTTCACCAAGAAGTGGCGTCTCATCAACAGTGGAAGCTCGAACATGCTCATCAAAGACAACATCTCTACTGACAACAACCTCGTTCCGTTCCGGGTCATACAACATGTATCCTTTGGAAAGAGAGTTATATCCCACAAATACAAGCTTCTCGGACTTTGAATCAAGCCTCCCCGTCTGCTTCTTTGGAATGTGAACATAGGCATCACTCCCAAGCACAGGGAAATGGGAGACATCTGGTTTCCTGCCAAAATAAGCCTCAAATGGAGTCATGTTTGGTACTGAAGTTGTTGGAGATCGGTTGAGAATATGGATAGCCGTGGCCACAGCCTCTCCCCAGAGTGGACGAGGAAGATCACGATGCTCAAGCATCATCCTCGCCATCTCCACCACAGTCCGGTTCTTTCGCTTAATCACTCAATTCTCCGAAGGCAAACCTGTATTAGCCAGCTCCCGGTTCATGCCGTGTTCCGCACAAAACCACAAAAACACATTAGAAGAGAACTCTCCTCCTTTGTCATCCCGAAGAGTCCTTATCTACAATCCAGACTCCTTCTTCACCATAACATGCCACTCCTTGAACCGATCAAAAGCTTGGTCCTTTTGGGAAAGGAAATAAACCCATGTAAATCTACTACAATCCTCAACAAGCAACATAAAGTACAAAGAACCTCCCAAGGATGGGGTCTGCATAGGTCACTCAAGTCAATGTGTACCAACTCCAAAGGTTTCGAAGCCCACCTAGTAGCCTTCTTCGGAAAAGATTCTCTGTGGTGCTTACCACGGATGCAAGAACTACAACGTCCGTGCTTGCTGCCAACATCTATCAAGCCATCCACCATCTGGTCCCGGAAAGCCCGCCGCAATGCATCCACATTCAAGTGGCAAAAACACAAGTGCCACAAGTCATCGATCTAAGTGCCTGCCAGAGAAGAGAGTGCTGAGAGTTTGTAGATACATTTCTCCACTCCGCCTTCCCATACAACCTGGCCTGTTTCTTTGTCCCGTAGAGCAACAAAATGATCCTCAAACTCCACCTGGAAGCCAATCTTGCAAACCTCATGCACACACAATAGATGAAAACCAAGTGCTGGGACGTAAAGAACACGAGAAGAATGCTTCTCCCCTTTTTGCCATTGGGAATAATCTCCATCCTACCCTCACTATGAATCGGTATAGTGGAGTTGTCGCCAATGAAAATGCGACCTGACTGCCGTTTAAGATCTTGTAATAACTCTCGAGAAGGAGTCATGTGCTTGCAAGCACCACTATTGAGAATCCACTCCCGAGTATCCCTAGCGATGAAACCAATTGCCTCCCTGCTCGAAGAAGATGAAGCCTCTGTGTCCAAATCTCCAAGTGCACAAAAGCAAGAGCCTTGGCAGCTGAAGCTGAAGAATCAGCATTCTTCTCGATGCTCCACTTAGGACATTTCCTCCAATAGTGACCTTTCTCGCCACAATTGTTACAGGTCCACTTGGCCTTCAAATTACCATGCTCTGAATCGGGCTTCTTCACAGAAGACTTCTCCGATGGAGACTTCTCTTTGCCCTTATTGTTGTTGTTGTTATGGCCCTTCCACCGCCGGCCAATCAAGGTCTCAGAACCTCTGCCCTGTGGAGGGTTCGTAAAACGCTCTTCCTGGTCCAAGACCATAGGCACAAGCTCCTCCCATGTGATGGTGCTAAGCCTGCAACAACTGGTGATCAAAGAGGAGTAGAAAGCTGAGTACTGAGAGGTTAGATGAGATAGCAAAGTGATAGCCATGTCCTCTGAAGATATCTCCTTCCTAGCCTGAAGAACCTCTTGCTGAAGAGCCCGCAACTTGTTGATGTGCTCCCGCATCGTACTTTGCAAGATTCATCCCCCGCATCTGCACTTCCAAGGAGATCCACTTCATGGGTGATACCTTGTTATACAGAGAAGCCAAATGCTGCCAAATCCCTCTGGCCAGCGTCATATGTTCGATATGATTAATCACCTGTGTGTTGGGGTATAGGCGTATGTGCCTTGCCCGGCCGCCCGAGTCACGGGCGCCCGCCCACTGAGTATCCTATACATATAGTCAATATACTGTATAGGGGGAGCTCACTCACATATTCAGAGTCTCCCCACCCACACAGTGTCTCGTCCCTCTCTGTCTTTCTCTCCTTGCACACACAACACCGCACGCACGCATGCACACGATCCCCTTCACTTGGTATCAGAGCGGTGGTGCAGGTGCGTGGCGGTGGCAGTGCTCGACGACGGAGGTGTTGGTTGGTCGCGGAGAGCGCAGATCTGAGCGGAGATCTCGATTGCTAGCAAGAAAACGGACTTGCAACAGGTAGAGCTGAGCTCTACGCACAGAGAGGAGTGCACGGAGATCAGATCTAGGCCGATTTGGTGCTTTGCAGCTAGATCAGAGACAGGCTCTGAGGGCTGGATTTGTTTTGCTATGGAATTCGACTCACAGGCAAAGGCAAGAGCAATTGAGGACTGAATTTCAGTCGCATCTGTTGGGTAGAGTCGCTGCAAAACCATACAGGCTGAATTAAGGCACTCTGTGCTACAGGTCAGTGGGTAGCATAAGGGAAGTGAGAGTTGTGTCTGGTCTATCGGCAAGGCAGCGTGGAAGTCCTCATCATGGTAATCGATCACTGGCGGTAGCAATTGTAATTGCGTCCTATGTGGTGGCTGAGCCGGAGGGCAATACGGTGGAGGATACCATCCATTCGTTGACACCGTGGTGTGGTGCAACTTGCAGTCACTTGCACAGGTTTCAGGGATAAAGTGCTGTAGAGTGAAGCGGCCGATTCTTGCTGCAGGCAGCCAAGCATTGTACGCAGTGTCACGCGGGCAGGTTACAGTAGCAACAGCGTACCACAAAGGGGGCTGCAAGGAAGGGAATCGCTTCACACAGTTGTACGCTAAGCCACGTAAGTGTATGGGCAGCCAACGAATTGGGCTAGTAATTTGCTGAAGGCAACGTAGAGGTTATGTGGGCAGATTCGCTACAAGCTGTGCATCGCTTTTTTCTTAAAAGCGATCCTCCTTTGTGTAGCGTAACAAGGAGACTGAAGCGCTGAATACAAGGAGGCTGTAGCGCTGACAGAAGGCCATATAGTACAGGATAGTGTGAGCTGCAAAATTGCGCTTGTATGAAGCACATGTACACGTGGGGCAGCAAGGTACACGCTCTGCATCTTCTTTTGCTGCAGGTAAGGTAGCCAAGCACAACGTGTAGGCTACATGTACAGATGTGCAGCGTGACATAAAGCGCTAGTTGTTGGCATAGCTAAGTCGTGGGCAAGACTATAGCAAGGTAGCCAAAGCGCTGAATTCTCCGTCTACAGGTGCACTTAATTGACCCAGCCTGTTCCTTGTGCAGTAGGGCAGCTAGTCGCTCATTTGAGGACTCTACAGGTGGGCAGCCAACCCTTCAGTTATGCATATACCCTATCCTATGTAGGGTATATGCATATACCCTACCCTATGTAGGTGAAGGCCGCAGTGCCTTGTTTTGCAGGTGATTTCTCACATGTATGTGAAGTGTGGAGCGATGCTTGTACGAGATATGATCTCAGCAAAAAAGCTCGGTCCAACATTTTGGTAGCAGCAAGCTTTTGTCAGCTTGTTGCAGGTAGCACTAAAGAGCTACGAAGAAGTATCTGATACAGCTGGTTGATAGGTTGCACGTGTTTTATGCCTATGTATGATCAGTGTGGGCTGCAAATTCAGCCATGTCTTGCTGACTTTGATGCATAACTTGCACACCAGGTAGCAGACAGCTAGTAGCTGTTGTGGGCACTCGAAGTACAGCTTGCGGGAAGTATTTGAGAGCTACTTTTCCGCCATCCCGAGGACTGGAAATTGTTTGTGCACTGTGTGGGCGACCAAGTGCACAAATAAAACAGACAAAAGTGATCTGTGTACTGTGTGGGCAACCAAGTACACAGTGAGAAGAGCGTGTCCTGTGTGGGCAACCAAGTACACAGCATGGGGGGTAGCCAATACACAGGTGTCAGCTAGGTGTGCAGCACATTCCGCAAGTGTAGACCAATTGTGGACATCGTTCAGAGAGGTAGTTTGTCATGTATGACATGTGCGGATACAGGTAGCAGGTTCCAGTGCTGTTTTCGCACATACGCGCTTAACTGCGACGTTCCACAGATTGGTCTAGCCTTCCAGACCCCAAAACCTTAAGGTGTTAGAGACCTCCAGTTTGGCCAATTTATGCAACTTCATAGCTATGAGCTTTGACAATGGTTGATGTCTGTTCTTCCACTTGATCTACAGGGTTTACGTACTTTCTTGGCAGTTGAGATTTGCATCAGTGTAACAATTGCAGAGCACAGTGTGGTTACACTATTGCGGGAGATTTTTGGCGTTGATGCGCTTGAGCACTGTGAGTGCTGGTGAGCTCTTTTGAGAGTGTTTTTCTCCCCGCAGGGAGCTTCTCTTTCGGTCTCGATTCTGTGCATTTCTTTGAGAGCATTGGTTTATGCTCGTTGTCTTCTTGTACAGGTTGTGGAGCCATAGCTCTTGTCACTTATGGCAGACATTATGTGTGACACGTCAGAGACGACTTCTGAGAGACGGCAGTCTCGTGGTTGTCGACACATGAGATGTTGGCATTGTGGTCACACAGGGCACATCAGGCGTCGCTGTTTTAGACGTATGAGACAGCAACGGAGATGTATGCGTGATGCAGAGACGGCTTTGACACAGGTTAGAGAGACAGTTGCAGTGGTTGACTATGCCAGTGACGGTGATGTCACGTTTGCCTCCAGTGTCCCTCTTGCGTACTTTACCAGATGCTCAGTTACTCCACAGTGGTTGCTAGATGCAGATGCTATATTTCACGTCACGTCGCATCGTGAGTGGTTTAGCACGTTTTCTAGTGGGAGTCTTGGTTCTGTGCATCTACATGTTGCAATCTACGAGATTGCAGGTGCAGGAGATGTATGTTTGTCATTGTCTAGTGGTGCATTGTATACGCTACATCATGTGCGTTATGTTCCTGAGATGACGCAGAGTTTGATCTCGGTGAGACAGCTACAGGACAGTGGTTGTCGAGTATTGCTTAGAGAGCAGTCATTCCAGATGCGTTGCGGATCACTTGTGATTGTGAGAGGAGATAAGCCTACGTCTGGCTTGATCTCTCCATTGTACGTATCTGAGGTTCGAGACGGTTCGATCTCGATTGTGGTACTGCCATGTGGTGTGCGAGAGACGAGACGTGTCTTATTCGCAGACGGACTCCAGGATGCTCCAGAGACAGAGCATTTAGCTGTGCAGGACGTGGCAGTGGACTGTGTAGAGACAGAGATGGAGCACGCTTGCTGCAGTGAGACACAGCAAGTGTCATCAGACTTGGTGCACACAGAGGTAGAGCGGGTCTGCTCCCTAGACGCACATTCAGAGATGACAGGTATGGAGTTTGATGATATGCTCATGCTAGATCATGCTGATGAGGAGGAGCCAGCACACAGGGAGTGTAGTCCTGATGATGCAGTGCATGCATACAGCGCAGAGGTGGCGAGGACAGCCAGGATTGCGCAGATTTCTTCAGCGTTCGGGTGTCTCTTCTACGACCTACTAGTGTCGAGACCCGACTTAGCAGCTGCAGTGGGAGCATTTGTAGCAGGGATTGTCAGTCGTACGATGGCTGACACTAGCATGATGCATTATGGAGGCATGCAGGCCATTATGGAGGACCTGCGGGATTTGCATGCAGGCTTTAGCATGGATATGCACGCTCGCCTATCACTAGAGCCGATACGGCTGTATGCAGATCATACAGAGCAGCCAGTGGGCATTGGATGAGTGTGGATCTCACTCATCGTGTGTGTGTGTACATAGTCATTAGACTAGGTTCCTTGCTTAAAGGCACATTCGCCTTTAAGTGGGAGGTTGTTGGGGTATAGGCGTATGTGCCTTGCCCGGCCGCCCGAGTCACGGGCGCCCGCCCACTGAGTACCCTATACATATAGTCAGTATACTGTATAGGGGGAGCTCACTCACAGATTCAGAGTCTCCCCACCCACACAGTGTCTCGTCCCTCTCTGTCTTTCTCTCCTTGCACACACAACACCGCACGCACGCATGCACACGATCCCCTTCACTGTGGTGTGCAATTAAGGAAGATGAAAGAACGCACACAAGATCCACTTCATGGGTGATACCTTGTTATACAGAGAAGCCAAATGCTGCCAAATCCCTCTGGCCAGCGTCATATGTTCGATATGATAAATCACCTGTGGTGTGCAATTAAGGAAGATGAAAGAACACAAGCATTGACACGATCCCATAATTGTGCCTGAGCCTCCCGTTCTTTCCGAGTAGAGGGTGAAAGCTCCCTGTCCTCCAACTCCAGCCATGGAACACCAACCACAATGAAATCAACCAAGTCATAAGACTTCAAGGCAGACTCCATCATTACCTTCCATGTGCCGTAGTTGGTCCCGTCCAACTGTCGATCCACTGGGAATGTGGGGAGTGTAGTGATCTTCACGTGCTTCTCAGCCATCTCAAGCAAGTCTGCCATCTCAAGGGTTCACAAGGTCTTATGAAGCGAGGGTGGGCGGGAAAAAAAATGAAGAAGAGGTTGCAAATAATATGCAAGGTGATTGTCCAACGACCCGATCTCCAAGTTCCGAACAGTCTAAGCAATCTCCAATCAGCACCACAAATCAACAAACCCTTAAGCTCCCACTGTCTCCAAAAGCTTCAAGCCACATGGGGCTCTGATACCATGTCAAGATGCACAGCGGAAATAAGAGACAACTGCTATAGAGAACAAGACGCAAAAGAGAGAGGTAGAGAGAAGCTATATAAACTCTGCTCTATACACAAGATCCGATACAAAAAGTGTGGGGGACCATGGGTGGTATTTATACCACCCACATATGCTGGTCGGCTAGGAAAAAGGCAGCCCCACATCAACCTCCACCCCCCAGCCCCTCTCCTCCAAGCACTAACACCCAACCACCAACACCACCACCACCCCCATCTAGCACCTCAACCCTCCCCCTCTTCCCCTCCCAATCATCTCCACCACTCCGTTTTCCCACCCCACCTACCTCATCAACCCCATCCTCACCTCCAGCCGACACGCCGCTGGACATGCTCACGACTGCAAATAGGCAGTCAACTAGCAAAGGTGCAGTTGGCCAGGTACTGGACACAAGTCGGCCAGCAAATAACAGCCCCACAACTAGTAAAAATAGGGAAAAATACATGGAAAAATGGAGAAACACCTAAATGGGCAAGGCACACCCACAACAATGGCCCTGGTGTGTAATGTACATACAGGAGATGACTGCTAACAGGGGCATGTACATTGGGGTGGGCGGATACAAAGGGTGGAAAAGGGGTGAGTTTCGTCAATACGATTGGGAACTTCGTTGTGTTGGGATTTACTGTCTCTTACGAGGAGCAACGTGATTCTATCCTGAGTAATATTTGGTATTTCCTAGGATTCTTCTCTTGTTATTTAGACAGTTGTCCAAGGGTCTTTTGATTGGAATGACGAACTATCGGTGCTCTACATTCCTGTGTAAGACTTAGCTTTGGTGGCAGTACCTAGAGACTAGTTAGCCATTTATGGCTATGCTCGGTGCCAGTGAGTAGCTATGAGCAGAATGTTCGTTGGAGTATTCACAAAGTTTGTCATTTTTTGAGTGTTAAGCACTTATGGTAATCCTACGAGTGGGGGTCTAACCTCAAAGCGACCAACATTCAAGTAGGAATCTGGTTGTCACAAGACAAGGTCTAGGAAGGAATTGATCACTCTAACTTGGATTCAAGGTCTAAAGGAGGTTTTATATGAAGTATATCTTGGTGGTATGGGATGCTAGGATATGCTACATGTAGGATTTCCAGATGCATCCATATTTGTGTTTGGGTGTTAGTTGACCAAAGGTGATAAACGTTAATTATTTAGTCAATTACAGGGAAGAGGGAAAAATGGATCGGGGATTGCAGATGATGGAGTGCTATTGCAGATTGATTGCATCTCTTATGATTGGATCTAGAATTGGGGTGGTGGAACTCTTTGTTTCGTCACTGCTATGGTGAAATTGTTATGTTTTGCATGTTCTAAGTGGTGTTGAGAAACCGGTCGGGTTACCAATGGATCTTGAGACGCGCGCATATATTCTACAGAGATCCATACTCGGAGATTATATCATTGATGATATTTCAATGGATTTCATGGATAAATATATTCTTCTGTGAAGGGTTAGTTTGTGTGCCAGATATTGCTAGCAATTTAAATATTCGTGTTATGCGGACTCATGAGTGATGGATTCGTAAAACGTATATGGAGCATATCCTGGTGGTATGGGACACTAGGGTCTCCTTCATGTGCGGTTTACAGGTTTTTGGTGAGGTAGATGTTTTAACCTCCGATGTGATCCAGAACTCATGATTGTTGGATAATAAAACTGATGTTTTACTTGCCGTTGTTCATGAGATATGAGCTCTATTCTCCAATGTGGAAAATATACGGTTATCATGATCTAAATCCAAATTCTCAAACATCGGCCTCTCAAGGTTATTATGGCAATGGTTCACGTATGGCTCGTGAAAGTTATCAACAATCCTCATCGGACAACTTTCAATTCCGATCCAACTTCCCTTGGCAACATTCACAGCAACCTCGCCGACAAGAAGAGTCATCTTTTAATAATTCTCAGCGTCAACAATTCCTTCAACCACGTGCATCTGATCGTGGACGAGACTCTAAACATGACCAATCTCGCACTCCATGGTTGTCACGGTACGAAAATACGATACCGTACGGGAATTTTTGGTACGATATGAAATTTTCGAATACCGTACGATAAAATACGGTTTTTATTTTTTACACGTACAAGCTATGGAGCTTCAAGCTTGAATGTGAGGGAAGGTTGGGAGGGGAGGAGTCTACAGTGCTTGAGAAACCAGTACATGGATATGTGTCTCTCCCGGTTGGATCTCCCGACTGTCTCCAAAAAAGAACCTGGATGGGTAATGCAATACCAAAGGTCTCCCAGTGTAGCGTTTATGACTAAGGGACCGTCCTTGCACAAGAGGAGTGCATCTAGGGTGATAAGTTTAGGGACTCCTCTCTAGATCAAAATGGCCATGTCCAAATGTTCTCCCTCGTGCATAACTTGAGAATCTAATTGTCTAGCCTACCTATACCAGGGATCCCCAAGTGATGTAGCAAGATTCTCTCATCCTACCAATCAAGTGTACACTACCAGTCTACCTCGCCAGATTTTTTAGGTCTCTCCACAACCCCATATGGAATATTGAGTGGACACAAAAGTTGCGAAGTATTGCGAGCATTTGGGATCTTCGTAAAGCAGGGTTTCTATTTTTTTTAAGCATTTGGAAAAAAAAATTCCAAGGAAAAAAAAAATTTGGGGAAAAAAAAACCCCAACTCGTATCGTACGATATCGTACGAATTCGTACGGTATCGTACCGTACGACTCGTACGTACGAACAGGTTCGTACGCATACGAGAAACAACTATGTCGCACTCCTTGTCCTACAATAGCTTCACCTTTTCGTGAACAACAAAAGACAAGATTGTGCACGATTTGTAATGGCAACCATAGATGGTTTGAATGTCCTAAACGACCCAATGCTTCTCAAAACCGTAATGTGGAATCTTCAACTTCAGAAGATTGCTCCGATAATTTAAAAGAAAAACATGCAGTAGCTCATGCACTTCATGTTAGTCGTCTAAAGGAGGTTTTATATAAAGTATATCTTGGTTGTATGGGATGCTAGGATATGCTACATATAGGATTTCTAGATGCATACATATTTGTGTTTGGGTGTTAGTTGACCAAAGATGATATGCGTTAATTATTTAGTCAATTACATGGAAGAGGAAAAAATGGATCGGGGATTGCAAATGATTGGAGTGCTATTGCAAATTGATTGCATCTATTATGATTGGATCTAGAATTGGGGTGGTGGAACTCTTTGTTTCATCACTGGTATGGTGAAATTGTTATGTTTTGCATTTTATCCGCTGCTATTGGTTCCGAAAACTATTCGAAGTCATCCAAGATTCGCATGGCTAGTTTACATCTTATGGAGACAGCCAATGCATGGTGGGATGCACTCATGGTTGAGGGAACTTCTCCCAAGAAATGGAAAGACTTCAAAAAGCAATTTTGTGATCAGTTTTGACCTAAGAAGTTTGAAGATGATATGCACCTTGCATGGGAAAGATTGCAGATGGAAACAGGTGAGACGGTTGATCATTACAACAAGAAATTTTGGGATGCATATCTCAAGATTATTCCTTTTAGAGAGATTTCTGAGAAGTCTAAATTAAGAGTATCGGGCTAGTTTGCATGACAACATTCGAGATTTTGTGAATGTATGCCCAAATGTCACCATCCAAGATTTCACGCATTCAGCTGCAGTTGTTGCCAGCCTCCAAGGTCTACATGGTAGACGAACCAAAGAAAAAAACAAGTATTGGGGATAAAAGTCTTCGGTACTTGAGAAGCGTGAGAACTCCAAGAATCGGTTTCAGCCTATGAAGCTAAGGGGTATTCCAAACTCCCAAACTCCTACAAAGGAAAGCACAACTTGACTAATGAGCAAATAGAGGTCTACCGCAAGGAAGGGAAATGCTTTAGATGTGGCAAAGAGAGGCACATGTTGGCCCAATGTCCGGATCGTCCTAAGGGACCTCGAGAGCAAGTCTAAGCCAATGATTAGTGGGATTCCCAATGTATTGGGAAACAGTTCAGAACCCGAGGCTAGAGAGTTACATCTCTCTTGGGACAACGTGCGGGGCAAGAATGCTCTAGTGTTGTTTGATATGGGGGAGCCACAAATAATTTCATTTCCATAGAGCTTGTGGAACAGCTGGGTATCAAACCCGAGGAGATGGGACCAGCCTTGCATGCGAAACAAGTGTTTCATGGTGATGCAGTGGCAGTAACGCCTATCATTGGTAAGTTGAGGATTCATGTCTAGGGTTATGTGGACTATGAGGATTTCTATATTCCACCTTTGAAGAACTCGGATGTCATCTTGGGAATGCCATGGTTTCATAGGAAGAATGCTATTATCCAAATTCACGATAGGACTATTTCTTTTAAGCATCAAAATAAGGATATCAGTATTATAGCAAAGAAGAAGAGAGACACCATCCCTATCGTATCCCATGTATCTATTTCCAAAGCAATGAAATCTTCTATCTTCATGTATATGATCTTTATAAAGGATAAGAGTGAAGACTCAATGAAAGATTTGAACTCTCTTGAGAGGGAGAGACTACAATTTCTAGAGGGATACAAGGATTGCTTTACAGATGTTATTCCAGAGCGTTGCCTCCTGAGCGACCAGAGGATCATGTGATAGAGTTGATTCCAGGGAGTTGACTCCCAAATCGACCTCCTTATCGTGTGAATGAAATATAACAAGAAGAGATTATGACACAAGTGCAAGACTTGTTATCAAAGGGATTGATATAGCCTAGTTCTTCACCCTTTTGTTCTCCAGTACTTCTAGTGCAGAAGAAGGATGGCTCATTCCGCATACAAAGCCTTGAACAAGATGACCATCAAGAATCGATTTCCTATACCAAGGGTGATGGTAGATTGGATCGACTGGAAGGCACGGAATTATTTAGTCGGATTGACTTGAAGAGTGGCTTTCATCAGATTCGGATCCAGCCACAAGATATTCACAAGACTGCCTTTCGTGTCACTTTTGGATTGTATGAGTATTTAGTGATACCTTTTGGACTCACAAATGCTCCGCTACCTTCAACCGCATGATGGATCAGATCTTTAGACCACATCGGATGAATGGGAGAGTTAAGAATTAGGGTTAGAGTTCATGTGTGGGAGACATACACAGAGAGAACAAGGGAGAGAGAGAGACTTGTGGGGATAAGTCAACTCATCAAGATGAGTGTGTGACTCCCCTATCACACATGTATATTGCACTAGTACACATAGTGCACTTAGTACATTAAAAGTACTAAGTGTACTATGTACTATAACTTATGGGCTTGTACACACTATAAGGGTGGGCATTATGCCTTTACCCCAACAACCTCCCACTTAAAGGCAAAGTGCCCTTAAATGAAGGAAAAGAAAAATCAGCATGTACATGATAATATACAAGGCCATATCAAGGCTGAAGCTGGCCTCATCCAATGCCCATCAAGTGTCTGCAATGAGCAAACCGCTCCGGAGGCAAACTCTTTGTCAACAGATCAGCCGGGTTGTCATCCGTGTGAATCTTAACAAGCTGAATTTGCTTGTTCTCTATCACCTCTCTGATGAAGTGATACTTCACATCCACATGCTTCGTCTTTGCATGAAAGACAGGGTTCTTTGCCAACTGGATGGCACTCTGACTGTCACAATGCAACAATGGAATATCCCCTGTATAAACCAAATCAACCACTAACCGAGATAGCCATAATGCCTCCTTGCAAGCCTCTGTGGCTGCAATATACTCGGCCTCTGTAGTAGATAAGGCAGTGCACTTCTGCATCCTGGATATCCATGACACAGCACCTCCTGTGAATGTAAACACATAACCAATAGTAGACTTCCGGTTATCTGGATGACCGGCATAATCCGAATCCGTGTAACCATGCACTAATGCATCCTGTTTGCCAAAGCAAATGCACATATCCTGTGTGCCCTTCAGGTATCTCATGACACCTTTCACTGCTTCCCAATGCTTCTTGCCAGGTTTAGCCATGTATCTAGAAACTACTCCCACTGCAAATGCAATGTCCGGCCTAGTAGTAACCATGGCATACATGAGACTGCCACAAGCTGAAGCATACGGAACCTTGGCCATATCAGCCCTGCCACTATCTGACTGTGGGCTGTCCATAGCACTGAGTTTCACATATGGAGGCAAAGGAGTACTAGTCTTCTTCCCCCCGTCCATATTGAACCTCTGCAAAACTTTGCCAATGTATTCCTTCTGAGACAAATACAACACATGCTGATTTCTGTCCCGAAGTATCCGCATACCCAAAATGTGATTTGCATCACCCAAATCCTTCATATCAAAGGTTTCATGCAGCCTCTTCTTCAAGGCATCCATCTCTTTACGAGATTTCCCGGCAATCAACATATCATCAACATACAAGATGAGGATCAATAGACTGCCATCCAAAGCTTTCTTGGTGTACAAGCAGTGATCTATGTCACTTCTCCTGAATTTCTGGGATTTCATGAATGTATCAAATTTATGATACCATTCTCTTGGTGCCTGTTTGAGCCCATAAAGACTCTTTTTCAGCTTGCATACAAGCTTCTCCTTTCCACTCACTGCATAACCCTCTGGCTGTTGCATATATATCTCCTCATGGAGATCACCGTGAAGAAAAGCAGTCTTCACATCCATCTGAATCAAGTCCAGATCATCATGTGCAACCAAAGCTAACACAGCTCTAAGTGTGGTCATTTTGACCACTGGAGAGAAGATCTCATCAAAGTCCACACCATATTCCTGCTTGAAGTGTAAACTGGCCTTGACGGGCGGTGAAACAAACACTCGCACATAAAACACTTCAACGCCATTGAGAACCTAGAAAAAGAAAACAAACAGGGGGAGCTAGAGTGCTCCTGCAAACAGTACACGGACACCGATTGGCCCCAAATCGCAGTGGCGCCCCTTGCGGTATTTCTTTAATTGATTATAAGAGCTTTGATTACAATATAAGGCTGGGAACTCAGCCATCGCAGTAGAACCCTTGAAGCCTGCAAAGAACCTGCATCTGGCTTCTTGTCCACTCGGCATCCACAAACAAGTCCAGCCATTGTTCACATCGAAAGACTCTCACACATTGAGTCTGCATACAGAAGCTTTCTCCCATGATCAAGGAGGCCACAACCATCCATAGCCTCTCACACTATGAACAGCATCACACCCTGACACATCCAGTGCTTCTGCATCACAACACAGACTCCCAAACTGTCTCTCAAAAGAGTATCACAGCACAGCATACCATACAGTTGACACACCTGTACAAACCCTCTCTACCTTCCAAGGGTACTATCCATCTCTGTCATGGATTCCCTGTCCCCTGCCCAATCAGTAGCAAGGCTGTACCAAACATGTGTCCATGCCTGTACCTTCTGCCTGCACGTGACCTGTCTCCTGGAGAAACCCAAAAAACATGTTTCCTCGAGAAACCTACGACCTGTTTCCACATGAAACCCTTAGGCCTGTTCCCCTTTGAAACTTCTGTCCTGTTCCCATACATCTAGTTATCTGTTCCCTCATGAAACATCTGGCAACATAGAGATACCCATAGCTGTAGGTCCCACTGTTCCTTTCTAGCAAGAAGAAAACAATCTGCTCCATGAGCACGCAGCCATGCGAGCTTGCATCACTCCCATGCCAAGAAACATAACCAAGAGACCTGTACTTGTAGCCAGAAACCCAAGTACATAGCTGAATTTGCAGCCAAGCAAAAACAGCCCATAAACTGTCCCAAAACAGTCCCTAATCCAAAGCAAAGAGAAGCTGAAAGTTCCATCAGTTGAACGCCATCGACATGATGTCTATGTTCATGGAAAACCAACCTCTCTCCACCTTTGTATCAAGAGAAACCAACCCTTGTCTACTCTTCAGCAAAGGGAGAGAGAGAAAGGAGGCCTGTGACTCTGTCTTGTAGCACAGCACAACAGCCAGCCTTCAGTCTCCAAAAAGCATGCATAAATAGACACTCAGATGCGCCTATATTGCCTGTAGCGCCAGCAGTACCTTCCTGCTGTCTGTGTACAGGCTTGCAACGACCACCTGTACCAGCTGCCAGCCAACCTGCAGCAGCCGTACAGATCTGCCACGTGGACTATACCTGCACATGCGCCGCCTCCAATCTGCAGCAACCTAACCTGCGCCGCCTGTACCTGCATCGCCTGAATCTGCACCTGCACAGCAGCCTAACCTGCCACGTGGACTGTACCTGCAAACAACAGCCTGACCTGCCACATGGACAGTACCTGCACAGCAGCCGTACAGTCCTGCACAGGCTCTTCTGTGCGCAGCCAGCATGCAGTCCACCTCTCCCAAAAAGCACATGCTTCCTCAAGAGAGATAGGCGCCTCCTTTGCCTGGCAGTCCCTCTTCTTCCCAAAAAGCACACGTGGCCCCATAATAGCATAAGGGCCACGATTATCTTTAATGAAGGGCTTTATAAATGATTTTAAAGGTTTTTAAACCTTTTAAGCTAAAATCTCTTTGCCCCCTTTCACACATGGGGCTGTCCACACATGGGCTGCCTTTTTGACTCCAACCTGATGCCATTCACACTGTCCACCATGTCCCCGTGCACATCTGCATCTTGTCCAGAGAAAAACACAGGGTCATGACATACCCCCCTCTTGAAAAATGGCAAGCGTCCTCGATTGCACTCAATGGCACAGTAAAGCATCTCATGAGCAAAGACACCCCAAACAATGGCCTTCCAATGCATCTGGATGATAAAATAATCATCCTGCACAATAAGCCACACTGTCCTCTTGCTTGTTCCTTCAGAACCTACAGCAAAAGTCTAAAACCAAATGGAAACACGTTAACGGTGTTCGCCAAAAACAAAACCATGCATCATTCTACATATGCATGACACACATATTCATTCGCAAACAATATGCTCCTCAAAATGCTCTACCTACTCCAAAGTAACAGTCTAAGGGCTGCTCGCAAGCCTTACGCCCATGGGCATCCCGCAGGACCCACGACTAATGGTACAACATGAGCATATGAAAGCACTCAATGCATCCAAACACTACATCCACTAAGTACTTTCCCACATATGTTTCATGGCCATCTCGCACGAGTCACACCCATGAACATAATAAAGCACTTGATGTATCATACCAACATACATGCAGCACAAGACACAATGCAGAGTATTTCCCAATGTATTCTCAATGGTACCAGGATCCAATGGCACCAGAATACAAAAATACCTCTACCTCAAAAAGTGTATGCATACATGCACAAATAGAGTTCGATCCATATAGCCATGAACCAAACCAACTCTAGGACTGCTCGCAAGACTTATGTCCTCTATAGAGTTATCCATAGTTGCAGTTATAGTTCAAGGTGCGCGCGACTGCCAACTTTACCATCTCATGTGACTAGTACACAATATCATAGAAGTCCCATAAGCAGATGTACTGTCAGCCTCAGTACCTTCGGGTGAATACAAAGATGTCACCAAGCGACTACTAGATAACAACTGAGCCTGTCTGTAACAAGGGAGCGGAGGTGCTACCCCCCTCTTGAGCATCAGGCAATGCTCCAGACCCATGCTCGGCTGAACCTGAATGAGCCGTAACAAGAGTCGACTCCAACTCATAGGCATCAAGATAAAGCTGCAAATCCTGAGGTGAATCTGCTAAGTCACCCTCCTCCATCCACTTCGCATCCATCAGTGAACCTCCTCCATCCACTTCGCATCCATCAGTGAACAGCTCTTGAACTTCACAGGATAGCGACGCGAAACTTTACCCTCAACCTTTCTTTCCTTATGTGCCAGTATATGCTCAGGAATAAGAACCTCGTCAAGTTCCTCCACTTCCATCTGAGCCTCATCTGATACATCCTCAGGCACCCAAAAACCTGCTTGCACTCCACCCAAGTGGTAAGCACAAGTCCTCGATGAAGCATAGTAGATCACCACTAACATAGAAAGAAACTGTCTTCCGAACCCATGAAGCGCCTATGAAGGTACGACCGGTGACAAACTGGCAATGTTTTGCACCATAACACTTCAACTGCTTCTTGTTCCTGGCCGACTACTTCTTGTCCTTGGTGTCTTTTCTCCTGAGCTTCATCTTCAGCTCTTGCTCTTCACCTCATATAGGCAAAGACACAAAATCCTGTACTGTGTCCTGCACTTCCTTTTCACTTTCCTCATGTTGAAGCTTTTGATGTGACAACCATGAGACAACCACAAGCTCGCCCCCTTAGGAAAGTTGGCGATTGTCCCGACCAAAGCAACCACGGACTCGCCTCCTTGAGAAAGTCGACGATGTATCCCGGCAACGGAACCATGAAAACCGGCCTTGACGGGAGGTGAAACAAACACTCGCACATAAAACACTTCAACGCCATTGAGAACCTAGAAAAAGAAAACAAACAGGGGGAGCTAGAGTGCTCCTGCAAACAGTACACGGACACCGATTGGCCCCAAATCGCAGTGGCGCCCCTTGCGGTATTTCTTTAATTGATTATAAGAGCTTTGATTACAATATAAGGCTGGGAACTCAGCCGTCGCAGTAGAACCCTTGAAGCCTGCAAAGAACCTGCATCTGGCTTCTTGTCCACTCGGCATCCACAAACAAGTCCAGCCATTGTTCACATCGAAAGACTCTCACACATTGAGTCTGCATACAGAAGCTTTCTCCCATGATCAAGGCTGCCACAACCATCCATAGCCTCTCACACTATGAACAGCATCACACCCTGACACATCCAATGCTTGTTGGGGTAAAGGCATTATGCCCACCCTTATAGTGTGTACAAGCCCATAAGTTATAGTACATAGTACACTTAGTACTTTTAATGTACTAAGTGCACTATGTGTACTAGTGCAATATACATGTGTGATAGGGGAGTCACACACTCATTCCCATGAGTTGACTTATCCCCACAACTCTCTCTCTCTCTCTCCCTTGTTCTTCTCTGTGTATGTCTCCCACACATGAATTACTCTAACCCTAATTCTCCCATTCAACTGGTATCAGAGCCCAGGCTGCCTCGAACTGCAACTGAGGAAAGTCACTACGCAGAAGAAACTCAACAAAGCGAGGAACAACCCCTGCCGCAATGACTTTTTGAATTGGAGGACTGCGCTCAATGGACAAGAGCTTTCGGAACTGAGCTGGACTGGGCGGCAGTGGTGCTGGACAGCTGCTGGGGCGGCATGCCCTCCTTGCGTTTCTTAAGCAGACTCTCCTCGCGCTTGCTCTTGCGGATCTCCACCAGGTTGTCCTCTCGCTTGCGGCGGGCCTCATCTGCATCCACTGCGATTTTGTAGGCCTTCTTGCGCGCATCTGCGCTCGCGTTGGGCGGACAGGCTGGCGGGCGGACCTCATCGCCTATGGGTTTCGCTCCTCGTCACCTTCTCCTAAGCGTAACAACGCTTACGTGTCCCTTGGTTACGCTACTTGAGTCGGCAGCAGCTGGTAGGCAGGCGAGCGAAGAAGAACGCCGTGCATTCAACAGGCCTTCAGCGCCGGAGGTCCACACGCAGAGGGCATCTTCAAAAACTGCTGCTGGTCCTGGTGCTTGCAGTAGCGCTTCGTGGAAGGTGCAAGTTCTACCACTTGTCCACCTTGTGCCTGCGACTGCCCTCTCGAAGCGTCTTCCGTGCTGCTGCCCACAGAGCTCCGCAGCGTTTGGATCAGCGTGAGCGTGTAGCAACATCAGCAAGAAGCCCCCCCCCCCTTTTGTGCAAGAGCATCAGATTTTCTGCAACAGCATCAACACAAAGAAATTCAGCCTGCAAATCTCAGAGAAATTCAAAAATTAAAAGGTATTTGCCTTCAATTTTGGGAATTTCTTATCAATTCAATCAATTGAGCAGGTACAGGTGCCGAATTGCTCAATTTCTGAGCGAAATTGGCAAAATTGGGTGACATTGGTCACAATCAGGATCAATTTGCAGGAAATTGGATGTCGAAATTTGGGGCTTTTGATGTAATTGTGCAATTAAGCACTCATACATGAGTGTATGATGTGAGAAATCGCACATTTGGGCAAAATTGCAGCAAATTGCAGTGCAAATCAAGGGGCTTTTGTGCCGATTGGGTTGATTTGCATGCAGGCACTCGCAGTTGATGCTGTGGATAATGTGTTGATGCCTTACAAGCACTCAATGTGCCTGTAAATCAAGGGGCTTTCATTATTTGGATGTATATGTGGCCAGGGGGAAGCATCGTGAACACTCTGGATGCCTTCATGTGCGTCAATGTACCATGTATGATCAGAAATTGATCTTAAATCAAGGGGCTTTTCAAGTTCGTATGCTTGTTGAGCTTGGCAAAGCAGCAGGCAAGACATTTATGCCTTGAATCCTCAAAAATCAGCTTGCAGTCAAGGGGCTATTTAAGGTGCTGTCCAAAATCTGCAGCAACCAGATTTTGGTGATTTCATCACAAACAGTGGGAGAAAAGTTGCATTCTTGCTTCCGCAGTGGGAGATAAAGCTTGGGAGAACAACTGTGAGCACTTTGTGTGCTTTTGGTGCAGTGTTTGCACACTTGCAGGGAGTCAGGCATTGACAGGTTGCATATTGCTATGGCAACCACAGGTGAGAGCTCTTCATTGCTTCACATCAAGAAGCTTGAAGGCTCACATAACTATGATATTTGGCAAACCCAGTGCTATAATGTGTTGCTCCAGAAGAAGCAGCACAAGCCTATCAAAGAAAGGGGTGTGATGCCCGCTTCTCTTACTGCTGAAGAATGGGAAGATATGGATGAGCTGGCAAGATCTACTATCATGTTGTCTGTGTCAGACTCTTTACTTTTCAGCATTCGTGAAGAGAAGACAGCTTGGGGAATGTGGCAGAGATTGCAGGACTTGTATGCCCAGCAAAGTGCCTCAAGCAAAGTGTATTGGTTGAAGAAACTCATAGGTCTTCAGATGAAGGAAGGGGCGTCTATGACAGCCCATTTAAATGAGTTTAATGGTATTGTCAGCCAAGTTATAAATCAAAAGTTGGCAATGGACGATGAGTTCAAAGCCACTTTTCTCTTATGCACTTTGCCAAAGAGTTGGGACACATTCAGGACAGCCACTAGCAATTCGAATGCTATGCTGTCATATGCAGATGTTGAGGGTGCTCTTCTTCAAGAAGAGATGAACAGGAAGAACAACTCTGTTGTAAAGTCCAATGCAATGAATGCACGTGGGAGATCCCAGCAAAGGGGAAAAAGCCAAGAAAGGGGAAGGAGCAAGTCTCGCTCCAAAAAGAATTTGGAATGCCATTATTGTGGCAAGAAGGGACACATTAAAAAGCAATGCTACAAATGGAAAAATGATCAAAAGGAAAAGGGAAAAGGCAAAGACAAAGAGAAAGATGAAGCCAAAGATGTAAAGCCAAAGGGCAAAAGTGGAGTCAAGATTGAAGAAATCAATGTGTCACATGCAGGTGACAGTGAGGATGAGGTCCTATTTACGTCTTCACTTGATGCCCATTCACTTCTTACAGGTGGTCATGGTATGCACTCATGGATCATTGATTCAGGTGCCTCCTTTCATGTCACAGGTTGCAGAGACTTGTTTGTCAGGTATACTACTGGCAATGAAGGAGTTGTTTATTTGGGTGATAACCATGCATGCAAGATTCTTGGCAGAGGTGATGTGAGGCTTGTGTTTTCAGATGGCTCACAGCTTATGCTCCATGATGTCAGGCATGTGCCTGAGATCAAGAAGAATCTGCTTTCTACTGGACAGCTTGATGATGCTGATTATGTTACCACATTTGGTCGTGGAAAGTGGAAAATTAGTAAGGGCTCACTGGTTGTTGCCAGAGGCTCTAAGGTGGACACTCTTTACTTTATGCATGCAGGTGTTTGTCACCATGCTAATGTAAATGCAACCTAGCTGCCGGAAATCTCTATGTGGCATAGCCGGTTGGGACACATGAGTGTCAAGGGAATGGAGCAATTGTCTCGTTTGGGTTACTTGCCTTCTCTAAAGTTTTCAAGTTTTCAGTTTTGTGAGCATTGTATATATGGCAGGCAACTGCAGTGCCCCCACAAGAAAGCTCTTGGACAGAAAGATGCTCAGTTAGAGCTTGTGCATACAGATGTATGTGAGATGCCTCAGCTTTCTTTGGGAGGGGCAAAATACTTTGTGTCTTTTATTGATGATGCCACACGCAAGGTGTGGGTCTATCCTCTTCGTTTAAAGAGTGATACGTTCTGAGTGTTTCAGAAGTTTGTTGCTCATGTTGAGAATCAAACTGGCAAAACACTGAAGGCTTTGCGTTCCGACAATGGTGGAGAGTATATGTCCAAACAGTTTCAGGACTTTTGTGATGCTAAAGGCATCAAGAGGGAGCTCTCTACTCCTTATGATCCTCCACAAAACGGGACAGCAGAGAGGATGAACAGGACCATTCAGGAGAAGGTCCGTTCTATGTTGTCACATGCTGCATTACCTCATGGTTTTTGGGCTGAAGCTGTTATGACAGCCGTTCACCTTATAAACAGGTCACCTAACACGAGGCTTGGTGGGAAAGTGCCAGAAGAAGTATGGACAGGGAAGCCTCCATCATACAAGCACTTGAGAGTGTTTGGTTGCGTTGCGTACGTGCACATACGCAGGGAAATGCGCACCAAACTTGATCCTAAGTCTCACAAATGCATATTCCTAGGATATGGTGACAGAGGTGAAATGGGGTATAGACTTTGGGATCCCGTGAATAGAAAGATCATACGCAGAATGATGTCATTTTTGATGAAACATGCATGTATAAGGAGCCTGCAAGGCAACAGGAGCCTGGCAGAGTCATCTTTGATGATGATGGACATCATGGACAACAACCAAGGGCTGTAAATCAGCCATTACAGCAGCAAAACCAGCCCTTAAATGGTGCTGAAAATGGTCCAAATGGACAGCCAGAGATGGCAGAAGATATCCCCATGGATATACCACAGTTAGAGGAGATACCGGGCATGATTTTTCAACCTTATGGCATGGAACAGAAGCCACCAATGGGTGATATGCAGGCTGGACAGCAACCTACAAATGATGGTCATTGGGTACGGAGGTCCACGAGACCCTCCAGAGCCCCTGACAGGTTTGTTCCAGGGGTTGACTACTTGATGCTCACTGACTGTGGGGAGCCCTCATGTTATAAGGAGGCTTTACAGAGGGCAGACAAGGCTCTTTGGGAGCGTGCCATGAAGTCAGAGATGGATTCTCTGCACAAAAATGGAACATGGAAGTTGGTGCATTTACCTGCAGGCAAGAAGGTTTTGCCATGCAAGTGGGTTTACAGGCTCAAAGTTGCACCTGATGCAAAGCCAAGATACAAAGCCAGGTTAGTGGCTAAAGGCTTCAAGCAGGAATATGGTGTTGACTTTGATGAGATCTTCTCTCCAGTGGTCAAAATGACCACACTTAGAGCTGTGTTAGCTTTGGTTGCACATGATGATCTCGACTTGATTCAGATGGATGTGAAGACTGCTTTTCTTCACGGTGATCTCCATGAGGAGATATATATGCAGCAGCCAGAGGGTTATGCAGTGAGTGGAAAGGAGAAGCTTGTATGCAAGCTGAAAAAGAGTCTTTATGGGCTCAAACAGGCACCAAGAGAATGGTATCATAAATTTGATACATTCATGAAATCCCAGAAATTCAGGAGAAGTGACATAGATCACTGCTTGTACACCAAGAAAGCTTTGGATGGCAGTAAATTGATCCTCATCTTGTATGTTGATGATATGTTGATTGCCGGGAAATCTCGTAAGGAGATGGATACCTTGAAGCAGAGGCTGCATCAAACCTTTGATTCAGCTTGTTAAGATTCATACGGATGACAACCCGGCTGATCTGTTGACAAAGAGTTTGCCTCCGGAGCGGTTTGCTCATTGCAGACACTTGATGGGCATTGGATGAGGCCAGTTTCAGCCTTGATATGGCCTTGTATATTATCATGTACATGCTGATTTTTTCTTTTCCTTTACTTAAGGGCACTTTGCCTTTAAGTGGGAGGTTGTTGGGGTAAAGGCATTATGCCCACCCTTATAGTGTGTACAAGCCCATAAGTTATAGTACATAGTACACTTAGTACTTTTAATGTACTAAGTGCACTATGTGTACTAGTGCAATATACATGTGTGATAGGGGAGTCACACACTCATTCCCATTAGTTGACTTATCCCCACAACTCTCTCTCTCTCTCTCCCTTGTTCTTCTCTGTGTATGTCTCCCACACATGAATTACTCTAACCCTAATTCTCCCATTCAGTGCTTCTGCATCACAACACAGACTCCCAAACTGTCTCTCAAAAGAGTATCACAGCACAGCATACCATACAGTCGACACACCTGTACAAACCCTCTCTACCTTCCAAGGGTACTATCCATCTCTGTCATGGATTCCCTGTCCCCTGCCCAATCAGTAGCAAGGCTGTACCAAACATGTGTCCATTCCTGTACCTTCTGCCTGCACGTGACCTATCTCCTGGAGAAACCCAAAAAACATGTTTCCTCGAGAAACCTACGACCTATTTCCACATGAAACCCTTAGGCCTGTTCCCCTTTGAAACTTCTGTCCTATTCCCATACATCTAGTTACCTGTTCCCTCATGAAACATCTGGCAACATAGAGATACCCATAGCTGTAGGTCCCACTGTTCCTTTCTAGCAAGAAGAAAACAATCTGCTCCATGAGCACGCAGCCATGCGAGCTTGCATCACTCCCATGCCAAGAAACATAACCAAGAGACCTGTACTTGTAGCCAGAAACCCAAGTACATAGCTGAATTTGCAGCCAAGCAAAAACAGCCCATAAACTGTCCCAAAACAGTCCCTAATCCAAAGCAAAGAGAAGTTGAAAGTTCCATCAGTTGAACGCCATCGACATGATGTCTATGTTCATGGAAAACCAACCTCTGTCCACCTTTGTATCAAGAGAAACCAACCCTTGTCTACTCTTCAGCAGAGGGAGAGAGAGAAAGGAGGCCTGACTCTGTCTTGTAGCACAGCACAGCAGCCAGCCTTCAGTCTCCAAAAAGCATGCATAAATAGACACTCAGATGCGCCTATATTGCCTGTAGCGCAGCCCGCCAGCAGTACCATCCTGCTGTCTGTACAGGCCTGCAACTACCACCTATACCAGCCGCCAGCCAACCTGCAACAGCCGTACAGATCTACCACGTGGACTGTACCTGCACATGTGCCGCCTCCAATCTGCAGCAACCTGACCTGCGCCGCCTGTACCTGCATCGCCTGAATCTGCACCTGCAGCAGCCTGACCTGCCACATGGACTATACCTGCAAACAACAGCCTGACCTGCCACGTGGACAGTACCTGCACAGCAGCCGTACAGTCCTGCACAGGCTCTTCTGTGCGCAGCCAGCATGCAGTCCACCTCTCCCAAAAAGCGCATGCTTCCTCAAGAGAGATAGGCGCCTCCTTTGCCTGGCAGTCCCTCTTCTTCCCAAAAAGCACACGTGGCCCCAGAATAGCATAAGGGCCACGATTATCTTTAATGAAGGGCTTTATAAATGATTTTAAAGGTTTTTAAACCTTTTAAGCTAAAATCTGTTTGCCCCCTTTCACACATGGGGTTGTCCACACATGGGCTCCCTTTTTGACTCCAACCTGATGCCATTCACACTGTCCACCATGTCCCCGTGCACATCTGCATCTTGTCCAGAGAAAAACACAGGGTTGTGACATGAAGCCCTTAGCCACTAACCTGGCTTTGTACCTTGGCTTTGCATCAGGTGCAACTTTGAGCCTGTATACCCACTTGCATGGCAAAACCTTCTTGCCTGTAGGCAAATGCACCAACTTCCATGTTCCATTTTTGTGCAAAGAATCCATCTCTGACTTCATGGCACGCTCCCAAAGAGCCTTGTCTGCCCTCTGTAAAGCCTCCTTATAACATGAGGGCTCCCCACAGTCAGTAAGCATCAAGTAGTCAACCCCTGGAACAAACCTGTCAGGGGCTCTGGAGGGTCTTGTGGACCTCCGTACCCAATGACCATCATTTGCAGGTTGCTGTTCAGCCTGCATATCACCCATTGGTGGCTCCTGTTCCATGCCATAAGGCTGAAATATCATGCCCGGTATCTCCTCTAACTGTGGGATATCCATAGGGATATCTTTTGCCATCTCTGGCTGTCCATTTGGACCATTTTCAGCACCATTTAAGGGCTGGTTTTCCTGCTGTAATGGCTGATTTACAGCCCTTGGTTGTTGTCCATGATGTCCATCATCATCAAAGATGACTCTGCCAGGCTCTTGTTGCCTTGCAGGCTCCTTATACATGCATGTTTCGTCAAAAATGACATCATTGCTGCGTATAATCTTTCTATTCACGGGATCCCAAAGTCTATACCCCATTTCACCTCTGTCACCATATCCTAGGAATATGCATTTGTGAGACTTAGATCAAGTTTGGTGCGCATTTCCCTGCGTATGTGCACGTACGCAATGCAACCAAACACTCTCAAGTGCTTGTATGACGGAGGCTTCCCTGTCCATACTTCCTCTGGCACTTTCCCACCAAGCCTCGTGTTAGGGGACCTGTTTATAAGGTGAACGGCTGTCATAACAGCTTCAGCCCAAAAACCATGAGGTAATGCACCATGTGACAACATAGAACGGACCTTCTCCTGAATGGTCCTGTTCATCCTCTCTGCTGTCCCGTTTTGTGGAGGATCATAAGGAGTAGAGAGCTCCCTCTTGATGCCTTTAGCATCACAAAAGTCCTGAAACTGTTCGGACATATACTCTCCACCATTGTCGGAACGCAAAGCTTTCAGTGTTTTGCCAGTTTGATTCTCAACAAGAGCAACAAACTTCTCAAACACTGAGAATGTATCACTCTTCAAACGAAGAGGATAAACCCACACCTTGCGTGTGGCATCATCAATAAAAGACACAAAGTATTTTGCCCCTCCCAAAGAAAGCTGAGGCATCTCACATACATCTGTATGCACAAGCTCTAACTGAGCATCTTTCTGTCCAAGAGCTTTCTTGTGGGGGCACTGCAGTTGCCTGCCATATATACAATGCTCACAAAACTGAAAACTTGAAAACTTTAGAGAAGGCAAGTAACCCAAACGAGACAATTGCTCCATTCCTTTGACACTCATGTGTCCCAACCGGCTATGCCACATAGAGATTTCCGGCAGCTCGGTTGTATTTACATTAGCATGGTGACAAACACCTGCATGCATAAAGTAAAGAGTGTCCACCTTAGAGCCTCTGGCAACAACCAGTGAGCCCTTACTAATTTTCCACTTTCCACGACCAAATGTGGTAACATGATCAGCATCATCAAGCTGTCCAGTAGAAAGCAGATTTTTCTTGATCTCAAGCACATGCCTGACATCATGGAGCATAAGCTGTGAGCCATCTGAAAATACAAGCCTCACATCACCTCTGCCAAGAATCTTGCATGCATGGTTATCACCCAAATAAACCACTCCTTCATTGCCAGCAGTATACCTGACAAACAAGTCTCTGCAACCTGTGACATGAAAGGAGGCACCTGAATCAATGATCCATGAGTGCATACCATGACCACCTGTAAGAAGTGAATGGGCATCAAGTGAAGACGTAAATAGGACCTCATCCTCACTGTCACCTGCATGTGACACATTGATTTCTTCAATCTTGACTCCACTTTTGCCCTTTGGCTTTACATCTTTGGCTTCATCTTTCTCTTTGTCTTTGCCTTTTCCCTTTTCCTCTTGATCATTTTTCCATTTGTAGCATTGCTTTTTGATGTGTCCCTTCTTGCCACAATAATGGCATTCCAAGTCCTTTTTGGAGCGAGACTTGCTCCTTCCCCGTTCTTGGCTTTTTCCCCTTTGCTGGGATCTCCCACGTGCATTCATTGCATTGGACTTTCCAACAGAATTGTTCTTCCTGTTCATCTCTTCTTAAAGAAGAGCACCCTCAACATCTGCATATGACAGCATAGCATTCGAATTGCTAGTGGCTGTCCTGAATGTGTCCCAACTCTCTGGCAAAGTGCATAAGAGAAAGGTGGCTTTGAACTCATCGTCCATTGCCAACTTTTGATTTATAACTTGGCTGACAATACCATTAAACTCATTGAGATGGGCTGCCATAGACGCCCCTTCCTTCATCTGAAGACCTATGAGTTTCTTCAACCAATACACTTTGCTTGAGGCACTTTGCTGGGCATACAAGTCCTGCAATCTCTGCCACATTCCCCAAGCTGTCTTCTCTTCACGAATGCTAAAAAGTAAAGAGTCTGACACAGATAACATGATAGTAGATCTTGCCAGCTCATCCATATCTTCCCACTCTTCAGCAGTAAGAGAAGCGGGCATTACACCCCTTTCTTTGATAGGCTTGTGCTGCTTCTTCTGGAGCAACACATTATAGCACTGGGTTTGCCAAATATCATAATTATGTGAGCCTTCAAGCTTCTTGATGTGAAGCAATGAAGAGCTCTCACCTGTGGTTGCCATAGCAATATGCAACCTGTCAATGCCTGACTCCCTGCAAAATGTGCAAACACTGCACCAAAAGCACCCAAAGTGCTCACAGTTGTTCTCCCAAGCTTTATCTCCCACTGCCGAAGCACAAATGCAACTCTACTCCCACTTTATGTGATGAAATCGCCAAAATCTGGTTGCTGCAGATTTAGGACAGCACCTTAAATGTGCTCTGTTGCCCTTCCAAAGTACTGTACAGCAATACTAAGTGCTCACCTGTGATATACCAAACCTGTACCGGCAAGTACAGCAGCTGAAATTGAACCTTTTCCTCACTCAAATCAGTGTACAGCCATGCCAAAACTTGCACAAAGCTGTGCCAAATCTGTACCAACAGGTACAGTAGCAATAAATGCTCTCCTGGCTGTCCAAATGAGTGAAAATCAGACTTTTACAGTCCCGAACACTGCATACAACAGTCCCGAACAGAAATTGCGCAAAAGCCCCTTGACTGCAAGCTGATTTTTGAGGATTCAAGGCATAAATGTCTTGCCTGCTGCTTTGCCAAGCTCAACAAGCATACGAACTTGAAAAGCCCCTTGATTTAAGATCAATTTCTGATCATACATGGTACATTGACGCACATGAAGGCATCCAAAGTCTTCACGGTGCTTCCCCTGGCCACATATACATCCAATACATGAAAGCCCCTTGATTTACAGGCGCATTGAGTGCTTGCCAAGCATCAACACATTGCCCAAAGCATCAACTGCGAGTGCCTGCATGCAAATCAATCCAATCGGCACAAAAGACCCTTGATTTGCACTGCAATTTTGCCCAAATGTGCGATTTCTCACATCATACAGCATGTATGACTGCTTAATTGCACAATTACATCAAAAGCCCCAAATTTTGACATCCAATTTCCTGCAAATTGATCCTGATTGTGACCAATGTCACCCAATTTTGCCAATTTTGCTCAAAAATTAAGCAATTCGGCACCTGTATCTGCTCAATTGATGACTGTACTTGCTCAATTGCAAATCCCTAAAAAAAATTGAAGCAGAATACCTTGTAATTTCTGATTTTTTGTTGCAGAAAAAGGGGTTGATGATGCTGCTGCTTCTTTTGCAGAAATGGGCAATTGAAGGAGCTGCTGTGCAGATTCTTGGAGGTGATCCTTGCTGCAGATTTGATGGCTGCTCCAATCAAGCTGATGCGCCTGCTGCTGTACGGATGACGGAGGACTGGGGCAGTCGTGAAGAGCCGACGGGCTGCCTTGAGAGAACAAGGGAGAGAGAGAGAGTTGTGGGGATAAGTCAACTCATCAAGATGAGTGTGTGACTCCCCTATCACACATGTATATTGCACTAGTACACATAGTGCACTTAGTACATTAAAAGTACTAAGTGTACTATGTACTATAACTTACGGGCTTGTACACACTATAAGAGTGGGCATTATGCCTTTACCCCAACATCGGAAGCATGCAGGGACTTTCTTTGATGACATCATTGTATTTTCCAAGACCAAAGAGGAACACATAAAGCATTTAGCTAACGTATTTCAAGAGTTGCACGAGCACAAGTTGTTCATCAATGGAAAAAAGAGTGAATTTTTCTTAGAAGAAATACATTACCTTGGACATATAGTGTCTAAGGATGGATCTAACAAAGCTTGAGGCCATCAAGAATTGGCCACAATTGAAATCCGTACATGAGATGCGCAGTTTCTTGAAATTATGCTTCTATTCCAAGAGGTTCATTAGAAACTTTGCCACCATTGCGGCTCCATTGCATGATCTAACCACAAAGAAAGTAGTATTTAGATGGGGTGAGCATCAAAGACATGCCTTCAACTTATTGAAGCAGAAGCTTACTACTGGACTAGTATTGGTTATTCCAACCTTTTGTGGTGGAATGTGATGCAAGTGGAGATATTGTATAGGGACAGTTTTGCAACAAGAAGCGCATGTGGTTGCCTTTGAGAGCCAAAGGTTGCAACATGCCGAGAAACACTGCCACGTTTATGAGAAAGAACTTCAAACCATTATTCATGCTCTTACTTCATGAAAGCATTATTTGGCTGGGGCTGATGTCATGGTGAAGACGAATCATCAAAGTTTGAGATATTTCCTGACCCAAACTAAGCTTTCCAAGAAGCATATGAGGTGGGCAAACTTTTTGTCCATGTTTCATTTCCGGTTTATTCATACACCTAGAAAGAAGAATGTGGTTGCAGATGCTCTATTTAGGAGGCCATAGGTACATTCACTGAATACAACATAAATTCCAAGGGGGTGGTGGGTTTTTTTTTTTTTTTGTTGGGGAGGGGGGGGGGGGGGGGGGGGGGGGGCGGGGTATTCCAGTCCCATTGTGGTGCAAGTCCTTAAGTGTGCATGTGGTTTTGAGTGGATAAATTGAGTACCTTTATTCTAAGTGTTTAATCGCATTAATAGTCATATGTGAAAACCCACGCCTAGGTTACACACTCTCTCCCAAAAAGTTGAGGACCCTTCGCTTGTTTAAAGGGAGCCAAGATCTGCCTTGAGAACAACCACCGCAGGAAAAAGCCAGCGAACATCTAACGCATACAAACTATAACCCTGGATAATGGTGAGTAATTTCTATAAAAAGACTTTGAAGCCACTATTCTGATTGGCATGTTGACGTTTCAAAGTTCAAATTGAGACATTCAAACAATAGCCTTCTCGTGGAACATATCTCAATAAGAAAGGTGAACACCATTTGTATAGGTATCTGCAGCCTGATACAAGTGCACCCTTCGTTCATATATGAAATGTATCCGTTCCAAGTTTAAGGCATGCCACATGCAGATGTACCGCTTCATTTCTGATGCAGAATGCAAAATATGAAATGCAGTGTAAATACCAACTCAATGCAAATCTTGGGACAGAAGATCTGCCAAGGAAGTCATGAAACCATATGCTGAACATGACATGGTTTCTTTCTGAGCTTCCCCAGCTCTCTGGTGAACATGAAAAACAACCAACATAAACAATAAAAGCACAGGAGATTTTATCTGACCTTCCCGAGATCTCTGGTGATCATCTCTGCGTCCCTTTCGTGCTCGCTCGTTGGAACGGGAATGACCGGATCCTCTGGCCGCTGTACCCGGCCTCCTGCCTTCACCGTCCCAGTTTCTTGAAGACCTAGAATGAGAAACCCTACTGGGAGCCAGTGTTGGAGGGATACGAGACCGCACTCTGCTGCTGCCGCTGAATAGGTTCCAAGAACGCAAAGGTGCCCAGTGCAAACTCCTGTACAATGAGCTACTGGAATCCGTCTGGCCATCCAGGGCCATAAGCAGCGCTAGGAGACAAAACCTAGAATCAAAAAAGAGCCTATAGTCACCTGAAATAATCGCAAAACAGAATCCGTTCTTCTGCTCAACCAGCGAATCAGAATGAAGCTTAATCTCAGGGGAAAGAGAAATCCCGCCTTAAAAACCCTTATCTTGCCTCAAAAACCCAAATCACAGCTAGCCTCCAAAACTTTGATCTCAAATGCAGGAAACTCTAGTTTCTGAATCCTAACTCAGGTGCATACCATAGTCTTTTGAAACCATGCGAAACCCTAATCCCAGATGCAAGAACCAAGCAACCCTGATCTTAGAGGCAAGAGTAGACCCTGAACTCAATTTTGTTGCAATGTCACACAAACAAGAGTCGGAAGCTTACGTACCTTGATTCGATACCTCTAACTTGATAGGATCAGAGTTCTGTTACAGAGATGCGATGGCGATGGCGATGGATATACTCTGTGCAACGCGGGCCACTGTCAGGGCAAAAAGAGCTTACAGATAGACAGCAGCATGCAACATGAGTTCATTTCTTCCGTTGCTGCTACAGCCGCCATTTATTATCGTTTGAAACTTTGTTTGCAAGTCGAGCAATTTGGGGTGTGTCAAAAATACCTTAATTAATTAAGGTATTTGGTTGTATATTCCCAACATTTTGTTTTTGGTTGAATTAATTAAGTGGCCAGTTAATTAAAAAAATTGTGTAAGGCTACTTTCTCTCCACACTCGCCTACTGTTCACCTCCCTTATCGGCAACTTGTCGCACTTGCACACCTACTCACCTCCGTTGCCTATCCTCACCTTGCTTGCTTGCTTCCCCTAGCAAGGTCGCCACCCCACCTTCCCCTCGCCTACTAGCTGCTGATTTACACTAGAATCCTCATTGTTAGCAGTTGAGGCACTACTTTGAGACCTTGTTCCATTCTGTATAGCTTGGAGATTATGTCCAAGCATGTTATTGCTTGTTGCCAAGCTTGCATGGCCTAGGATGCCATTCACCTGCCAATCCCCATCCCGTGTCCCTCGCCTCCCTGCGCCTGCCGAGTTCTTAACCCTCTCTCAACCATGACAACCTCAATCCCACGCCTTCCCCTAGCCTAGTTGCCTCCCCCACCTTCCCCTCGCCCGGTCTCCGAAGATAGAGATGGCCACAGATAGAGAAATAACGAGCGAGGAGCGAAATCTACATGGAGAGATGACAACTGTCACACGAGCTGAAGATATTTATTCCACATGCCTCCCAAAAATAGAAGGGCATGGGCACCCCTTTGCAATAAAAAAAATTGGGTGCCTCACTGCATTATACATTAAAAATTACTCTTCGACCTTCAACAAAACCTTGGAGATTTTTACCTTCTTTCTTGCACCACTGTCTAATTAATTTATGGCACAAAACATTTTGAGTGCATATTGGGGTGTGTGCCTTCGCCCATGTCTTCCTTTCTTACCTTTCTTTGAAATATGGGTCTCAAACTTTTTGGTTTTTTTCATTAATTAATTAGTGTGGATGGTAATACCTTATTTAATGAATTTGGTAGACCTGTTTACAAAAACTATTATTTCTTGCCTTCACCGTGTTATCCTATATGTTTGGACGCCCAACAAAGTCTTCTTTGTTCAACAATGACTTCTTATTTCAGACAAAGAACAAGTAAATAATTTCCTTTTATCACCACCTCTAAGGGACTACCTAGCTCTAAGTTTTTGCAAGATAAAACCTTTTACGTACTACAAAGCAACGTGGAGTGGCCATGATTAAAAGTTGCATGTGTAGAATCTAGAGGGGAGTGAACCGTGTTGGGTGGGTTGTTGAATATGAGACTCATCTTTCCAAAATAAGTGGGCGCCAATGTGTGCAAATCAAAGGCCTAGATTTGGCTCCCACAAATTAGAAAGATCTTATCAATATGCTCTCAAAGTTCCAAGACCGCTTCTTATCGATTTGCTATCAGAGTTCCAAGACTGCTTCTCCTGCTTTTTGTTGGAAATACACAGACATGAAAGGTGTGCCTCCCGAGGTGGTCAAGCACACTATTCCCATAGTGGAAGGAGCTAAGCCTTTAAGACACAAGGCGGATTCATTTACAAAATAGAACATACAGAATGGGTATCCCCATAGTGATAGAACAAAAAAACTAGAGTTTGCATTAACCTCAAAAAGGTTAATGTATCCACTTTCAAGGACCACTATCCTTTACCGTTTACAGAACATATGCTTGAGCGAGTTGCAGAGGCAAGTAGGCTTACAATTTCCTTGATGGATTCTCGCGTTATAACCAAGTGGAGATATAACCAAAGGACCATCACAAATTTACATTTTGCAACCCAGAATGGTGCTTGTATACATGGGCATGCCATTTAGCTTAAATAATGGCCCAAGAACCTTTTAAAGAACGATGTGAAGTCTTCATGGACAACCTTTTTTTATCAATTCTCTAGTGTCTCCTAAAGGTGTTAGAAAGTTATAGGTTATAACGAATCTCTCTCAACCCTCTGAAATGCTAATTTTAGGGTTCAACAGGGAGTGATTCTAGACACATCATCTCTCGCCATTGAATATCGATTAAGACATCAAGGTGAGACTCATCCTTGAGTTACCACCACCACCAACTAATAGTGCCCTTAAATTTCGAGCTCACATAAAAAAAGACGTTTATTGGTGTGCCTTGCATATGTAGGCTAGGCAAAAGAAGGAGGAGTTGGGATAAGGTCGCTTGAGGGATTTGACAAGTGGTTTGGTAGGGCGAGGAATGAACATATTGACAATGTGTTTTGTGAGTTTTGGAGCAAGACAAAGAACAAAGAGTAGGAGGGTGGTCAGCCTGAGGTGACAGAAAGCTCTAAGAGAATCCTCTATCGGGTGAGTGAACACACTATGTGTGCATAGCCAACATTAAATCTCCTAACTTTCACTTATTGTTCTCTTTGTCTTCTGTGAAGATGGCTCGTCAAGATGTACTTCAAGGATGATTCATAATCTTGTATACTGACATATACGTCGAGTAGCAAGACCCCTTTATTGGCTACTCATTGTTTTTTTAATGGACCGAAGAATGTCGTAAAGGATACGAGACTCTCGAAAAAGCTTTGGCCAGTGCATCAATTTTATGAGCCCCCAATTGAGACATTGTTTTCATGTGCACATTGACGCTTTTACCTTCATAATTGGTTGTGTGCCCCAACCTAGAGAGCTGAAATCTGCCACCCAAGAAGAGGTTGGGTGTGATGCCGGATCTGGAGGTGAGAATCACCCAACTTTTGAACAACCAAGCCAACTACACCAAGGACCTAATGCAAAGAAGGGCAAAGCAAGTTTTTGAAGCCCAAAAAGGAATTATTGCCACCAAGCTTGTGCAAATCTATAGATGGCCACCTACACAGGTACCTTGGAATTACTCACAAAGGCCCAAGTTGATCTCTAAGAAAAACAATTGGATATCTAGAATCTCAAGGATGATAATCAAGCTAGGAGGAATGTGGCATGAAAACTCAACCAATACCTTGAGGTCGCCAAAAGCACTACCTCCACCTTGGAAGATCAACTTTGTACTAGGGAGATAAGGAGCTTAAGGATAGGGATGCCTAGAAAGAGCTTATAGCAAAAGCGCAAAGGGTTATTACCTATGTTAGTATTTGCTGATTCTCAGTAGATTTTGCCTCTGATCCTTATTGTTGTAAGGGGGGAATGCTCAAGGGTTTGATGCACTAACTTCATATCAATTGGATGATGTAGTAAATGCAAAAATATCAGTAATCAATGAATCAAGGCTTATGCCTAGATGGGTTAGAAGCATCTCTTGCAAGATAGTAAATTGTTTGCTTCTTTGCAGAGTAGAAGTAGATCCGGTGCTATTGCTAAGTTTGCATTTCTTAGTTCTCTACATGATGTAGATAAACTCGAGTCTTTAGAAGAGGCTCAAGAAGATCCAAATTGGGTGAAAGCCGTGCATGATGAAATTTGTGCCATTCAAAGAAATGGTACTTAGTTTTAGTGGATCTACCACTTAGAAAGAAAGTTATTAATACTAAGTGAGTTTTCAAAGTCAAGAGAAAGGTAGATGGATCCATTAACAAATTTAAGGCTAGACTTGTTGCAAAAGGTTATGCCCAATAGAAAGGGATTGATTATGATGAAACTTTTGATCCCACTTCCTATATAACCACACTATCCAATTTGTTATTGCTTTGGTAGTCCATCATGGTTAAAAAGTGCACCAATTGGACATCAAAACAATTCTTAAATGGTGACTTACAGGAAGAAGTTATGTGAGTCAACAACCTAGATTTTCCAATCTAGTCAAGAATAGAAGGTGTTTAATAAAGCTTTATATGGCTTGAAACAAGCTCCCATAGCTTAGTACCATAAGATTCATGCCTATTTGACTAGACAAGGATTTTAAAACAGTCCAACGAAAAGCACTTTATATGTGAAAAGAATAAGTAGGATTTACTTGTTATTATTTATGACATGCTAGTAATAGGCACTAATAATGAGGATTTCATTTTACAGCTTTCAAGGCTAACCTTGCCTCCAATTTTGAGATATTAGATCTTGGTCTTTTAAGATGAATCACTTGCAAGAGACTACAATACTATTGTGAACCAAAGTTTATGAAAAGCGTATCTTGCTCTTTACAGCTCACAATCCATCATTGGAGAAGAGTTACGCAAAAATTGATGAAAGCCAAAAAGAAAAACAAGGCTATAGAAAGCTTGGAAGCTTGAACACTGTGAAGATTGAACCAAAAAACAAGCTGGAAATATTTTCTCTAATACCATTGTTACCTTATAGAGTGGAGCTGGACTCACACACACACACACAAAATGCTCAAAGATAAGAACATATAGGTGTAGAGTTTGAGAGAGATTGGCAAGCCCAAAGGAGAGAAACAAAGCTCTCTACAAGTACAAACACAAAGTACAAATGAGTAGAATCCTAAGCTGAGGATGAGGTTGCTTATATACTAGTTAACTCTAATGTGATTGTCCACACCTAGATGGCCATGGGAAAAAACTAGTGGGGTAAAAGTTCCCATGGCATACATACATGTCTTCACAATGTATTACTACCATATATCTAACAATGGTGTTTCTAATGTGGTTCCTTTTAGGGAGCTCTTTGTGAGAGGGTTTCGATGAAGTTATTGTCAAATTCAATGGTGTTAACAACATGGCTCAAAGGCCTTATGTTTTTGTGTATATAAGGTATGGATGCATCTTGGAGTCCCTACAAGAATCTTACACTCAATGTTTTATGAGAGAAGCTATCTCTATTAGCATAATAAGAGTGTAGGTATCCCTTAATCAATTGTGAAAGATATCTTTAAGGCATTTTCCCTCCATTGTGAGGGCAAATGCACTCAACTTCACTTGATTCTTGTCCCAACCATTGTTAACCTATTCCTATGGTTAATAAGATCTTCCACCATTATCTTACATCAAGGAGTCAAGGTAGATACACCAAAGGGTCATACATTCAAGATATAAAGCAATGGTGTCCAAAGCTACAACTTGGACGGGCGCCCGTAATGGTGTGACGACGGAATACTTATGGTGATTCCTACTTCAAGAGCGTGTGGTACAATGTAGGATGAAGTCCCAAACGATGTACTTCATGGATATATTATGAGAGTAGTCATTGTAATAGCATTAGGCCTCTTAAGAGCCTAAAGTGCCCGATCGACCACATTTTAAGTGAGTGTGAACACTTATGGCTATGTATATAACTGAATTTCTCTCAAAATACAACACACTCTCCCATTGTGCAATTGAGTCTTGCTCTTGCTAATCTCCCTCCCTAATGTATGCTATGTGTATGAGTGAAGTGAGGTGAGAGGAGGGACGAGTACCCGTAGTGCAACGCGGCGGTGTGACAATGCTCGTGGGAGGTGCGGTGGAATTGCTTCTCAAGGAGTTGTAGAGCTTGGAGACCTCAAAGGTTACGAGCTCAGCCATTGGAAAGATCCTCAGGACAGTTATGGTTCACTAAGTAATCTCTTGTTGGATGTGTTTCAAAGAGGGATTAAGGTAAGCCATAACTTTTTTGGCATCGCCGGGGAGCCATCCCTTGGCTTTTTCCAACGTTTTCCTCTAATCTACGCATTACCAATTTTCCATTATCTTGATTAATGGTTTCCCATGAAAAAGATGTGGATTGATGGTTGGCTATTTGTGTGTGATTTTGTGAGAAATAGCTCTTTTTTTTTGTTTTGTAAAGAATGCTTTTTTGCTTAATTTATTGTTTTTGTTATTGTGTTAATGTGATTTTTAATGTTCTTAGGGCTTGCACATAGTTTGTATTAGGCTTAGGTTGCATCCATTGCATCAAACAATGTAATAGAATGCAATTTTTAGTGAATGTTAGCTCTCTTTAGTGTTAAACATATAACTAAAATCATTAATTTTAGCTTAATTTATGTGTTTTTTTGTTGAATTTTTTTGCATTAGAGTATTAGCAAGCATTAGGAGTAGCTTAATCCTTCAAAAAATTTCTCAAAACCATTAAAAAAAACCCTTGAATTCGACTAATTTCTCTTAATGGATTGGTTTTTATCATTAAAGGTGATTTATCTTGTTCAAGAGGCAAAAAATTTAGAAAATGTGTTAATTGGGGTCCAAATTAATCATATAAGTAGTTGAAATTAGTGTTTTGAGTGTTTTGAGAGCATCTACATGCTTCAAAACACCTAATTACATCAATTTCTTCATTAATTGGAGGAATTGACTCTCTTTTGCTTAATTTTGTCTTAAAAGAAGAGACCAAAATTAAGAGTCTAATTAATCTTCTATTTTAGATTAATTTACACATTTGTTGATACACATAGTTTAGCATTCCCTTGATCTATTCAATGATTTGCTCAATTGTGTGAATTATTTAGGGATTAATCGTTAATTAGAGTCCTTGATTAGTGTAAAAGAGGGAAAGATTAGTGAAAGAATTAATCTTTTATTAATTTTTAATCACTTTTTTACATAACTCATTAAGGCTGATGAGCATTGAGTAGATGCCCATGAGTTGTCAAATTGTCCATTTTGGGGGTCATTTATGAAAGGTGTAAGAGGGTGTCATAAAAAGGTTGACTTTTTTGATTCCCACTTACCTTTTTGGGAAAATGTCCATATCTCCTTAATTTAATGTCTGGTTCATGGCATGAAACCCTAAGCATTTTAGGACATGAAACACTAGGTATCTCATGGCGTAAACAGTCTAATTTTTTTAAAAAAATTTTCATGAAGTCTGGTTCACGACGTGAAACTCTAAGCATTTCACGGCGTGAAACACTAAGTATCTCACGGCGTGAAAGTCTTTTTTTTTTGTTTGATAAAATCCATGAAGTCCACTTCACGCTGTGAACTACTAGTTCACAACATGAAAGGGGGTTCGTCAGCAAAAATAAATAAAAATAAAAAAAATGATAAAATTTGTGAAGTATGCTTCACGTTGTGAATGCACCCTGCTGGTTCACGACGTGAAAGGGGGTCCGTTGGCCAAAAAAAAAAGACTCTAGAAAACACCCCTGTTTGGAGGCTTGTATCTCCTAAACCATGAATTCAATGAGGCACTCTAGTGCTCATCGAAAAGCCGACATTGAGCTCTTCAAATTTGGTCTTAGTCGTCCAAAGTCAAAATCGATCATTTTGGCCTCCAACCAGTAACCTCAAGATTTGACTCGAAAATCGAGGCAAAAAATAGTGTGAAAAGCACTAAAAATCGTATAAAAAAAACAGCGCGAAAACGACTTCAAACCATATTCGGGCTACTTTTCGAGGGTCTAAATGACAAAATCACGAACGACTCAGAGAGATAAAGTTGTAGTACTTCAAAAATACTACAACTCTCTCATATAGAGTTTCTCCAAATTCCTTTTGGAATATCCTCAAAAACGTGCTGCGAAATAGGAAAAAAATTTGATTTTTTTTCCATCTTGAGACAGTGATGGAAAATAGGTTTTAGGACCTCCTCTTCCATCTGGGAAGTGACTAGCATGCACTTTTTCTCGAAAAATATCCCTAAGAGGTTCACGCACGTGTAGCGTCTAAGCTAATTAGGGAAAACGGACACTCGTTTGACCCAACAAAGAGTATGCCAGGTCTCTTGAGGCTGTAAGGGACTGTGAGAAAATATAAAAAGCAAAAAAAAAAAAACACGTGTGTTTGCTCATTAAGGAGCAATTAGGCAATCAGACATGGCAATGATAGAGGGACTACATGGGCCGACACTCTCATTGAACCCAATTGTTGACAGCTTCGAGGCATTAAGGAGCAATTAGGCAATCAGACATGGCAACGATAGAGGGACTCCATGGGCCGACACTCTCATTGAATCCAATTGTTGACAGCTTCGAGGCATTAAGGAACAATTAGGCAATCAAACATGGCAACAATAAAGGGACTACGTGGGCCGACACTCTCACTGAATCCAATTGCTGACATCTTCGAGCCATTGAGATCCATGTCGGCAAATGCACCTCCCAATCACATTCATTATGCCTATAACAAGCGTGTCATCGGGTTTTGCACTCCCTGCCACTTCAATCCCAGGCTTTGATCCTTTACCTAACATTTCCACAAATCCTATAAATATCAATCCCTAGATGCCCACACCTTGGACATACTGACTAGTCTAGGAAGGGGGGTTGCCCAAGGACTCAGTAAGTCCCTACCATCAAGAGCACTCACATACGGCCTCAATGACATACAAAAGTATGATTGTAAAAATTTCCAAAATTATGGGCAAATATGATGGAACAACTGATCCTGTTCAATTCATACAAATGTTTGAACAGCGATGTGAAGCCTTTGGAAATCCCAACTACCCCACCAAGGTACATGCGTTGAACCTATGCTTAGTGGGAAAGGCTAGTCGATGGTTCATCACATTGATGCCGACAATCAAGACAAACTTTAGAACCTTGAAGTCAGCCTTTACCCATGGCTTTTCAAGACAAGGTGATCAATGGAATCTAGCAAAAGAACTTTATTCAATTGAGTGTAAACTAAACGAAACCATTAGAGACTTTATCCTCGAATAAAACTCATGGACTCACGGTGTGAGTCATGGGAGGAATTAAACGATTCTCAATTAAAGAGATGTTTCATGATGGGCTTAAAGAATAACAGCTTACACAACTTGATCGTTGTATCCAATCCAAAAACATTTGATCAATGTTGTAAAGAAGCAATACGGTTAGATGACAACGTGATGGAAGATGATCACGATACAAGGTGTTCCTCATCTAAACCAAGTGAAGCAATGGCTAAAGAATGGTTAATCTTGGAATTGTCATTTCCCTAATTCTATGCAGCCTTGCTTAAAAGCTTTCAATCGACATCTTTAAGAGAGGATGAGCTCCTTCAAAACCAACCGTCCTTAATGCCTCTACTAGTAAGGAGAAAAATGCCTTGTGTTAAGCGCAATCACTACGACCATCCCAATCCCCATTGTGCATACAAGGCACCTGTCTTTCTGTAATGTATATATTGTAAATCTATGGTGTTGATGTCCCGATTCATCAACAATTGACTCAAAACCTCCATCTCCTGTGCACCAAACAATCCAAAAGAAAACCTTCTAAACCCAAGAAAAACAAGGGACAACAAACTATAAAAAACAAGGTTGAAAAAGAGGACAGGGAAAAGGAGCCTGTGAAGGACATAAACCCAAAAGAGCCAAAAGCTACACATGATGTAGAAGCATCTACCTCAAAGGCCACCACTCAGACATCGGATACAAAAACCAAAATTTAATCTTGTCGCATGGGAAAACATAAAGAAAACCTGAAGATCTAAAGAAAGTCAGATGAAACAAGTTCTAGTACGTCATTTAGTGAGGATGAAACAAGTTCTAATTTGGCACTAGGTGCACCTCACAGACCAATCAAGAAACTAGAACCTGTCCAACCACCCCAAATTGAAAATCATGATCATATGACATATGTGGAATGCAAAAAGCAAGCTCAGGAGAGCATGCTTAGCATGGTTGAGTGTCTTGCAAGATCATCGGTTGTAATTGAGCCTCATAATGCCAATCCTAAAAAAGCAACCAAAATATAAAACCCAGAGGAGTACTGCTTCCCCTTTCAAGAGGAAGACATACTCTTTACAGAAGATTCATTAGAGACAGATTGCATGAATTATATGGTTGAGAAAGCACGTGGGAAATTCGATGAATCCCTTATGAAATTAAAGCAATCTCTCAAAACCTCATTTGGAGGAATGCTCTTCTCTCATGGGTGAAGCCAACATAACATCAGCACTTGCACCTTTAAGGGCTCAACATGAGTTATACCAAGACATAAAGAGCTACATAGAACAGGATTATGAGGATTCACAAAATTCCAAACAGACCTCATTTAGAATCGTTAGAGGACTAAGTGTGCTATTGTACACATTGGGTGCTCTTGAAAAAGTTGAGAGCCAAAAAGAGGACAAAAGTAAATGGGAATATGAAACAAAAATGGAATCTAAAGCAAAAACACAAACTGAAACATCCATGGTTCCTCTTAAAGATTCTATCATGGTATGGTTAGATTTCCCTACAAGCAATGATGTTAAGCATAAATGCGCATTGATTAGCCCTCGAGCTAGTCTCATAACATCATGACAATAGACACGGGTGTCATTTTAGGACAACCTAAACTCATCTCTGCAGATAATGGTCTTGCAAGAGGAGCCAATGGACAAAACATTGAAGTTCTCGGTTACTTTAGCTATGCTACTCAAACAATCGGTGGAGATATGGAATTTACATTCCATGTTACCCTAGATTCCCTTGAGTATAATGGCATCCTTGGTGGAACTTGGATACGTGACTTGCTGTATTCAATTGATGAATCCATGCAAAGAGTCACCTTGAACACTCTTGCAGGCATTGTGCAATTGCTCTTACGGGGGGACGAGACCTTGGAGGAGCTGGAACTTCCAACATATCTTACTGAAAAGATCCCTAGGATTCTGGTTGGATTGGAACTTTCCAACACAGCTCAAGCACAGCGTTATCGGACCTGAGAGCACAATCTCAAGACCCTCAAGTTATGGGATTTGTTAGGTCAACCAACACTCACAGATCATCCTGAAAGAATTCCCTTTACACAAGACTTGAACATGCCATGTTTGGGGTACTTTGAACATACAATGTATATTGAAATTAACCCCCTTACTTGTGCAAGTTTTTTGAGGTTGAGTATGTGTTGGAAGCAGATTTGATCTTGGGGCGTGAATGGATTATTGCTACCCAAGCATCACTGTGCTTTGCTAGTGATAGGGTCATCATGATGGTCAATGGCACAAAATTGACAATACCATATCCCAAGGAAAAGGATCCAACCCTAATGGATTTCTATGATGTTGAACACAAAAAGTTACAAGCCTCTTCCACCAAAGCCCCTCTACACAATGACCTACCATTTGGGTCAACCGACCGACTCCGATAAAGCATCTTCTCCTTCAACCCCACCCTCACCAACAAAGTTCGATGCCAAATTCTCTTAATTAATAGTTATTCCTCAAAAAGTTTCCCACATCCAACCATCTATCTTTAACAAGAAACTCAAAGGAAAATTCCCGAAGCCAACGCCTCTTTATCAACAAACCTCACTAAAGGAGATGGCAATATGCTCAAAAGCCTCATCATCGAATACCACTTTGCAAGATACTCTAACCTCATCATTAACAATGCCCATGAGTCTCAAACCTGCAACCTTAGCGCCAACTAATGTGAATGAGGTCTCACAACCTCCCACTTCAACCAAAAAGAAAAATCCACCAAGACAACAAAAATAAAGGTATCTTAATGGTATTAAAATGTGGGTGGAGAAGTAGCTACTTGTTGCTTAAGGCTACTACTAAGGTGCTAATCAAATTTGGGTGCCTCGACAGTCAAAGCCTCTTTCTCAACGTAACACTCAGGGGCCAAGGAAAAATAAAAGTACTCCATAACACCGTCCACAAAAGCCTATGCAAGTTCATCAAAGAACTCCACCAAGTTAACAAGTGTGGGTACTAAAAAGATTACTATAAGCACGAGGGTAATACCAAGATAATACCAAAGCTTGGATTCCCAAGTGCATTAAAAAGTCCCCTCAACCTATTCAAAGAAACAAACCTCAACACCAAAGGCATTAGCCCCACCACCAGTTTATAATGTACATCAAAGATGGGTGCCCGTGCACGTGCTTCAACAATAAGGATATTATGAAGGTAATACCATCATATGGTTTCCAAAATCAAACAACGTGAAGAAAGCCTCATCACCGACTTCAAACCACACGCTCTTGAAAGTGGGAATCGCTATAAGTATTTCGTGACACCATTACAGGCGCCTGTCCAAATTGTAGCTTTGGACACCATTGCTTCATATCTTGAATGTATGACCCTTTGGTGAATCTACCTTGACTCCTTGATGTAAGATAATGGTGGTAGCTCTTGTTAACCTTAGGAATGGGTTAACATTCCCCCCTTCCTGATGGCGATCGCATCCTCGTGATCTCGTTGAAGACCTTTGTGTGGAAAGAATTGATATGCTTTGTCGATGGCTTTGATATTGAATGATGTTCAATGGTCTTTGTCCCTTTAGAAGAAATAAGAAAATCTAGTTAGGAAATGAAAGGGTTAGTGTTTTATTAGGAATTCCTAATGGGGTGGGAGGGTGGGGTTTTTTTGCGAATGATTGGATTTTTTTATTTGTGTGAGCATTTTTTGGGGGGTTTTTTGCTTACCTTTTTTTTTTGTAGATGCGATTTGTGTTAGTGGGGACTCTAAGAGATGTTAATAATGGGAGAGAAAAGAGGGAAGGATCTGGAGGAACGTAGACCTAATCATTAGAACAAGGAAGATAGTGATTCTCAGTTCCTCATTTGATTCATTAAAGTGACATTCATCATTTTAAGAAATTGGCCTTCAATGAAGTCCCTTTGTGTGGCAGGATTCTTTTTAAATGTTGTTGAGTAGGACCTGTTCTTGCATGCTTCTTCCCATGTGCTTTTTATGCTTTTGTGTATATTAAAGTGCTCTTATAAAGCAGATATACATGAAGTACAAGAAGTGAGTCATATAAACTCTTATTGAACTACTTTGTGTTGAAGTCACCACCACTGGTTGGTAAGGATTGAAAGAATTACGTCAACTTGCGAGGCTAATATAGATATCTTCACTAAGGATTGGAGATCATTGATTTGTGAAGATGGTAGCGTCATTTGGAGAGGTTTGTAATTTGAAGGGAAATTCCAGGCGATGGGTTGTACCATTGACCAGGCTTTCGCCAACCATGGCTCCCCCCCCATCCAGAGATGTACCTAGAAGTTGTCGATTGTGAGGCTTTGGTGCAAATGTTCTCTAGTGCATGAATATGTACTCATAGAGAAGCTACTACATTAACATAGCCAAAAGAATAGTAAGCGATAAGCTTAACAAGATATAATGGCTATTAAATATCCTTGGGAGTTGCCATATGCATTACTCCCTTGTTTTTGTTTTGGTTGTTTTGTTTTTTAAACTTTTACTACCACCTTGCGACAGGAGCAACAAGTTCTTGTGGCTACTCTCCTTTTTGAGAGAATAGGTTCTTATGTTTGCCACGTAGCTTCTACACTTACGCTTCACATCCAAAGGGGTGAAAAGAGCATTGTGAGTTTGTTTTTGATGCGCTCATAAGTCTCCGTTGTTGCAAACGTGGGAATTTATTCTTGAATGTTTGGCTCAAATGTTGTCAAGGCAGTAGATAAGAATACTGGTTGGTTACCATTGGGGTTGCTTGAACACACAAGCTCTTGTGTAGGTGCTGAATGCACGCCAAGGAATGTCCAGGCTTAAAAGCTAAATAAGACTAATGTCCTAAGCAGTATATAGATCACTAGCCTTATACAAGTCCTAAACTTGATAAAATACTAATTAAATGATATTACACAAGTTGTAAGCTCAGTGAATCCAATATCTTACATTAAGCGTATTGTGTGGTTACAAAAAGATGGCATAAAGGTGCGACCACGTGTTTGTGGCCTAACATTGACTAGCCATCAACCCATCCCTTTGATTTGTGAAGCATCATGCTTAAACATTACACACAAAGACCTAATTGAAGTAGAATCATTAATTGTAGCTCATTGCTCTCCATCAAGTACATAATACTATCACTATGTAACTTTCTATATTGTAGATTTATTGGAGCTCATTGCTCTCCACAAAAAGTACATAATACCATCACTATGCAAGTACATAATATCGTCACTATTGTGGCTTTATTAGAGCTCATTTCTCTCCACCAAGTACATAATACCATCACTATAAAACTTTTTATATTGTTAGTCAAAGGACATTACAATGATTTTTAAATAGACATGATGATTTTACTATAATCAAAGACAAGACTTTCCATGTGTAATGAAAATATTCATGAAAATTTTGTAAGCCATGGGCCAGGCTTTGTATGTGGATAATACAATATCAAAAAAGAATAACCATTATTGATAAACTCTAAGGCAAAAAATGTCCTCAATATTCAATACCAAAATTTTGATGCACCTAAATATCTCCTTGGGTATATACTTATATTTTCATTGCACTCTATTTCCCTTTGTCGAGTCATCATCATACACATCACAGTTTTTTTAAATGATGCTAAAAATTATGAACCTGAACACAAGGACCCATTATCTACCTTATGTCAAAAATGTGAAAGCATAGAATGTATGCCGACTACACACGATGATAGAATGTATGCATAAGGGCCACTCTGGTGAGCTCATGGACCATTCATATGATGAAGTTGAACAAAAATGCCCCTTTGACGTGATCATAAATATGATCCCATTAAACCTTTTTAGAGCTTGTACATGCTATTGGCTAGTCTTTTATTGATGCTAATAAAGCTATTATACAAAGCTATTGTACTTTCATGTATAGAACTTTATACTTTCATGTAAAGAACTCTATACTTGCATATAAAGAATTCAATGCTCGTACCCCAAACACTTGCTCGACACCTCCACAAATGCACCCATACCCTCTTTTATTTCATAAATTCTTGAGAACATTACCAAGCCTATCAACTAACTACACCTTATTTGCTAGCTTTTCTATTCAATAAGAAAAAGGTGATAAGCTTGCGAAGACCAAAATGTGCCATTCCACCAGCATTTGGAAATTCTCCTTGATATTTTTTACGCACCCCTTATGCCTAAATTTTTTTTCCTAGATGTTCGTGGAGCCTAATGATAGAAACATTTATAAAGATGCTGTAAAATCTTATCTACAAACATTCAAAAAATAATTGCAATGTAAGATGCCCCCATGACACTATTATGATCATGGCCAATTCCCAACATGTTCTAACCTCAAAATCTAGAAAGCTACGATTGCTGATTGAGTAGTAACAATGCTTGTGATGTAGATCAACATAGATATAGGGTAGTAATAGGAGGAAAATATCAAGATCTTTGTGAAAAACCACTTATGATGAAGTGAGCAATATGGGCTTCCATTTGCAAAAATGACGACCACTAGTTATATAACTCAAAATGCCTACTTACCACAAGAAAAAGCTCATAAGGCAAGAGTGATGTAATGCTGTTGATCTGGCCAAACTGACTTAAATGTAATCATAATATGCACACTACACACCAGTTACTAAAACTATCCATAAAGCACTTGTACGCATCACTACATTTAGCTAATAGCATAATAGTTAGACCCTGGAAAGCTTTTCTACAACATGCACTCTGGTGAAAACTTTTGCATATATATCCCCAGATTATTTTGCTTTTATCTACCTCTATAATCGATGTTCAAATCTAGCTTATTATACATATAGTATCAGCCATTGATCACCACATGATAATCTGTGACTTTATGAAGCTTTTGTGGAAAGCCTTGATACACAAAAATACGAAAAATTGCATGACTACAAGCTAGCACGTCGTATGGGTTCTCGCCCTGTTCCCAACATCAAAATCAACTATGCCCCATTTTCCTTGAAATATGTTATCATATTATAAACCTTTGCTACTTGTTTAGACATGGTCTAAATATGTTGGCACACACTTAGTGTTAATATGGTTTTACCCGCGTTACCAATCGTAAGGCATTTTGCCATCTTACCCACTTGAACGAGCACCTATCTTTTGTAAGACAACTCTTGAAATTATAAAGTGACCTTAACACAAGCTTAATGTCAAATAGGGAAAGTTTACGGCCTTCATGTACATATTTGCTTAAGACTAGTAATGCGGTTAGACCACTTTTAAGACTAGCAATGTGGTAAGATCATTTTTAAGACTAGGAATGTGGTTGGACCATTTTTAAGACTAGTAATGTGGTTGGAACATTTTTAAGTTTTGCTAGCCAAGTGTGAACACTAGTCACTTGTGTATAAGCCAATTTTGACAATAAGAAATACACATTCATTTTCTTTCAATAGAATACTTGTGAGATCTTCTCTTCTCTATTCTCACGTGTGTATGTAAACTATTGGGGAATCTTGCATGCTACTAGATGGTTTCTTGCTTGTTTAGGTTTCCTTATAGGTTTCCCTCTTCCATTAGCTTCTTCCCTATTCACCTTTTGTGAGAGAGAACTACCACAAAAGATTTCTCTTCTCACCTCCATAGAGAGCCCCTCCTTCACCCTCTTAGTAGAAAAGGAATATTTTGGTGTGACAATGGAGTGAGTACACGACAAGATGAGCTAGCTCACCTACATTGAGGAGTTGCATTATAGCTCAGAGGTTAAGACACAACGACACATGATCAACAAGGCTAAGATAAGCTCTTGAATTGAATATATTTTGGCATTGCCGATGTGTCTCTTTTCCCTAGATATGGCTTCTTGAAGCTGTGTGGATGGTTGAGAAGTGGAAAAACAAGTGGATAAGGTTGTGAGAAAGGAGAATAAAAGAGAAAAGGAATGGTTGTTTTTTTTGTGTTTTTGCATTTTGAATGATTATTTGCACTAAGTGTTGAAAAAGATTAAAAACAAGTTATTTGCATGGTGGGAACGATGTGATTATGTAGTACACTCTTTTTTTGCATTTTTCTTAATCATTAAAATTTAGAAACATAAGGACCCATTGGTTCTTTTGCTAATTATCACATCAACATTTATGATGCAAAGGACCAATTAGATACTTTGGACTGGAAAAATTGAGATTTGCACCCCAAAACCATTAATTTTTCATCAAAACTAACAGAATCACGTCGACATGATTCTGTAGACTATAAAATTATACATGTTATTCTCGATCATGGCCGTGATTATTTGACAATCTAGTTATCACCAATTATGTACTAATTGTGACCAATCGGATTTGATTTTATCTTGTCTTATCCAATCACGATCACATCTCTAGGTTCACACTTATAGACTCACATCTCTAGGCTCATTTCTGTGGGCTCATGCTTTTGGAATCATGCCTCTAAACACACTTCTATAGGCTCATAATTCTAGACTAATGTCTCTGTGGGCTCACACTTCTAGACTCATGCCTCTAGACTCACGTCTATAGGCTCACACCTTTTTTATATAAAATAGGTTCGCATAGGTTTGGTGAGCTAAACTTACATCATGTCTCATTGGCTCATGTATGTAGACTCATGTCTTTAGGTTTATGCATTTAGACTTAGGTCTCTAGGTACACACCTCTAAACTCACGTCTATAGGCTCACTCCTCTAGACTCATGTATCTAGGCTTATAAATATAGGCTCATGCCTATAGAATCACACCTCTAAACTCATGTCTCTAGGCTCACACTTTTAGACTCATGTATTTAGGCTTATAAATGTAGGTACATGCCTATAGAATCATGTCTGTAGGTTTATGCTTATAGTTTCATGTCTCATGCCTTTTGTTGTTTGAACTAGGCTCATAGATTTGATTTTTATAAACTAGGCTCATAAATTTGATTTTTATAAAATAGGCCTCACGTCTATAGGCTTATACCTGTAGACTTAGGTCTAAAGGCTCGTGCCTTTTGTTATTTGAACTGGGCTCACAGATTTGATTTTTATGAACTAGGCTCACAGATTTGATTTTTATGAACTAGGCTCACACTTGTAGACTCACGTCTATAGTAGGGTCGTGCTTGTAGGCTCACATTTTTAGTAAGCTTATGCCTTTTGTTATTTGAACTAGGCTCACGAATTAGAATTTTATGAACTTGGCTAATAGATTTAATTTTTATAAACTCGTTCTCATGGCTTATGTCTCCATGTTCACATCTGGCTAGACTCGCGTCTTTCATGGAACTAAGAGGACTCGCATCTCCCAACTCGAGATATAGTTTGGCTTGGTTTTTAAAGTTTTTGAGGTTTTTTGGACTTAATGGGAGTGATTATGTCCTTCATTCTAGTTAATGATGATTAAGATCTTTCATCCTATTTAATGTTGAGATTTTACCCCATGGTTTCATTGCAATTAATTTATTTGCGGGGTAAAACTATTTTCTAAGGTCTTTCTTTCCAGGATTTAATTTCAACCCCTAGCTCTAAAGTTGATTTTGTATACCTTACATAGGGTTTAATTTATTTAATTTAATAGACTCTACACATAGGGTACACCTTTAATAGGTCTTTATGAGCCTCTATTTTTTATTTATTTAATAGAGAATTGTAAAATAAAAAGCAAAGATTTCAGGTTTATAAAGGCCTATGTATCTTCACAAATTCAAAATTTTAAACAAGGGTATTGATAACCTAGTTGAGATATGACCAAATCTTGATATATAGGTGCCCCAAGATGAAGAAAACCACTCCCAAGTCCTTATGAATTCATGGTTTCTTTAAGCATATATTTCAGTGCCCTACTACGCTCTCTAAAGGTGGCTTAAATGACATATTTGACTAACTTGGATGGTACCACAAGGTGTAAGTGTGTCATATAAGTATGGCAGGGTGTAAAAAGAATACTAATGAATGAGCACTGAGTAGGCATAGAGAAAAATGAGAGAGGGGAGTCCTTTATACAAGTGATGGCTCCTTCATATGAGATTCACCTATTTTGGCATGTATGAGTTCTAGCCACCATGCACTTCATATTACATGAGTTAACTCCAAGGAAAAGGTGTTAGACTAAGGCTTACTAAAGCAAGAGCCCACCATGCACTAATGCAACTAGATTTGAGGGAGCTTACGACACACCCCTCATGCAAGAAACCACTAGCCAACCCATAGTTTACCAAAACCATCTAGCAATTGGAACATTGAATTTAGAGAATCTTATTATTTCTTATTTTATAGATGGATGAATTCTCAGACAAGTCAAATGTATGGCTTGATAACAACTATCCAAGTCCATTCCCCATGGTGACAACTCAAACAAGGGTAGTAGCCCAATATTTTCTGTATTAACTATCTTGTGGGCTCATATTCCAATGTAAGCTTATGGCATTCTAGGGTGGGAACAGCCACAGAGTAGTGTGTAAAGACTAGCAAATCCCAAAATTGGAATTTAAGAATCATGCCACCCACAACTTTAAGGCTTGCTATGTTCAAATAGCTCTCCCTAGCTTCAAAGAGCTGTAGGGCCATGTATGGCTCAAGTGGGGGCCCTTGGATCTCTTTCATTAACTTCTTGCCCTTCCCTTTTATAGGGCTATCGATATAGCCATTGTACTTGATGCCTTTCTAGGTTGCAAAGTGATTTATTACACTTAGCTGTTTTGAGCTTTACTGACTATCAAGTGTTTGTTTTAGGCATACACTTCCACTTAGTTTTACTGTAGGGCATCAACCCTTGCATGCATGAGTATCCACAAAAATTACTGCCTTAGTGTTTGCATCATTTAGCATGTATTTCTTTTGGGCAATTACAATTACATGTCTAAATGTAAGGAGATTATAGAACTCATGACGTGGCATGTTACTCATCGCTCAACCGATGGCATCATGAGGATCGTATGACTTACCAGCATGGAAACATGTGGAGCATCAATGGCCAAAGTTTAAAGATGAGCCTCGTCACTTACGTCTTGGCTTGGGCATCGATGGTGTTAACCCATTTGGCTTCAAGTCCACATCATGGTCTACTTGGCCTGTTGTAGTGGTGGTGAAGTACAACCTCCCTCCATGGGTGTGGCAATCAAGAAAGGTTATATCATACTTGCTCTCCTTCTACCAGGAAAATATGAGGTGGAAAACATGGATGTGTACCTCAAGCCTTTGATTGAGGAGCTTGAGACACTATGGCGAGGTATCAAAGTACATGACATTTCAAGGCCAATAAATAGGTGTGAGGCGGAGGTGAAAGGAGTTTTGCTTTGGATGATGCATGACTATCCCGGGTTCTCGGAGTACTCAAGTATCTACTTGAATCTTATATGCATAAGTTTTAGCATTTAAACTTTAATTTTATATCTCTATCTCAATTAAAATAGGTTTGGCAACCTCCGGACATCATGCATGTCCGATTTGTGGACCATCACTTGTTTCAAAAAGACCCTCTACACTTAAGAAGGTGGTCTATGACAAACATCATCGATTTCTCCCTCCTTTCACATCCCAAGTATGTTCCACATGATGTCTCACCACTTGTGATGAGAGGTAGAGATTGGTTTTAGGCATGGAGAAGCACTCCCAATCCACCACCAAATGGGATATCTAGACACTCACTCTTATTTTGACTTCCATATTGGTGTGACATGAAGATCAATCATCTCTTAGATCCCATGCATATCTTCAAGAATGTGGCAAAAAATATTTAGGACCATTTAACTGGTAAAAGAGATACAAAGGGTGCAAGGGATGACTTACAAAACATTGGACGCCTTCAAAGTGCATGGCCAATTGAAAGTGAGAGTTGTAAAATAGTCTTACCAAAGGCACCATGGGTATTCACCAAGAGGGAGCACAATAAGGTGAAAAGTGTGATCGCCTCTTTTCGTACACCAACGGGAGTAATGCATTCATTGAAGGGTGCCTTCACAAAGACCAAAAAGAAAGGAGAGGAACAATTATATGGCCTCAAGACACATGATTGGCACAAGATATTACAGGTATATAAATATTTACCTTTTCATTTTCTCATTGTGGTACATAATTTGTAAGCTCATATACTAACTTTCATTTTTTTCTATGCATAGTTTATTCTTCCAATTGCTATAGTTAGTTGTGGAGACAAGAAGGTGAGAGAGGCTATTTACAAAATGGGAAGCTTGGTGAGGTATGAATCTTCTCTTCAATTCACTAAGTTATATTATTTATTTGGAATTCTTATGCGCTCACAAGTTATGTATTGGTAAATATACACGTAATTGCTATGTATGTAGGTACATATCCTTAAAGGAAATAGATCCTACATCCATTGAGATGGCTCGTCTCAATGGTATTGAGGCAGTTCTCACTAGCCAATTGCATCTTGTGGTGCATTTGGTATTGAGGCAGTGTGTATGATCGAGGACAACTTCCCTAGAATAATTCTCACTAGCCAATTGCATCTTGTGGTGCATTTGGTTGATGAAGTGGCATTGTTCATGTTCGATGGATGTTTTTCCTTGAAAGAAAACCTTGAAGGACTTTGTGAGACAAAGAGTAGGGCTAAAAGCAAGCATGGCAGAGGGATGGTTTATGCAAGAGTCTCTTGTGTATATCTCAAAACATCTATCTCACATAGATCCTTCCATGCCACGATTATGGAGCAATGAGGAGGATGATCGACTAATCACTAATGTGCCTCAGGGACAAGGAAGGCAACGAAGACTAGATGAAGCATTACACCATAAGGTGAATACATTCTGCATTCTAAATAGTCCCATCATGGAGAAGTGGATTGGGAGATACAAGGATGCAATCAATAGACGAAAGGATAAGAGAAGAGCTTTCAGAAGAGCAAATAGACGCTTGCCCCCATTTCCACCTAGCTTGGAACCTCTACCAAATGTGATCAATATAGAATGGCTTTGTATGGCATCTCAAAATGGAGAGATGATCCCAAGAGAAGAGCATGAGTATGCAAGAGGATGTGACTCTCAAGTAAGTACATTCTTCTTCTCTATCTCACGTATATACCTTGTTTAATGAACTATATATACTAAATGTCATGCTTTTGTTTAATGTTAGTACGAACTATATAATGCAATATGGTCAGAGGGAAGGCACTTTCGCACGGAGCATGTGGATTCTAAAAGAAACACATTTGATTGTGGTGTGATGGCAACTTTTGAGCAAGAAAGTCGAGCTAGTAGACATGATACCAATGTCATAGAGGACAATCTTGAGTATTGTGGAACTATTCATGATATTCTTGAGGTTGGATTTAGTGCATTTAGTCTATTCATCTTTGATGTCAAATGGTTTAAGGTGATATATAGAGGTGCTCATACAACCGTGAAAAAACATCCAAATGTGTTCTTCCAAATTGATTCCACCAAGTTTTGGAATGATGAGAAAGATACCTTCGTACTACCTCAACAAGTCAGTAACCCAACCAATCCCAAATTAAATCTTGATGTAGTATAATAAAAGTGTAACCTCTTTGCTTTGTGATATTAGGTTGTGTTTCATGCGCCGATCAAATTGATCCAAAGTGGTGGTCTGTTATACAAGTTTTCCCTCGTTTAAAACATATCTTTCAAGATCAAGATATCGAGGCCGAATCTCTGGATGAGGTGCAAGTACTAGCTCAAATCGGCTCATTAGAAGAAGATGATGAAGAAAAAATTTTGGACGGGGCCGATGAAGAGCATGAGGAACATCAATCGGAAGAAGATGATGAGTCACCTATCAATCATGACAATGTTTCATTGGATCATGATAGTGATATTGATATAGAAACCCATCTTTTCGTTGAGCTTCCATTAGATATAGACATTGATGAAGCAACACATATGGATTTATTACAAGATGGGATAGATTCATGATCTTAACATTGTTTCGCTTCTCAAAAGTTTTCAACTATCTTATTTTTTGCTTGAAATATGGCTCCAAGGGTTTTAATGGATGATTTTTTAAAACTATACATTATTTTCTGTGTGCATGTGACATGTATTTTCAGAATTCAGCATCCAACAACTCTCTAGAATTTCTTCCAGCAAAAATATTAGCGTAATTTCGCTCCTATCCTCTTTGTTCATCATCAGCAACAAAATCACAGTATAGCAGCAAAATTTCGCTGCTAAAGGTGCTGCTTAATAGCAAAATTTTACTGCGGAACAGTGAAATTTCGCTCCTCCACAATGAAATTTCACTGTGCTAGAAGCACCGCTGATGAGCAGCAAAATTTTGTTGCCCAGCAAAACGAACGTAATCCTTGACATCCCGACAAAAAAGCACTGTTGAAACGTTGTTGTGCCCCCAATGTGTTGTAGTGCCTCATGCATGAAGCTTGCAATTCCGTGCCTTGGTTAACGATTGGAGGCTCCCAAGTTTAACACTCTCAAGCCAATGGTCAAGCTTGCAATACCCTCCACACATCCAAACAAGCCAAGCCATGTCAAGCCGGTCAAGTTTGTGATTCCTCCTGAGTGTCCCAACTCAAGGCGCGCACATCCATACAAGCCAAGCCCATGGATTATTATGCATAGGTGTAAGTGACCATGGTTTTTGGCAGGTAGTATGCACATGTGTAGGATGTGTGGGCATCGAGTATTGACTCCCTACCAGAGGGTATTGCAAGCTTGACCGATTAGACATGGCTTGGATTGTCTGGATGTGCAGGCATCTAGTCTCTACTAGAGGATATTGCAAGCTTGATTGGCATGAGAATGCTGGAAGGAATATCAAGATTAACAGGCCTAACAAGTTTATTGTCAAGGCGGTCCAAAAGTTTACATTCTGTACCAGAACGACTGGCAGGCCCTGTGGGCTTGCCAAGTTCAGAAGCCTTCAGTCCATATACTGAAAAGGAATCACGAGCTTGTCACGCTTGGAGAAGCTCGACTTGTTGGGTGCAAAAGCCTCCAGTCTCTACTTACTCTGCAAAGGAGTCACGAGCTTGACATGCTTGCACAAGCTGGACCTGTTTGGGTGTGAAACCGTCAAGTGCCTTCCAGAAGGATTTACGAGCTTCATGATTGAGGAGCATGCAGGAAGTGGAAGCTCAACACTCAAGAGTCTTCGTAAATATTGTAAGTCGCCCAATGAGTAAGCTTCATTCCAATAATGTAGTATTGCAAATATCTCTAGATTGTTATCCATGTTGTGTAGTTGACCACCATTGGTTAATGTGTGCTATGTCAATTGTCGGATATGTCAAGGAGTAAACGTATGTCCATATGTTTGCATTTTTATACATACACAGCTGCATGTTTTATGCAGGATTCAAAAGGGGTAATCCCACCAGGGAAAGCTTGCATCAAATGCTCTACCCATGTACAGCTAATGTAATACTCCTTGGAACTTTCTCAGGAGGCTCTCTTTATTTTCTCTGAAGCATGTGTCCAAAGTGTTTGGAACATTTTGGAACGGAGTTTGTGACTCCAAGTCATTTGTTCGATTGCATGCAAGTAGCTGGAAAAATTGCTAAGGTCCCTTTCACCAAGGGCAGATGGCCAGCCCATGTTGCAAGTAGCTGGAAAAATTGCTAAGGTCCCTTTCACCAAGGGCAGATGGCCAGCCCACATGGGCTGGCCATCATGTTAACACATTTATCCCCAGATTCTGCTCATCATTGGAGTCCCCTTTTGGTCCCTTTTCATGGCCCTTGGTTGTGGGCTGGCCACCCTTTTTTGTATATGCTTTCTAGCTTTTTTCCCAGGTCGGATACTTCATGCCCTAATGTCGGCAATATGGTCCACAATATGGTAAGTGCATATGCTCTAATGTAGCACATGTAACACATTTGGAGAGCAAAAACGCTCTCCAAATGACCCGCATGCACTACATTACTGCATATGGGCAATATGGTAAGCCCATATATTCTAATGTAGCACTTGTGGTCCATTTGGAGAGCAAAAATACTCTCCAAATGGTCCACATGCGCTACATTAGCGTATATGGGCAATATGGTAAGGCCATATGCACTACATTAGCATATGTGGGCTTACCATAAAAAGTATATGCACTACATTAGTGCATGTGGGCTTACCATAATGCCCATATGAGCTACATTAGCGCATATGGGCTTACCATATTGCCCAATGTGCAACATTACTGTATATGGCCCTATTTAGAGAGCAAAAACACTATATGTGCTAATGTAGCGCATATGGGGAATACGGTAAATTTCTCATATGTGCTGCATTAGCACATGTGACCATACCATAAAGCACATACTACTTTACTATATTGCCCATATGCGTTACATTAGCACATATGGCCCATTTAGTGAACAAAAATGCTATATCCTCTTATATAGTGCATATGGGCAATATGGTAAGCCATATGTGCTACATTAGCACATGTGGGCTTTACTAAATGGCCCAAATGTACTAGGGTGTAAGCAGGTTAACGTAGTATGTTATTTATGCTTGTTAGCACATTTCAAAAGCTTCTTTAACTAGCATGGAAAATGGTAGTTGTGTGGGGTGATATTATAATAGTCTAAAATGTGTGATAGATCTTAATAGTATATTTACCATGTATGAAATATCACGTCAAGTTTTCCACCACTATTCTTAATGATGACGAGGAGTAAGGGAATTGAAATGTGAATCATAAGTCCTACTCGTGTAAAAGTAACGTTTTGAATTTTTTGTGGACACTACTCACAAGGCTTACTTTTTGTTTGTGAAAGTATGAAGCAACAGAGGAAAAGAGTAGGCTCTCCAGCCGAGCAGAGAACACCAAAGCGAGCGAAGAAATTTGAAACAGCAGGCTCTCCAACAGAGCAAAGAACACCAAAGCAAGCAAAGAAATTTGAAACAGCAGGCTCTCCCCAGTAGAGCAAAGAATACCAAAGCGAGCCCAAGCAGCCCCTCCAATCGAGGTGGAGTCAGACAGATAAGAGGAGAAGATGCTGAAGAAAGACAAGTTGTCCTCAGGAAGTAGGTTTCTAACTCATAGAATGTGTTCTCTTTTTTTTTCTTTTGTACATTGTGTGAATTTAGATTAACATCACTAGTTAATACAAAGACCATCTGCCCCAATTCTTTCTCTCAATGCATTAGTCCTCTCTCAAATGTGTTTCCTCAATGCATTACTCCTCACTCTTTCTTCTGATATTGAATATAATTCTTTTTCTCAAATGTGTTCGCTCAATGCATTAGTCCTCTCTCTTTCTTTCTTCTCATTTATATAATTCTGATATTGATGTTTCTTGCATGTCATTTCTATAGCAAGATGGAAGGTCCCTAAGGTATATTATCTACTTCAAACTGCTTTCTGCATAACAAAAGAGGATTTCCACACACAGTGCAACCTCGACATAGAAGGCAAGGACCCAAGGCTCTTAAGGGATTCAGATGTCTCTGAATCTGATTGGTTGTCTCAGTATTCAAGCACACGAGGGAGATAGGTGCATATCGGATTAAGTGCAGTAGTATTCGAGTTCGAGGATGTTTTGATATTTTACAACAAGGTATACCAGAAGCGCCCTACAAACATGGAATTTAACATCACATTTGCTAGAGCATATGTGTTGCAATTTAGTCCAAGTGTTGTCAGAGCAGGAAAGGCAATGTATTTTGCTTGGGCTGTTGTTGCCAAAGATCACAACAATGATCTTCAGAAAGGCGGCTACATTGACAGCCATTTCCTCCGCCGTTGGAAGGTAAACAATGGTGGCGTGGACAGTGCTAGAGGACAACAAAGGGGCACAACTCCAAATTGAAGAAACTCTTAACTCAAGAGCAGCAGCAAGCAGTAGCTTAAGTTTCCCGCATGCAGATTATATGTCTAAGGCCTTGAAGAGATGAAAGCATTAATTGAAGATGTAGAAATAAGAATGAGAGAGGCCAAGCATGCATATGCAATTTGTGAGAAGAAATTGGAGGCTGCAAAAGTTCAAAAATTGAGTGAGGAGAAATTTGCCAAATCCCTCAAGCTGTTAAAAGAACAAATGGAAACAACACAATCAAAGTTGGCTTCCTTGTCTGATGAAGACTCCATCACCAAGAACCACACTTAGTGAGTAGCTAGCAACACAGGAGTCGATGTTGCAGGTTTTGGAGGAGGATCAACAGACTTTATGGACCTATCTGTGATTAAGGTGAATTTATTAGTTTTTCTATTTTTATATTGATTGTACGTGTGTACATTTTGATTAACTGCCTTATGTGTGTTTTCTAATGGATATTGATTAACTGCAGGAGGTTGATATGGAGCTATAGGCTGATGTAATCAAGGAGCTAGAAATGCAGCATGCTTTGCTTGTAGAGATGCTTAGTAGAGTCGAAGGGGGCCAGCAAGTGTGCCTCTTCCCACCTTCACCTTCTATGGTCTCCCACACCATAGATAACCTTATTGTAGTAGGAAAGTGTGCTAGGTGTGGGTAGGGTTTTAACGTCGATGAAACCTTGATGTTGGTGGTACTGCCATGCAAGCACACATATTACTCAATGTGCTTTGCATCATTATGCACTCTTAGGGATCGATGTATATTTCCCTAAGAGTGCATCATTATGCACTCTTAGGGATCGATGTATATTTCCCTACTGTACTATGGTGATTCCGTGGTTTGGAGAGCAGGTAAAGACCTTTTGTTTCATTTTTACATGTATATAATTTGTCACCAATATGCTAGTTAACACTCACATGTATGCTAGTTGATAGGATCCAGTATACTAGTTAACAGCAGTCACACTAACATGCTAGTCAACAGTCACCTATGTTAGTTATCAACAGTCACCTATATGCTAGTTTATAGTCCCCAGTATGCTAGTTAACACTTACCAGTATGCTAGTTAATAGTGTCAAGTATGCTTGTTAACAGTCACCTGTTAACAAGCATGATAGTTAACAATGCCCAGTATGCTTATTAATAGTCACCTATTAACAAACATAATAGTTAACAGTGCCCAATATGCTAGTTTATAGTCCCCACTATGCTATTTTATAGTCCCCAGTATGCTAGTTAACACTTATCAGTATGCTAGTTAACAATGCCCACTATGCTTGTTAACAGTCACCTATTAACAAGCATGATAGTTAACAGTGCCCAGTATGCTAGTCAACACTCCCTAGTATGCTTGTTAACAGTTTCCAATATATTAGTTAATAATCACCTGTTCACTAGCATGCTAGCCAATAACCACCCATGTTAGCTAGCACTTAAATATGTTTAGTTAACAGTCACATGTTCATTAGCATGTTAGTCAACAGTCAGCTACGTTAGTTAGCACTTAAGTATGTTTTGTTAACAATCACATGTTCACTAGTATGCTATTTAATACTACCAATTTGCTAGTTAACAATCCCCAGTATGCAAGTTAATGTTAGCTCTCAGCTATACGGGTTAGCAATGACCAAATATGCTAGTTACCACTTCTTACCTATGTTAGGTCTCAACAATGTTAGTTAGTAGTGACTAGATATGACAAATAGCACTTTTGAACTATGCTAGCACTTTTCAACAATGTTAGTTTAGTAGTGACTAGATATGACAAATAGCACTTTTGAACTATGCTAGCACTTTTCAACCATGTTAGTTATCAACTATGTTAGTAAGCAGTGACCAAGAATGATAGTTAGGAATTCTCAACAATGTTAGTTAGCACTTCTTAAACGTGTTAGTTCTCACGTGTTAGCACTTTTTAACCATGTTAGTTATCAACTATGTTAGTAAGCAGTGACCAAGTATGATAGTTAGGAATTCTCAACAATGTTAGTTAGCACTTCTTAAACGTGTTAGTTCTCACGTGTTTGTTAGAAATGACCAAGTATGCTAGCTAGCACTTGTGAACATTGCTAGGTCTCAACTGTACTAATTAGCTTTGACTAGGTCTGCTAGTTAGCACTCATATGTAGATAGCACCAATACGCTAGTGCAGTCACCTACTCCCTAGACTCATATGTTAGATAGCAAATGCTTTCCAATTTGTACTTATGTTTTTCAGTTGGTTTGTATATTTTTGTAGCTCTGTTGATATGCAACTCATCAAGACAAACAAATGCCCAAAATATGTTTTCATTTGGGAAAATGGAGAGCAGCGTAACAGTAGGTCATATGCACATGTAGGATAAGGGTGGTGAAGACAACGACTCTTCTGTAGATTTGGCCAATTTGAAGAATGCTACTGATAGTGTCGGTGTTGACATAAACCTTATTTTACGATATGTCAAATTTGGAGCAAAAAGGTGACATATAGGACCTGAATTATAGTGAGACACAAGAGTTGGAGAAGGAAAAGGTACAGGACCTGAATTATAGTGAGACACAAGAGTTGGAGGAGGAAAAGGTACAGGATGAATCAGACCACACGCAAGAGGATGCACTACCGTCTGCCCCATATGAAGAAATTGCTGATGTCTTGAAGGAGTTGGAAAGTCAAGGGTATGATCCAAAGATTGTTAATGTAGGAGATGACTCTCCCTTGGGCCACCTTCTAGGTCAGATTGCAAGGAAGAAGGGTCGCGAGCACATGGTGAGCCGAGTATCTCCTGCAAAAAAATTGAAGGTCATTACAGGTATAAAAAAATCCCAAAAATCAAAATCACCTAGTGTAAAAGTTGGCAAAACTTGTGCATGAAAGAAGCTGTGAGGTCACAAGGCTAGTTCTTTCTTCTGTCCATCCTAGTAGTTGCACACCTCATGGAGGTGGTGTATTTTGTAGTTCTCAATTATATTGGAACTATGTTTTGTAAACCAATGATATAATAAAAAATGTCATTTTTTTAATCCATGAGTTTCAATTTTGTGTATGAGTGCACAGCATGCAGAGAACCGTCCACAGCATGCAATCGCCAGTCTTATGTGTACACCCTTGGATAAAGAGAGCCTAGAAGTGTTTCACATGGTAGCCAAAAAGTAGCTTTAGAGGGATTTTGTAAATTTGTGGCCCAATATGTAATCGATACTTCTTTTCACCTCTTATTGCAGCCTTTTCGAGGGCTTTTGTAAATTTTTGGCCCAATATGTAATCATTACTGGGACGACCTCTTAAGAGGGTGATTGTAATTTTTTGGCCTGATGATAATACAATGAATATACATTCAAAGAATCTGCAGTCTATTAAAGTGTGTATAAACTAACATGTACAGTTTATGAAAAAGTGTTGTTTGTTCAAATGAGTCACTTGTTGATTAGTTACAAAACAGTTACCTCTTCTCTCTATTTAGTCAATATGTTTAGTTAATAGTCACTTGTATGCTAGTTAACAGTTACCAGTGCTAGCTAATAGTCCCTGGTATGCTAGTTAACAGTTACCAGTGCTAGCTAATAGTCACTTGTATGCTAGCTAATTACTACTAGTTAACAATCCTTGGTAAGCTAGTCAATAGTTAGCAGTATGCTAGTTAACAATCCCTAGTATGGTAGTTAACAGTATACCAGTCTTCTTTTCTCTGGAAAAATAAAGAGGCACCTATTCTATTCTCAGTATTTACTAATATGTGTGTTAATAGTCACCACTAGCATGCTGTCAACAGTACCTATGTTAGTTAATAGTATACCAGCCTTTTGTTCTCTGGAAAAACAAAGAGGCACCTATTATATTCTCTCTAGTTAGTTAACAGTCACATGTATGCTAGTTAATAGTTACCAGTATGCTAGTTAACAATCCCCAGTATGCTAGTTAATAGTTACCAATATGTTTGTTAACAGTCACCTTTTCACTAGCATGCTATCAATAGAAGTCACCTATGTTAGTTAGCAGTATACCAGTCTTCTGTTCTCTAGGAAAACAAAGAGGCTAGTTAGTTAACAGTATACCTATATACTAGTTAGTTCCTATGTTAGTTAGTAGTATACCAGTCTTCTGTTCTCTAGGAAAACAAAGAGGCTAGTTAGTTATATAGTATACCTGTATGCTAGTTAGTTCTCTAGCTATGTAGTTATTAGTCACGTGTATGCTAGTTAACAATAGTTACTAGTATGCTAGTTAACTGTCACCTGTATGGTAGTTAGCATTCACTTGTATGCTAGTTAATAGTCACCTATATGCTAGTTAATAGTCACCTATATGCTAGTTATTAGTCACCTGTATGCTAGTTAACAGTCACCTGCATGCTAGTTAGCATTCACTTGTATGCTAGTTAATAGTCACCTATATGCTAGTTAATAGTAACCAGTCTTTTGTCTAGGAAAACAAAGAATGTGCAATATATTAAACTGTGCATTTATTAACACATAGTTTAATCGTAGTTTGTTTAAATAAGGCGGTTTATAAAATGCCATGTATTAAAAACGAGTCACATATCAAATGGCATGCTATTAAAAATTGCCTTATAGGTTTTTGGAGTGATACAGTAAAATTTATTTTTTTGGGGATATGCTCCATGGGTATCTTAATACAACGCACAAGATGTGGTAGTATGTGAACTGGGGGCATATTAGAAAGAAGATTAAAGGAATATGCATCTCTCTTCTTATATTGCAAACCCTTGATGACATATGTTACTTTAGCAATTTTATTCTGCCATTCATCCACATAATTGTCTTCAGCCTCGTCCTTCTCTGCAATACATTTGATAAGGTAAAAGTCAACTGCCTCTGTATTGGTTGTACTACAAAAGTGTCACCAATTTGTAGTGCATTGCTCAACACATCATGATGTCCCTCATATGACACTTCATCATATGTATCTTCGTCATCAGGAAGGGGTTCGGAATCAGGTAAGGGTCGCAAAATATGATAATCCCAGGGGAACATGTGCTTTGTTGACACATCTATTCCAATGACCATGCATACATGCATCACAAAAGCAAGCCAAATATATAGTGGCAAGTCTTGTAGAATCCCGTGGGTTATGAGCACGAATGGCATGCACAAAGCGTGACTTTGGGATAGGTTCACAATTCCATTTTACCTCCCTATTTACATCTCCTACTTTGACCTCTGAAAAAACACGGGCATAGGTTCTCTGTTTTGAAGAATAGCAAGCTTCAGCACCCTCTGATAGGTTGGCCCTATAGTAAGCGACTACATTAGCAGCACACTTTAAGGTAGCACCATCTGGCTTTAATTGTTCATGTGTCAACGTTCTCTTCACCACAGCTCCTGCTCTGTCATGTTCTCCCTTGTCATGTTCTGATGCTGAGAAGAAATGACTCATTTGTATCCTAGTAAAACGTGCATACCTTGCTATAAAATAGAATGGCCTGTGTGCGTTGAACTATGAAGCAGCACCATCAGACCACACCCAATGTGATTTAATTGTTACCCCTTGTTTCTTCAACCATTTAAAGTGCAACATAAAGCAATGTTACACAAATAAGGTGTAATGAGCTCTGTCATCTGAAATGAAGAAGTGGACAGTTTTGATGAGTTCACCTGCCTTCTTGTAGTAAGTTATGTGTACAAGTGTGGTAACTTGTGTCGAATGCCAATGCATAGACTGGATCTCATTGTGTCAAATGCCAAATTCTTCACACCATAGTTTTTGCATTGCCCCATCAAGCACTTTCTGTTATGGAAGGACTCATCTTCTTGCTTCAGGCAGACTATTGACTCCCACAACCATGTGACACCATTGAAGGTATGCGCTATAGATGAGCATGTTTTGTTGGTACCATCTCTAGCACAAATCTCACAACTGCATGGACATCCACACCCATGGAGACCAAACTTCTGAGAGCACATGTGATTGAGTGCATCTTTCAAGAAAGACATCTACACATTGATGACACGGAAGCAGTATAGCTGTATATGCCTTTATAGAGTGTCACACTTCCACACATGCATACAAACACACCCATAACACCAGACCCAAGAGCATAAACAAGCTTTATTTCAAAACAAGTCTTTGTCTCTACAAAGTTGTGGATACCCATTATATCCTCAGAACCGTCCTCACCTAGCACCCATTCACAATCAGCCCATTCTTAACAGTCCACTGCCTCTAATCTCATGGCTAGCATCTTTCTTCCTTGACGTGCATGCTTCTATCCACACCTAGCTCCTTGAACATCAATAGCAACCAAGACACCAATACACTACCATGACCAGATACATCACCAATATCATTTATCTTTGAATTCCCAGACAACACTTCCATACACATAGACTAACAAAGACAAACTAGCAGTTACCACCACTTCAATTCTCGAGACAGGCCAACTTAAAGCTTACATCTCCATGCTTATTGACACCCTTAAAACAACTTCAAACTACAAAATCAATTCAAATTGCTAGAATGAGAGACGGCATAGATTTCCTAATGCCTTTGCCCATATGACTTTGCCACAGAAAATTGTGTATAGCGTTGAGAGCAGAAGGCTCCACAACAGTAAGAGCAGTATTGAAATACTCTCTGAGCTCTATAATCTTCCCTGCCTTCACAGTCCACACATGCACCCAACACTTGCTGCTGTCTCAACAGTCTCGCTTTCCTTCACTGCTTCGCTGCAGATGGCGTTCTCCTTTCTCTACTTGGCTGTGCTTGACACCAGTCTCTCTTTTACTTGGCTTTGCTGCCGTTGACCCTCTCCCCTCGTCGCCACCAACTAGTTGTTCCTTCTCTTTTTCACGTTTCCAGTCGCTGCCACCCCTTGTTCTCTTTGCTTGCTGCAGTCGACCCTCGTCTTCTCTACTGCAGCTACTACGACAGCGTACAAGGCGACACCCCCAGAAACTCTCCTCTCCTGCAGCCCACAGTCGGCCCTTCTTCTCTCTCCTTTGCTGCACTCTGTAGTTCCCCCTGCCTCACACCATTGTTGACGCACGTGCTCTTTACTGTCGACGCCAGCCTCCTCTTTCCTCCACTCTCAGTTGACACTGCCACCTTCTCTACTCAGCTGCCCTCGATACCCGCCTTCTCTTCTGCAGCTACTGCTGCGGACATGGGATCACACCCAACCACTACTGCCAATAGAGGCGGCTCCCCAGCAAGTCGCCAACCCCTGTCTCTCCTTGCAAATACTCAGTCCTCTTTTGTTCTCCCCCACAGCCGGCCTTTTTTTTCTTTTCGCCTGCAGTTGACGTGTTCTGGAAGAACCTGCCACCTGGCCCAGATTGGTATCTTTCCTTTTCATCGAATTCTCCCTACGCCACCTTCCTCCTGACACACACATGTCCATCATCACCTTCCTTTTATGCTTCCTTTTTAATCTTGGATATTCTTCACTCCACACACATTATATTGGCCCCCTAACAACTAATTGCCCCCACGCCCATGCACACGTTCGAATACAACCTACAAGTGCCTTTTTTTTTGGGGGACATGCACACATACAGAGTGACCGAATGGCTGATACCATCTCTAGCAGACCACGCTCCAGACAAGCCTGTGCTTCCAAGATTTGATCATTTTCCCTGCGTATATACACTTCCATCAAAGCTTAAAGCCTGATTGTCGTATCCATGACGCCCACACAGAGTCAATGGGTGCTCCATGACTTTACCACAATACGAAACATCACTCATGTACACATGTACAAGTTGAGTTTAAGGTTTTCTAAAAACTTCACACAACGTGATATTCATAGCAACATGTATATCTGTCCTTCACTTGACGAACAAAGAAAGGAAAAATACGAAACAACTCAACCTACAGATAAAAAACCAAAAAGATACATTACTTAGCATGAAAGATGTGCTACTTGGGTTGAAAGATATGCTAACAGCACAATAGATATGCTACTTAGCAAGAAATATATGCTAACAACATGAAAGATATGGTCCTTAGCGTGAAAGATATGCTAACTAGCACGTATGATATGCTACTTAGTGTGAATACTATGCTACTTAGCATGACCTGAAGTATGATATGCTACTTAGCATACACGATATGCTACTTAGCATGACTTGAAGTAGGAAAGATATGCTAACTAATATGCAAGATATGCTAATTAGCATGAAAGATATGTTACTCAGAGTGAAAAATATGCTAATTAGCATGTATGATATGCTAATTATCATGAAAGATATGCTACTTAACATGAAAGATATGCTACTTAGCGTGAAAGACATGCTAACTAGCATGCGCGATATGCTACTTAGCATGACTTGAAGCAGGAAAGATATGCTAACTAATATGCAAGATATGCTAATTAGCATAAAAGATATGTTAGAGTGAAAAATATGCTAACTAGCATGTATGATATACTGCTTAGCATGACTTGACGCAGGAAAGATATGTTAACTAACATGCAAGATATGCTAATTAGCATGAAAGATATGTTACTTGAGTGAAAAATATGCTAACTAGCATGTATGATATTCTACTTATCATGAAAGATATACTACTTAGCATGACTTGAAACTAGCAAGATCAAATAGATGTGCTACTTAGCAAGAAATATATGCTAACTAACATGCAAGATATGCTACTTATAGCATGAGAACTTTTTATGCCAGTTAGTTAGCATCATTTAGGCTAATCAGTATATGATGAATGTGCTAATTAGGCAAAGAATGTGCCTATAAAATGAATTAGTAAGTTGGTTAACACTTGAAACTAGAACAATTAAACATAATATACCTGCGGCTCATTGAGTAGATGGACTGGGTGTTTGATGTAACTTTTCTTTTCTAATCTTTTTCTATAAACATCCTTCTTATTGTTGGGAGAAACAGGTGACTCAGATTCTCAAAATGAGTAAACTAGTTTTTTTTAATTCTTCAGTTATGGTACTACCACGTTGATGCTTCCAACATGGAACCAATGAGAATAACCCATTACCATCTTTTGAAGTGGCTTGGACACGAGACCTTGCCTTGTACAAGGATGGCTTGGAAACCTGCAAAACCCTTGCACCTTAGCAATGGGCATATCTTCAGTTGAGTTCATTAGCATGGTCAAAGTACTTTTCTTTAAGAACAACTCTTCTTTGTTTGTTGGCTGCTTAACAATCGCCAATGTGTTGCGCACATTGGCTACTAGATCCGCTTGCACTTGCAGCTCCTCTCTAGATGATTGATCTCGTAATCCTAGCACTGCAGGGTGTTGTAGAATTCGATTGAAGATTTCACACTTTAGTTTCTTTTCCATGCTTTGGGTCCTGTCATTAAAGAACTTTATTGTCTCAAAGATGATTTGCTGCTTTATTGATTCATCAATCTCCATCAAGTTAGTCTCGCTCTTGCGCTTGCTTTGTTCCCTCTATTCTCTCTTCTTTTTGGCCTCATACTCCGTGATGATGGCACGTGATTCAAGTTGTTTCTCCCAAAGGGCATGATTGGTTGAATCTTCATGTCTTTAAAATCCTACAATTAGTGAAAGTGAGCTTTACAATCTAGTCAAGTGACTTGGTAACAATACAAAAATGTAGCATGTACCATCTTCTTCCATGAACATTGCAATCATAATACAAAAATTTACCTTCTTCCATCACTATTGGGAATGCACCTCTGTTGTCCTCAACAATCAGCCCTGTAATCTTGCCTCTACTAATGTCCACGTTTGGGGAGAGAGAGAGAGAGAGAGAGAGAGAGAGAGAGAGAGAGAGAGAGAGAGAGAGAGAGAGAGAGAGAGAGAGACGAAAGTGAGAGGAAGAATGAAACAAGGCGTTCTGAGTGTGTGTGTCCACCAAAATATTTGTGTGTATCAACAAATCAACCCTTCCATCACTACTTCTTCCATTCACTATTGAGAATGCACCTTTGTTGTCCTCAACAATTAGCCTTGTAATCTTGCATGTAATGTCCACGTTTTGGAGAGAGAGAGAGAGAGAGAGAGAGAGAGAGAGAGAGAGAGAGAGAGAGAGAGAGGACTTTCTTGCAGGTGTTTGTTAGAGAGAGGGAGAGTGGGAGGGAAGACATGGGAGTAGGTGTTGAGGGTTATTTTTTAAATTGTATTAAAAAACATCTCGTTAAAAAAAAACTCTTTTTCAAAAGACACCTGGTTAAATAAATAGAAAGACAAATACCATATGCTAGCAAGCAATGTCCATGGATATGTTATTTAGTAAACGTTAACATGCTTACACCCACTACATTAGCGCATATGGGCAATATGGTAAGCCCATATGTGCTACATTAGCATATGTCGGCTTACCATAAAGCCCACATGAGCTACATTAGCACATATGGGCTTACCCTAAGCCTATATACGCTAATGTAGCGCATGTGGGCCATTTGGAGAGCAAAATCGCTCTCTATATGGCCTACATGCACTACATTAGTGCATATGAGAAATATGGTAATTTCTATATGCACTGTTACAATAGCACATGTGGGCTTACCATAAAGCGCACATGAGCTACATTAGAACGTATGGGCTTATCGTAAGCCATATATACTAATGTAGCACATTTGGGCCATTTGGAGAGAAAAAATGCTTTCCAAATGTTCTACATGGGCTACATCAGTGTACAAGGGCAATATGGTAAGCCCATATACGCTAATATATCGCATGTGGACCATTTGGAGAGCAAAAACAATATCCAAATGAGGAAGGTGGTTTTGTGGTTTTGGAAAACCCACTAATGGTTTTCCACCTAGTTTTACTCTTTGGACAATAGATTGATGGGGATTGGTTACCCAATGGTAAAAAACAAGCCTTCTTTCAACCATACATAAACATAAATCCATAAACGTGTTCTTCTTCAATTTAAATTCAAAAAAATTACCAAAATCACCTCTGTTTTTGTCTCTTTCACCTCTTTGTCCACAAGTTTTTGATCGCCTTAAAGAAGATTAAATTAAACCAAAGCTCTGATACCATTGTCAGGGGACCCTTTAATCTTCTTGAAGAAATAATTAAAAACTCATAAAATATATCAAAAATTAAAACAAAAACTTGAATTAAATTGAAATAAATTAACATAGCATAACACAAAAGCAAAGGAAGGAAAATAATATCACCGTTAAGACAAGATTGGGTGCAATCTCTCCCCCCATGCCGTCTAGCTCCACTTCTCCACGACATGAGTATTTTGAGAATTTTATTAATAAAAATAGCCCAAAGAGCTAATTATAGATGAGCGTACAAGTTGGGCTTCCTTCTCCCACTTTTGGGATATTGCTTTACACATTTTTAACCATGTAAAATCTCCTAAGGTTTGTACATATAAAAACCTTTGCCCAAATAAAATTGCTAGTGGGTCTTGTTAAATAAAATGACTTTGTGCACATTTACACCTATACATTGATCTTGTGCCCACTTTCACATTTCATTAAGTTGAATCCTGCACAAATTAAATTAAACATATTTTGTATAATTATTAATTCATCACAAATATGATAAAATATATATACTTGTAAATAACAGGAGCCTTGAGATTGTAGCCTTGATTTCCACGGGATGGGACCATGTGGCTACAAATCTATCAATAAAGGGCCTTAAAAAAAACATCATTGTGGAGGTACTTAGCGGTTCTTAGATACTCTTACATGAGGTATCTGGACCATTGCTTGGGTCTCTGTGCAGGGTGGTGGTGCCCTACTTGTATATTTTTGGAAATCAAAACGAGCATTGATAAAAATCAGTGCAGTTCCATTTAGGAGGCTAGATAATAGCTAGAGATGGTCTCACCACGTGATAGTGTGGCGAGACTAAGGTCATAACCCGATGCATGCTTTTTGCTCCCTCTTAGCTTAGATCGAATTTGGACCAGTCTTAATATTACCCTTGTCTTAACTAGAAAATTTGACCAGTCGGTAAATATCATTCCTCACTGTTTGATTGGTGTTTGCATTTTGCTTAAATGTACCTTACTCGTGGTTTCGTGTTGCCTTACAGACCTTCCAAGACCTTTGACATTTCATACATCTAGCAACAACCTCGCTAATCTTCATTGACATATTCCGAGGATGAAATTTGCATCAAGAAGGGGGTCATGTTAACCTTCATCGGACACCCAGTGTCATGTTACCTTCATCGGACATTGTATATTTTACATGTGCGATCACACCGCTTGTCTATGAAAGGCATACCACGAGATTCATAATGGAGATTGTATTCTTAGATTAGATGTTTTCATAAGCTTAGGCGATCGTGGATAGCCATGGACCTATTTTTTAAGTATGGCCACCCAAGGTGTGAAGGCTATGGACCAAGATAAGGGTCATTGTGTATACTCACCATTCATTCTTTTATGCTAATTCAATAGAGTTCTCTTCCTCTCCTCTTCTATGCTATTACTTTCTTGCTTGCCTCTTGCTTGTTTGAGCCCTTGTGTTCTTGTTTGCATGTGTGTGAGCGAGTGAGTGTGTGTGATTGAGTGAGAGAGGAGAGTCGAGCTTCCATTGGAGTGCGGTGGGCGGCGTTGGAGTGGAGCTTGGAGTGTGGCTACGTAGCAACAAGATATCCTACAAGAATCCGAGCACAAGAAAAGTAATAAACAAGGTGAGTGACACATCTTGTTTATGCAATTGTAGGCTAGGTTATGGTAGATTAACCTCTCAATTTGAGCTGTTTTATGCTCCTAAGTGCGGTGAGGCAAGGCCCCACGACATTGGCTAGTTCCTGCACTCTTTTTATGGTGCAAGGGCTTCCCAACTTCCAGCTTGTAATTGTTGTAGTCGTGGTGGGTTCCCATACATTCAAATGTATAATATCCAATGGCCTCTGACATGCTTTTGATGTAGGAAAGCATGTTTGGCCTACTTACAAAGCTGACATATTTTTCATATGGGAGAGTATGTTTGGCCTACTTACCAAGCTGACATGCTTTTCATGCGGGAGAGCATGTTTGGCCTACTTACCGAGCTGGCATGCGTGTGCATACTGTCAACTTTGACAAAAACATGTAACAATATTTTGGGCCTACATAGACTTCAATCACTATATATTCACATGACCAATGTACTTGTGTAGAGGGTATACCTTCTCCATCTAAGAGGATAGCTCCATATGAGAAAATCAGAAGAGCAGCTCAAGGAGGTGATGAGATGAGGGGGCGAGGGCCAAGAGAACTTGCTTTGACACTAATTTTACCTTCTCTACTTTAGAGGATAGATCAATCTAAGATAATCAGAAGAGCAACTCGAGGAGGTGATGATAAGGGGTTGAGGGCCAAGAGAACCTATTCTGATACAAGTTGTTGGAGTGGAGACAAAGGTAGCGAGAGAGAGAGAGAGAGAGAGAGAGAGAGAGAGAGAGAGAGAGAGAGAGAGAGAGAGAGAGAGAGAAGCATAACACTTAAAGTAGATTGATGAGAATGAGTGAAGTACAAGTAAAGTGATATGATAAGTTCACTTATACACAGTCATAAGAGTGTGTACATTCTTACACTCTTAAGAGTGAAGTATAAGTGAAGTGACATGATAAGTTCACTTAGCACTGATAAGAGTGAAGCATAAGTGAAGTGACATGATAAGTTCACTTAACACTCATAAGAGTGTGGGATAAAAGACCTCCTAAGGAGGGAAAACAATATCCCCGTCTATTACTAGTCTATGCCCACACATATTTGCCATATAAATAGTTATAACATAAACATTATTGAGAAAATACTGGAGCAAAGACCTTTTAAGGAGGGAAAAAGTATTGTAGTCCATTATTAACCTACACCCACACATCACTACCACATAAATGGCTATTACATAAAGATAATTGATAAAATACTTCAACTTGAAAATACTTGTTCTAGTGAGTCGTGGTTTTCAAAACTTGAAGTCTTATCTTATACTTATATATAATAAACGAGTAAATTATTTTACAAGAGGTAGTTAGAAGCTTTATAAAATGTTCAGTAGTTTAACATGCCATGGATGTAAAGACTGTCCCCCCACTCACAAAAGTTTGATAGATTAAAATCTGCTAAACTTTCAATGGTTTAAATCAAAGTATTGTAACTTAGGTTTTACGATGAGCAAGGTAAGTAATAAACACTTATAATCTCTTATGAACTTTTTATGTCTGTAAATTTGAAGTTCTTAAGCCTTATATGCACATTGGGCATGCATGTAAATCTTTTAAGCCATGTATTCATGTTGGATATTTTCAGCCTATTAAGAGTAAGAAGCAAATGAATTATTAAAAAAAAAGATTATATCTAGAAGCTCATTAAACATTTTGCAAGGAAAACGCACGCAAAAAATGAAGAAAAAGTGCTAAATCTAGAAGCTATCTTTGATGTGATAATGCCTTGCAAGAGTAACCTTATGATTCATACACTTTTTAGTACTTCGGAAAATAGTGTTTTTCCAACACTTGTCTAGGCCATTTTCCCATGGGGCCATGTCAGCTTGGCTAAATGCATTCATTACATCTTTATTACAACTAGACTCTGTGATTCTCACAAACAATGCTCGATGAAAACTAGCATTTGGTGTTTTTTTTCACCAACTGAATTTGTTAGAATTTGGCTATATTTTAGAGGAAAACAAGCATGTGGTGTTTTTTTTCACCAGTTGAATTTGTTAGAATTTGGCTATATTTTGAAGAAAACTGCTCAACTTTTTACATTTGTAGTTATATATCAAAGGAATTGGGTTGAGCAAAATCGATTACACTGCAACCTTGTGCATTTTCTTCAATCGTGGCATCGTTAGAAAGCTCAATGGTGGGGAGAGCAGTGCTCACATAACCTGATTTGTACTATAATTTTTTCGATTGAAATTTAAAAATCTTGGTTGGAATTTGACATTGTCTTTAATTTTAAGGGATGAAATTTACATGTTTTAGTTATAAATCCCAAAATTAGTGTGGTTTTTAGAGATTTTTAGGTCTAAATCCCAGTTAGATTTTAGCATTGCCTTTAATTTTAAGGGTTGAAAAAAACTTTTGTTTCGAGCACTAGTGGTGGGGAGAGGCTGCATTGAATGGTTTTGGCGTTTGTGTTGGGAAGGTGGAATAATCCATCGGCTCACACAAGCTACCTCCACGGTGTAGTTCATAGGCATCGAACCCGGGCCCCATCATGAGAAAATGTTTTCTCTCTATCAGGTTCATTTTATAGCATCATGTGGTCGTTTGAATGTGCATTATTGCAATTATGTTCCACAAGGGGTTAGCCTTGGAAGTTGGCCCTTGTGTGAAGAGGGACTAAAAACCGTTGGGCTAACGACTTGGATTCAAAAGCCACCGTCAGGCGACCGGTGGTTAGAACGGTGCCGTTACGACAAGCTCATCACCCTTTAAAATGCCCCCGTCCTCCTCCAAGCGACGATCCGTGTACCACTGCGTCACTGCTGCCCTTCTGAAGCTTCAGCTTATCTCTCTGCTTTTCCTTTCACGATGAGAGAGTGTATCTCCATCCACATTGGCCAGGCCGGCATCCAGGTCGGTAATGCTTGCTGGGAGCTTTACTGCCTCGAACACGGGATTCAGGTATAAACTGTTTCTCTCCCCGGCTTGCCAATCTCCATAGCAATTCTCTGCAACAGAAACTAACGTAGCATGCCGTGTTCTATCCATAGAAGCATTGCATTCCTCTAGGAGCTCTGTGTTGCTTGCTTCAGGAACCTCAGAAATCAATCTCTGTGGACTCCCAAATTGTCTACTTCCTTAATCTGGTTTCGTAATCTGCTACAACTTCCCTACTTTGCTACACCTTCAATAATCCAGCAGCACAGAGATTAGGTGAGCTGTAGCAAATTAGGGGAAATTGGCGACTTGTAGCAGATTAGGGACAGCAGTACAGAGATTTGGTGATGACGTTTCCAGAATTGCGCACAGAATCGCTCTGATTTCTAATGGAAGCTTCCTTTTTTCTGCGTGCCCAGCCGGATGGCCAGATGCCGAGTGACAAGACGGTGGGAGGCGGGGACGATGCCTTCAACACGTTCTTCAGCGAGACTGGTGCGGGGAAGCATGTGCCGCGAGCTGTGTTTCTGGATCTGGAGCCGACTGTGATCGACGAGGTGAGGACGGGAACCTACCGCCAGCTCTTCCACCCAGAGCAGCTCATTAGCGGCAAAGAAGACGCTGCGAACAACTTCGCCCGCGGCCACTACACCAGTGAGTGAGTTCATCACGGATTTCTTCTATGCTCCCTTTCTGTACCTTCCTGTGTAATCAAGCTCTACTTGTTTCCCCCCTTTTGCAGTTGGCAAGGAAATCGTTGATCTCTGCCTCGATCGCATCAGGAAGCTTGCAGACAACTGCACTGGCTTGCAGGGGTTTCTCGTCTTCCATGCCGTCGGTGGAGGTACCGGTTCTGGCCTCGGGTCTCTCCTTCTCGAAAGGCTTTCTGTCGATTACGGCAAGAAATCGAAGCTCGGCTTCACAGTGTACCCTTCGCCACAAGTCTCCACCTCCGTCGTTGAGCCCTACAACAGTGTGCTGTCCACCCATTCTCTGCTAGAGCACACGGACGTTGCCGTTCTGCTTGATAACGAGGCGATTTACGACATATGCCGCCGCTCTTTGGATATTGAGCGTCCGACATACACGAATCTCAACAGGCTTGTTTCTCAGGTCACCAATTTCCCTCGAGTTTCCATCAAATTGCAGTTTTTTCTGTTTCCCTCAAGCTTCTTTGATCGTTCGGGCGTTTTTTTCCGATGATGCCCTTCACCGTTTGCATTATTGATTCTCTTTCTAACGGACCTCTTCGTAACGCAGGTCATCTCTTCCCTGACAGCTTCGCTGCGTTTCGACGGCGCTCTGAACGTGGATGTGACTGAGTTTCAGACAAATCTGGTGCCGTATCCGAGGATTCACTTCATGCTCTCTTCCTATGCCCCGGTAATCTCCGCCGAGAAGGCCTATCACGAGCAGCTCTCAGTCGCAGAGATCACGAACAGTGCCTTCGAGCCAGCATCGATGATGGCAAAGTGCGACCCTCGGCACGGGAAGTACATGGCGTGCTGTCTGATGTACAGGGGGGACGTGGTGCCCAAGGATGTGAATGCGGCCGTGGCCACCATCAAGACGAAGAGGACGATACAGTTTGTGGACTGGTGTCCGACGGGGTTCAAGTGTGGCATCAACTACCAACCCCCCACTGTGGTACCGGGCGGAGACCTGGCCAAGGTGCAGAGGGCTGTGTGCATGATCTCCAACTCCACAAGCGTGGCCGAGGTCTTCTCCCGGATTGACCACAAGTTCGACCTTATGTACGCCAAGCGCGCCTTCGTGCACTGGTACGTGGGCGAAGGGATGGAAGAGGGAGAGTTCTCTGAGGCCCGCGAGGACCTAGCCGCTCTCGAGAAGGATTACGAGGAAGTGGGCGCCGAGTCTGCAGAAGGCGATGATGGCGATGAAGGCGAGGAGTATTAATTGATGACTGCACACCAAGAACCAGTCTCCATGTACATACGTGCTAATGCTCAAGGTTGCCCCTTGTTTTTTTCCAATACTTCCATGAAATGTTATATGAGTTGCCTTTTCTTACCGCCTAGCAAGATCCCTATTCACCTTGTTTTATATTGCGCTATACTAAGTTTAATTTGCTCTACACGAAGTTTAATATTGCTACAAACAAACATGAAGAGTGTCTCTGATGTGTCTTGTGTAGTCTTGTAGTCTTGGGTAGGGGTGGGGATGTGTGTAAGTTGAAAATCATATGTCAAGAACAACATGTTAAACCCATTTTATGGTTAACAAGGTTGCCACACCCAATTGTATACCAAAGCATAAGTAATCTATATCAAATATCAAGGATAGATACACCAAACTCATGTACAAACAAGCCATGAAACAATGGTGTCAAAATCTCAAACTAAGAAGAGGGTTCATAATGGTTCGATAGATAATTACTAGCATTTTTCGTTCCAAGAGCATATGGCAGTGAGCCAGGATGTGCTCCCTAGTGTTGCAATGCATCAATGTATTATAAGATGAAGCAATGTATAAGCAACAATAGGCCAAATAAAAGCTTTGGGCACTTGCCTGGCTACAGTTTAAGTGTGTGTGCACACTTATGACCATGTATATAAGATAATTTCTCATAATGTAAGTATACTCTTCCATTGTGCAATTGAGCTTTCCCTCTTTACTAAATATATGGCATCATTGGCAAAACCAGAACTCTCACCACCTGTCCACTCAGGGGCCTTTTCGATAGTTCCTAGCTCATATAGTAACCGGCAATATATTCACATATCAAAAATGGAATCTCCGTTGAAGATCAGCAAGACGTTCTAACGGATCCATATAAAAGAGTCATGGACTCTTCCATTGAGGACCAGCAAGGTCAATCAATTAGATCCATGCTCGAATTCAGAAAACAACTCTTACTCCTTGTTCCAATATCTTCCACGACGCACGTGTGGGTATCTTCGATGACCGAGCACCGTATGGTCAGCACCCTCTAGGATCCTTCGCAGGTCACCTAGCGCTTCACTCATAGGCCGCTTCCTTGGTCCCTCATCCACCGTACCGGAAGCTCACCATTTAAATTGAACCGAGGTTCGTCAAGACATCCGCCGACCTTGCTATGCGAGATGTCCTCCGTTGACTCTCCGTCAGCTGTTTGAACTTTATCAGCTAGGTCTCCACAACCTCATTCTCAAGACGGTCAAAATGCTTCCCCAGCATTCTTGACATAAAACAGTCATTTAAAAATAGGTCATAAATACAGCTTCTATAATGAACTCTCGTGTTTCACATTGTTCCACATCTACCCAAATTACTTAATCCATATCCAATTCATGTGTATTCCTATTCTCATCACATCATTTTTCATCTCATCACATCTTTTGTCATTTACCCTCATCACATCTCATCCACTCGCATCAACCCATATTCCCATCCCGTCACACCCCATTCATTCACATCTATTTTAATTTACATCACACCTCATCACATTCATTTCACATCTCATCTCATTCATTCGTATCCCGATTCACATTATATCACATCCCATCCATTCACATCCCATATCATTCATTTACATCCGATTCATATGACATCACATCTCATTTACTCACATCCTGATTCACATCACATTACATCTCATCCATTCACTCACATCGACATCACATCCTTTCACATACACATCCACATCCATTCTTCCACATACACATCCACATACACTTCCACATCCATTCTTCATTCTTCCACATACACATCCGCATCCATTTTTCCACATACACATCCGCATGCATTCTTCCACATACACATTCGCATGCATTCTTCCACATACACATCCATATCCATTCTTCCATGTACACATCCACACATCCACATCCATTCTTCCACATACACATCCAAGTTCATACTTCCACATACACATCCACATCCATTCTTCCACATACACTTCCACAGCCATTCTTCCACATACACATCCACATCCATTCTTCCACATACACTTCCACCACATACACTTCCACATACACTTCCACATCCATTCTTCCACATACACATCCACATCCATTTTTCCACATACACTTCTACATCCATTCTTCCACATACACATCCATATCCATTCTTCCACATACACGTCCACATCCATTTTTCCACATACACATCCACATCCATTTTTCCACATACACATCCACATCCATTCTCATTACATCACATCTTATCATATCCTATTTTCATCTTATCACATCCTATCACATGCTATTCCCATTTAGTAGCATTTTCTAGGTAGATCCCGACGATAATGGGACTTTTTCTAAATTTTTGCCAATTGCTTGGCCTAATTAAAGGTTCTTTTTCTCGACGATTAGTTCCATATTCATTCTCAATTTCTCAAATGAATTATATTCAATATTCCTCTTTTGGAATAGAAAAATTCATGGGATTTATAGAAATCAATTCTACCCATATTTTCACTTTTGATAAGTAATCATAAATTAAATTATACTAAAATTTCCTTTTCTTTCCATTTAATTTCTTGGATCTCAAATACCATGGGAATTTCTCTTTTTGCATTTAATTAATTGCATTCCAATGTCATGGGTATTCCTCTTTTATTCATCCATTATTTCTTATAAAGTAATTTCATTTAAAATAAAATACCCATAAATTCAATATGCCAAGAATTTCTCTTTTTCCATCTAAATGATGGAATTCCAAATGTCATAGGAATTCCTCTTTTAACATTTAAATATTTCTCATAGGTAAAATAAATTTATCTAAATTTTATCTTTGAATTTAATTAAAATACTCATTAATTCCAATATGCTAGGAATTTCTCTTTTTCCATCTCAATGATGGAATTCCAAATATCATAGGAATTCCTCTTTTAACATTTAAATATTTCTCATAGATAAAATAAATTTATCTAAATTTTATCTTTGAATTTAATTAAAATACTCATTAATTTCAATATGCTAGGAATTTCTCTTTTCCCATCTCAATGATGGAATTCCAAATGTCATAGGAATTTCTCTTTTAATATTTAAATATTTCTCATAGATAAAATAAAATTATCTAAATTTTATCTTTGAATTTAATTAAAATACTCATTAGTTTCAATATGCTACGAATTTCTCTTTTTCCATCTCAATGATGGAATTCTGAATGTCATAGGAATTCATCTTTTAACATTAAAAATGAATTACTAGAAATTTCTCTTTGCTAATTACTATTTATTCATAAACATAAAAATCAAAATTTCCATGATTATAATGAGAATCATTCAATTAATATAGGATGATTAATCCTAGAATATGGTAGGAAGTCCTCTTTTCATAATATAAATGAAAATGATTTATGTGTTTATTTTTTAAAATTTTTATCATAGCTCCGCTGCTATTACTGATAATTCTCAATAAATTTGAAAGAATAAAGTTTAGTATTACTCATGTGATTAGAATAACCACTAATTGGATCATTATCCAGTTATGGTTTGATTCTTTAATTTTACCATAAATTAAATAGCATAAAAGTACTAAAAAGCTATTATTTTGGCCTCCAATTAGACAAGCATAGAAATTACTTTTAGATTAGAGAAATGCTTCATGAGAAGCTTCATTTGAATTGAGAATAGGTCATAGGAATGACCATTATTTTGGGGAGAGAGAGAAATGCTTAAAAATTATTATAAATTAAGCATAATTAGAAATTTATGTATTTCTTTATTACAATACATTAAATAACTTCAATAGTATTCAAAAGCCATTCAAATTAATGCTTCTCAATCTTGAGAGGGGTTGAGAAGAGAAACATTTGGAGATTTAAGAAAAAGATGACAATAATCCACACTTTACCTCCTAAATTACTTGATTCTTTGATCATAGTAGAGGCCCCCAACCAATCAATTGGTTTGGTATGATGTTGGAGTCACCAAGGAAGATTGAAGAGAGAGAGAAGCTCCAATCTCTTCAATTTGTAGAGGATTTTTAGAGGATAATAGAAAATATCATTATTTTAGTATAATACTGGCATGGTATAGTTCTCATATTTTTTTACAGAGTACTAAGGATCTATTTATAGGTGAGGGATGCCTCTAACCAAGTCCAACTAGTTTCTAGAATTTTCTAGGTTCAGTTTGGCTGAATTTGGACAAGATTTGGACCTAGTTTGGCTCCCTTTTGATTTGGTTTGATCTTGGAGAGATAAAAATATCACAATATTTTTGAGTTTAAAACTCCACCACACAAGTGAAATAGGCACCTCCTTGAAGAGCTCCCTTCTCCTTACCAAGGTGTCAAAATTGAATCATTATACCCAAAATATCTCATTTTTTTAGTAATACTCAGTTTTTTTTAACTAATAAACCTTGTCCTTAGTCAACTCTTCATCTTATGTGAGCATTTACTCATTTTTGGGGGGTTTTTCTTTTATAAATTAGATTTATCTCCTCCCCACACTTGGATTGATCCAATTGGCCCATAGGAACCTTAATTGATCCAATTGGCCCATAGGAACCTTAATTGGACCATAATCCAAAAATTTCTAAAAATCTAGACCCTTAGGCTAAGGTCCTTTATACTTCTTTTTCATTAATTCCAAATGCACATTGGGAAGTTTTTTTTGAATTTTTGTTTCAGGGAAAACCATTTTAGACGCTAGGAGGATTTTTATATTCAATTTTGGATTACCTCTCTCTAGGCCAAAACAGGGTAAAATAGAATCTTTCTTTTATTTCAAAGAGGAAAATAATTACAAGATCAGATGGGGAGGTTCTTACACCTGCACACCTCAAAAGCTGGAGGGAGGAATCTTACATCCTACCCCACTTAAAAAACGCGAGATGTCCTCATCTCGTAGGTGGAGTATGATCTCTTTCATCTTCTTGTTCTTTTTCAATCACGTCCAGCATTACTCCCTTGGAAGTGGATGGCCGATTTGGGAACATCTCTCTTTGACTTCCCCTATTTTGAGGTGGAGGTCTTGCATTACTTTGGATTAAAACTGCGGGTTGGTTAGAGGGTCTGCCTTTGGAATTTCTCTGATTTTGGCCGAAAGAAACTTGATTACTTTGGAAGGAAGGAGCTGGAGTATGGAATCTTCATCCCTGATTTTCCCACCCTAAAAACCTTGTTCCAAAAGGAGTTGGGCAATCCATACTGCGATGTCCAAATCCTTGACAGTTATAGCATTTCACTCCCTTTTTCAAGGGTGAAACTTATGAAGTTGAATTCCAAGGGATTGAGTTCCGAGAAAAGGACATTTCTTCCATTTTGGAACTTCCCATATCCTGGGCTTAACCCTTATATCTCTTAGATGGTGGAAGGTTGGAATCACCTTCTGGAGCTAAAAACCCTTTGAAAGGTGATGGTGCTGGCTTCGGCAGAATCTTGACATCAAAGCCCTTGGCGAAATCCTTCACCACCCGCACTGCTTCGACCATGGAAACTGGCTTGGCATTCTTCACTAGGATATTCAAAGGTTCGTTCAGTCCCCGAATGAACCTAGCCATCAGTTGTCCTTCATCCAGCGGTGGCGAGTATTTGAGGAGGAGAGCGAACGCTTGGTGATATACTTTAATAGTTCTTCTCCCCTGGGTTAACTCTAAGAATTCGTTCATCTTTGTTTCCAAAAAGCTGGGAGGACAGAACCTCTTCCTTAGGTAAATTTTGAGATCATTCCATGTCTGAGTGTTTCGATCCACACGGTTTGTCTCGCAGTGGTTTCTCCATGCTACTCTGGCTGTTTCTACTATCTTCAACCTTGCAAGAGCCATTTTGCTCTTCTCATTATACCCGGTGACATCGAAGTACTCTTCCATTGCTTCGATCCACGTCTCCACAGTCTCGCCCAAGTTTTTTCCTTCACCCTTGAAAGGTCCAGGCTACGATCTATGAAGAGTTTTACGAACATCCAAGTCGAGCTCTTCCTCATCTAGTTGGGGGTTATCATTCCTACCACGACGCCTCGATCCATGATCCTATCAATATAAAAATTCTTGTTAAGTCCTTTTATTTACAATTCAAATCTGACATTAGATCCAACTGATTCTGGGGTTCTTTTAGATTGGTCAAAGAATCATGGGATAAAGATCCCTTATATAGAACTCATTATCAGATAACAATTTATTCAGAACATATCATTCATATTCTTAACACAATAATGGTCCATCAGACCAAAAATTCCATCTAAACATTCCTCCATGGAAGTTTCAGTTATGCAGGTTTTAATTTGTCATCCCTTAACTTGATCCACCGGGTCAAGTGTTAACAATAGCAATCTGACAGCACAATCCACTAATCTCATAGTGATTTGCTGAAGTCATTATCATCATTCCACTTACGAGCATCATCACAGGGACTCGTCCCATTCATCCTCATTGTGGCTTTGCTCAACTTATCGCTTTTCAACCAAAATTCAGGAATAATCATTTTTCAATCAGAATCCAAATCAACTCATCAATTCTCAACCAGAGTTTTAAAATCATATCAACCACATTTGAATTTATCATCTGGATAGCATTTTTACTTATAATTTCAAGGTCTTAGATTTACTTGTATATACTACCAGTAAAGAGCTGCAGTTATACCCTCAGTATATACGGGTAGTCACAGTCCTTAGAATTATAAGGTAAATACCATCATGACTAGGCCTCAACCAAGTCAAGGGTACTTCATCTGAAGACCCACTTTCAATTTTATGAATCTTCATTCTGAATATCAATTTGTATGAATTTTATCACACAATTACAACCTTTTACTGTTACTTTACAAATTTTTGACATTTTTGGCTTTTCAGTTGATCCACTTTAGCCAATTCGCTTTGATACCAGTAGCTGAAAGATCCCTGCCCCCTCCGCGCTCCGCGCAACGGATTCGGGGGGTGCTAGCAGCGGAAGTAGCACTTCTTGCGCGGGGCAGGATTCCTCACTCGGGGCCTCGCCCACCATGGATATCCGGACAAGAGACTAATCCCTTGGTTCTTCAAAAATCGAACCCGAAAAAACTTCCCCCTACCGGAAAGTACAGGCGATTCCTCCAGGATATTTGTACTCTAACGTAGTCAGGGTCATTACCGACCAAACTGATTCGACCGAACCTGTGAGTCACATGGTCAGATCAAGGAAGAAACTTGCACTTGGATCATAGAAACCAATGCTTTTTTCCCCATCGAGAGGCACATCCGTTGATTCTTTTTCCATAGAACAATTACTATCCGAGATTTACTTCATCTATCGTACCATAACAGAATTGAGTCTCATTTTACGGATCCATGGGATCCAATTAGAAATTTGGTTAGGTTTTGTCCTGGGTACTAGGGAAAAGAGTTCCTAGGCCCCCTAGCTAGATATTCATGCAAATTTAATGCCAGTCACACCACTTACACACCCAATATGAAATTGCCTTTTTCACAGATTCAGCTATCTTTAAACTATGGGCATTATGAGTTCACAGTCATGCCATTTGGATTGACTAATGCCCCGACAATATTTAATCGTCTTATGCAGGATATTCTTAGAGAATACTTAAATGATTTTGTTCTTGTCTTCTTTGAGGATATCTTGGTATACTCAAAGAATGCTGCAGATCATGAAGATTGTGAGGTTCCCGCCCGCTCGCTCCGGGGCTCCTGCCCGCCGCCGTCGGCGGAAGCGGTGTCAGCCTCCCACGTGGGGGGCAGGGGTCCTGCACACTCGGGGCCTCACCTTTGGGATGAGAGGCTAGCCCGGGGGGACGGTCCCTCCGAGGCCGAGCCCGGAAGACCCCTCGCCTGGAAAATACGGGCGATTCTGCCAGGAAGGTGAAAAATCTTTTAACTAAGAGATTACTCTAACGAGTCAAGTCTTGACTAAATTAAACTGATCTGACCAAGCCTGAAGTCACATGGTCAGATCAAGAAGAGACTTGCACTTGGTCCATGGAATTCCGAGGCACAGCCGATGATCCCTTCCCACAGAACAAGGTTTTCTCAGGATTTAAACTGATTAACATAACTAATCGTATCTAGTTGTTTCTCTCAGGAATCCTCCGATATCCAGCCTAACCCCATCCGGCCCATGGGTTAGCCAACCACCCGACCACTGAATTGGTGGGATTCCTTTATAAAGATTTGATTGGGTTTTTGCTTGGGTACCGAGGAAAAGAGTTCCCAGGCCCCCTAGCCGGCGATTCATACAAAAATCAAATAGGCATACCACATACACACCCAATATGAAATTGCCATTTATAACAGATTCAATTGGCTTTAAGAGAATCCTTGAATAAAATCATAATATTTTCGATCATCATTTTCTTGAATTCCAAGTCCATTGTATTACAAAAATGCATCATCTGAACTCTTCGTTGAAGACCAGCTGGCCAACCAACGAGATCCAGTATCAAATTTTTGTTCCAAAAAACTTTTTCTTATCCATCAGATATCTTCCTCGACGTACGCCTGGGTGTCCTAGCAACCGCGAGCCCGTGCATCGCCTGGTCAAAACCCTCTAGGATCCTCCTTAGATGTCCTAGCACTTCACTCAGGGACCGCTTCGTCGGCCCTAGCCCATCCTACCGGAAGCGCACCATTTTAACCGGACTGAGGCTGGTCAAGACCTCGGCAGGCTTTGCCCGCGGGCGACGTCCCTTGACAACTCCCCCCCAGCTGTTCCAAACGAACCTCCTTTAGAAAAACATAAGCCAAATGCTTCCTCCAGCATTTTGGCATAAAACAGTCCCTTGAATGAAAAACAGAGTTTCCAATGCAAGTGAGATTCCAGTTTGAGATTGGTTCCAAAGACCCTTTTTCCAATAATTCCCAGTTTCATAGTGAGGATCCTTGATCTCTCATGAGGGTAATCTACCCGTCATTTTACCCATTTATCCAACTAGATTCTTGGTGAGATTGGTGAGGGAAAAACTAGATTAGTTCTTGTAGTCTATTCTTTGGATATAGTAACTGGAATTGGTCACGAAGTTTTTGTCTAATTTAGTTCGAGAGAAGGACAATTAGGTTTACTATCCGACCTCACGTAGTCTAACTAAATTCATTCAGTTTAGTTCTACCAAGATTCCTTTCAACTAAACATCTAGATTTTGGGTAAATATCCATTTAGTGATTTTTCCAATTCAATTATCCAAGATTTTCTTTTTCCCACATAAATTCTCAACCTTAATTCATTAGGTAGAATTATGATGGAAATTCATCTTTTGACATTAGAATTTAATTCAAATCCATCTTTTCTCAATTATCATGGAAATTCATCTTTTAACTAAAATATTAATACCTATTTTTTTGAATAAACTTGAAATCCTTCTTTTTCTCATTTCAATGAGTGCAATCCCATTATCATGGGAATTCCTCTTTTCCCTAAATTAAATCTATTAAAATTCTTCTTAAAAATTACATAAAAATAACCATTAATTCCTTTAAGCTAAAAATTCCACTTTTCTCATCTAAACATTTGAATTCCAATATAGTAGGAATTCCTCTTTTATTGTTTAAACTTATCTATGCAAAAAGATAAATTTAATTAATTTTTTCTCTTAAAATTTAAATAAAAATCTCCATTAATTACTTTGCACTAGGAATTACACTTTCTTCATTTAATTAATTGGATTCCAATATGGCGGGAATTCCTCTTTCATCATAAAAATTTATCTATACAAGAAGATAAATTTAACTATATTTTCTTTAAAAATTAAATAAAAATCTTCATTAATTTCTTTGCACTAGGAATTATACTTCCCTTATTTAAATATTTGAATTTCAATATGGGGGAAATTCCTCTTTCATCATAAAAGTTTATCTATACAAAAAGATAAATTTAACTAAAATCTTTCATAAATTATACATTATTTTAGCATTCCAATTTTATTCTCTAAATCATTGGAATACATGGATTTCCAATGTCTTGGGGATTACTCTTTTAACATAAAAATAAATTATCAAAAATTCTTCTTCTTTCTAATTTACTAATGATGCGTAATCATAAAATGAATTTCTTCATGTGATTACAATGAGAATCATTCAATTAATCTAGGATGATAATTCCTAGAATATGGTAGGGAGTCCTCTTTTCATATTATGAATGAAAATGTTTTATGTGTTTATTTTATAGAAATTTTGCCATAGCTCCGCCTGCTATTACTGATAATTCTCAATTTCATTGAGAGAATGAAGTTTAATATTATTAATATGATTAGAATGACCACTAATTGGATCATTATCCAATTATGGGTTGGTTCATAATTTCTCTATGAAATAAATATCATAAAAGCATTAAAAAGCCATTATTTTGGCCTCCAATTTTTCAAGCATAAAATTTACTTTTGGATTAGAGAAATGCTTCATGAGAAGCTTCATTTGGATTGAGAATAGGTTATAGGAATGACCTTTCTTTGGGAGGAGAGAGAGAAATGCTTGAAAACCATTAAAATTAAACATAAATGAAAATTTATGTGTTTCTTTATTACAATACATTAAAGCATTTCAATAATTTTCAAAATCCATTCAAATTAAAGCTTCTCAAGCTTGAGAGGGGTTGAGAAGAAAGAAACATTTAGAAATTATAGAAAAAAGACCATAATCCACTCTTTACCTCCTAAAATGCTTGATTCTTTAGTCATTGTAGAGGCCCCCAACCAATCAATTGCTTTGGTATGTCGTAGGAGTCACCAAGGAAGATTGAAGAGAGAGAAAAGCTCCAATCTCTTCAATTTTGTAGAGGTTTTTAGAGGATAATAGAATATAAGCTTAGTTTAGAGTAATACCGGCATAATTTAGTTCACAGATAATAATACAAAGGAATGAGGGTTTATTCATAGGAGAGGGAGGCCACTAACTGAGTCCAAATGAGTTCTAGAATTTTCCAGCTTCAGTTTGGCTGAATTTGGACAAGTTTTGGACCAGTTTGGCTCCCTTTTTGATTTGGTTTGATTTAGGAGAGAGGAGAGATAAAAATATCCTATTATTTTTGAGTTTTAAACTCATCCAAGCATGTGAAATAGGCACCTCCTTGAAGGTCTCCCTTTTCCTTGCACATGTGTCAAAAATGAATGATTACACCAAAATATCTCATTTTTTATTAATACACCATAATTTTTAACTAATAAACCTAGTACTTGGTCAACTCTTCATCTTATGTGGGCATTTACTCATTTTTGGGTATTTTCTTTTATTCTTTGGATTTATCTTCTCCCAACACTTGCATTAATCTTATTGGTCCATAGGAACCTTAATTGGACCATAATCAAATTTTTTTTCAAAAATCTGGACCCTTAGGCTAAGGTCTTCTGAATCAATTTTAATTAATTCCAATTGCACCTTGGAAAATCTATTTTGATTTTCTGTTTCACAAAAACATTTTTTTGATATTTGAAGAAATTATTTATCCAAAAATATCCCAATTTTGATTTACCACTCTCTAGAATTTTTTTATCTCACTAGGCAAAACAAGAAAAAATGATATTTTCTTGTATTCAGAATCATAGAATGATTACAAGGGATTGAAGTAGAGGCTTATTTGATATTCAGGCTGAGGAGAAATCTTACATCCTCTCCCACTTGAAAAACGCGAGATGTCCTCATCTTGCAAAGTGAGGGTAATCCTTCGCCAACTCTTCTTCTTTCTCCCAGGTGGCGTCTTCTAGAGGAAAGAACTTCCACTTTACTAAGAATTCTTTGAGGACTTTGCTCCTGAGAATCTTCTCCCGAATGTCAAGGATTTCCTCAGGTTGGAGTACCATCTGGCCTTGAGTCGGAGAGATCAATTGCTCATCATCAAGCACGTGATTCGGGCTAGATACATACTTCTTAAGCAAACTGACATGGAATACATCATGTACCTTGAGATGGGGAGGGAGAAGAAGTTTGTAGGCTAGATCGCCCACTTTCTTTATGATAACATATGGCCCACAGTATCTGGGAGAGAGCTTCTTGTACTTCCCTAAGGATAAGGAACTTCTTTTTGGTCATACTCGAATGAAGACCATATCTGATTCTTCAAACTCTCTCTCAGATCTCTTTTTATCTGCATACTGCTTTTGCCTGTCTTGGGCTGCCTTTATATCGTTACGGATTGATTGCATATGCTGGTCCATGTCATCAAGAATTTGTCTGGACATTTCGACTCTGATCAATGGGTCAGACCAAGTCAACGGTGTAAGGCAATATTGTCCATACAAATCTTTGAAAGGACTCATCCCAATGCTCCGATGATAAGAAGCATTGTAAGCAAATTCGACCAGATGCAAATGACAACCACTTCTTGGGTTCCCTGGCTGCTGTAGCATGACTGAAGGATATATTCAATTACTTGATTCACCATTTCCATCTGGTCATCTATTTCGGGGTGGTAGGCTATGCTGAGATCCAAGAAAGTTCCTACTGCTTTAAAGAATGCAGTCCAAAATTTCGATGTGAATTTGGGATCTCAGTCACTTACTATCCTCCTGGGTAAACCATGCAATCTGAAGATCTCCTTAAGAAATACTCTGGCAACATCCACTACAGAGTATGTTTCTTTCACTAGAATCAGATGGGCAACTTTGGTTAGCTTGTCAACTACCACAAAAATGGAGTTGTAACCTGATTGCACTGAAGATAATCCAGTGACAAAGTCCATACTGATGCATTCCCACTTCATATGTTCCTACAGGGTCTGCATCCATCTCCTTTGACGCATGTTGAGATCCCTTTGGCTGAAGATCCACTTCAGACTTTGATGATCTGTCATCAAGGTGAATCCTTGTCCCAAAAGATAATGTATTCACAACTTCAGAGCATACACTACTGAGAGTAACTCCAAGTCATGGACGGCATAATTCCTCTCATGTGTTCTGAGTTTTTTGGATTCATAGGCCACTGTATGACCTTCCTGCATTAGAGCACTGCCTAAGGCAAATCCACTGGCATCAGTAGTAACTACCTCAAAGGGTTTAGTAAAATCTGGTAATTTAAGGACAGGGTTGGTTACTAAGGCTGTCTTGAGCTTGTCAAAGTCACTCTGACACATTGCAGTCCACTGAAAAAGTGTACTTTTCTTGAGAAGGTTAGTTAAAGGGAATGCTATCTGAGCATACCTAGGTATAAAGATCCTATACCATCCGATTAACCCTAGGAATCCTCTGACTTCCTTTACTGACTTGGGTTCTAGCCATTCAACTACTACTTGGATCTTTGCGAGGTCAGGAGAAATCCCATGAATCCCAAGTATTCCACCTGGTCAACAGAGAAGAAACACTTGCTCTTCTTTGCAAAGAGTTGGTGTTTCCTTAGGATTTCCAGGACTTTACGCACATGATCTTCATGGTCTGCAACATTCTTCGAGTATACTAAGATATCATCAACAAAGAAGACAAGAAAAAAATCATCCAAGTATTCTTTGAGAATATCTTGCATAAGACGATTGAATGTTGCCAGGGAATTAGTCAATCCAAACGGCATGACTGTGAACTCATAATGCCCATAGCGAGTATTGATGAATGCTGTCTTTGGGATGTCTTGCTCCTTGATTCTGATTTGGTAGTACCCGGATTTGAGATCTATCTTTGTAAACATTTGGGTACCACTCAACCGATCCAAAAGTTCATCAATCCTAGGAATAGGATACTTATTCTTAATTTTTAATTGATTCAGTCCTCTGTAGTCAATACAGAGTCTTAACGTTCCATCTTTCTTCTTTTGAAAGAGAATGGGTGCACCCCAAGGTGAGACACTGGGTCTGACGAATCCCTATTCGAACAGTTGTCTTAACTGCTCCTTAAGTTCTATGGCTTCAGGGACTGGCATTTTGTATGCACGCTGGGCTACTGTGGCTGAGCTCCAGGGGTTAATTTGCTCTCATGATCTACTTCACGAGATGGAGGCATCTCAGTCAGCTCTTCAGAAAACACATCTGCATACTCACTTAACCTCTCTGGTTATTTAGCCTTGCATTTTATGTCTACTAGATTCATTTTAACGACATACACAGCTTGCCTCTTTCTGAGCCCTTTTAATAATTTGGAAGCCTTGACTAATTGTAGCATTGGGGATCCGAAAATTCCAATTCCTTGACTAATTGTAGCATTGGGGATCCGGAAATTCTAATTCCTTGAACTTTATTCCCATGAAGGTCAAGGAAAGAGATGGTTCCTTTGTGACAATGAATGTCAGCCTGATTCTTATGGAGCCAATCCATTCCAAGGATTCCGTCATATATTCCCACCAGGGGAAGGACTCTGAACTGGCACTCTATTACGTTCCCATCTAAGCTAAACTAAATAAGGCCAGTCTCAAGGTGAGTGAAAAGAATCTCCCCACTGGCTAATTCCACTTGCATAGGTTTCCCTGATTTTTGATTTAGGACTAATTTACGCAGACATCTTGGTGGGAAAATAAAAGAATGAGTACTGCCTGAATCGATCAAAAGCTTGAATTTCTTACCTTGGTACTCTGCTAGAGTCTGGAGGGCTGAGAATTGATGGTTATTCCCCTGATGCTCAATTGCTGCATAGATCTGTCCTTTCTCTTCCTCCACTTCCTCGGCTATGATGACTGCTTTGGCTGCTGCAGTCTGAGGCGGAACTCTCTCTCTCTGGTTATTCCAATTCTGGGAGGGAGTTTGGAGATTGCTTTGCATGGAGGTTGCAGGCTGAGCTGGCACTCTTCTAGGGTTACCCTGATTTTGGCGCTGGGGACCCTGATTGGGGAGGACTGATGCCAAATGCTTCCTCCAACATTCTTGCCTTTGAATGAAAAACAGAGTTTCCAATGCAAGTGAGATTCCAATTTGAGATCGGTTCCAAAGACCCTTTTTCCAATAATTCCCAGTTTCATAATGAGGATCCTTGATCTCTCATGAGGGTAATCTACCCGTCATTTTATCCATTTATCCAGCTAGATTCTTGGTGAGATTGGTCAGGGAAAACCTAGATTAGTTCCGGTAGTCTATTCTTTGGATTTAGTTTGAGAGAAGGACAATTAGGTTTACTATCTGACCTCACGTAATCTAACTAAACTCATTCCGTTTAGTTCTACCAGGATTCCTTTCAACTAAACATCTAGATTTTGGGTAAATATCCATTTAGTGATTTTTTCAATTCAATTATCCAAGATTTTCTTTTTCTCACATAAATTCTCAACCTTAATTCATTAGGTAGAATCATGATGGAAATTCATCTTTTGACATTAGAATTTAATTCAAATCCATCTTTTCTCTATTATCATGGAAATTCATCTTTTAACTAAAATATCAATACCTATTTTTTTGACAACTTGAAATCCTTCTTTTTCTCATTTCAATGAGTGTAATCCCATTATCGTGGGAATTCCTCTTTTCCCTAAATTAAATCTATTTAAATTCTTCTTAAAGTTACATAAAAATAACCATTAATTTCTTTAAGCTAAAAATTCCACTTTTCTCATCTAAACATTTGAATTCTATTATAGTAGGAATTCTTCTTTTATCGTTTAAACTTATCTATGCAAAAAGATAAATTTAATTAATTTTTTCTCTTAAAATTTAAATAAAAATATCCATTAATTACTTTGCACTAGGAATTACACTTTCTTCATTTAATTAATTAGATTCCAATATGGCAAGAAAGATAAATTTAACTATATTTTCTTTAAAAATTAAATAAAAATCTTCATTAATTCCTTTGCACTAGGAATTATACTTCCCTTATTTAAATATTCGAATTTCAATATGGTGGGAATTCCTCTTTCATCGTAAAAGTTTATCTATACAAAAAGATAAATTTAACTAAAATCTTTCATAAATTATACATTATTTTAGCATTCCAATTTTATTCTCTAAATCATTAGAATACATGGATTTCCAATGCCTTGGGGATTACTCTTTTAATATAAAAATAAATTATCAAAAATTCCTCTTTTTTCTAATTTACTAATTATGCATAATCATAAAAATAAATTTCTTCATGTGATTACAATGAGAATCATTTAATTAATCTAGGATGATAATTCCTAGAATATGGTAGGAAGTCCTCTTTTCATATTATGAATGAAAATGTTTTATGTGTTTATTTTATAGAAATTTTGCCATAGCTCTGCTGCTATGACTGATAATTCTCAATTTAATTGAGAGAATGAAGTTTAATATTATTAATATGATTAGAATGACCACTAATCGGATCATTATCCAATTATGGGTTGATTCATAAATTCTCTATGAAATAAATATCATAAAGGCATTAAAAAGCCATTATTTTGGCCTCTAATTAGAGAAGCATAAAGATTACTTTTGGATTAGAGAAATGCTTCATGAGAAGAAAGATGGAACATTAAGACTCTGTATTGACTACAGAGGATTGAATCAATTAAAAATTAAGAATACGTATCCTTTTCCTAGGATTGATGAACTTTTGGATCAGTTAAGTGAGACCCATCTCAAATCCGGGTACTACCAGATCAGTACCAAATCAGAATCAAGGAGCAGGGCATCCCAAAGACAGCATTCAATACTCACTATGGGCATTATGAGTTCATAGTCATGCCATTTGGATTGACTAATGCCCCGATGACATTTAATCATCTTATGCAGGATATTCTTATGGATGATTTTGTTCTTGTCTTCTTTGATGATATCTTGGTATACTCAAAGAATGCTGCAGATCATGAAGATTGTGAGGTCCTCGCCTACCCACTCCGGGGCTCCTGTCGGCGGGCGGAAGCGGTGTCAACCTCCCGCACGGGGCGGGGGTCCTGCACACTCGGGGCCTCACCCGCGCGGTGTGTGTAGTTTTTTGGGAACTTCAAACTCAACTTGTACATGTGTACATGAGTGTTGTTCATGTTGTGGTAAAGTCATGGGAGCACCTATTGACTCGGTGTGGGCGTCGTGGATGCGGCAATCAAGCATAGGGCTTTGATGGAAGTGTATGTGCAGGGACAATGTTGAGATTCTGGAAGCACAGGCTCGTCCGGAACGTAGCTCTGCTGAAGGTACTATCAGCTGTTCGATGGCTCGTATATGTGCGCGGCCGTTTGATATGTGTGGGCACGTCAAAATACAATGGGCACTAGGTTGTAATTGAAGTTGGTGGAGGGCATGGGCAGAAAAAAGGTGATAAAGGGCCAAGGTTGTCTTGGACATGGTGTGAAAAGAGATGTTATGGTGGCCATTTTCCAAATAAATAAAATAAATAGAACAATGATTAACGTGGCCAGCTAAAAATAGGCACGTGGAGGCTTGTGTTGTTGCCAACACGTTGGCCAGCATAACAATGGAAACGAGTAGAAGGTTGGCGTGGCGGGAGATGTGTAGCTGAAAAAAACGGAGAAGGTGTGGGCGCCTTGTAAAATAGGGTCGCCTGGTAAGTGAGCGAAGGTCCAGGGGGGTGAATCGCCTTGAAGGCGCTGGAGCAGACAGCATGCAGGCCAGCAGGTAGCTGCTGTGTGCGAAAGGTCAGTCGTCAAAGAGAGAAGAGTACAAGACGACTGGGGAGAGTGGCTAGCAACACATAGCACTGGGAAGAGGCGTGGGACGTGTGTAGCCTGGGTTTAGTGGAAGCAGTGACTTGGGCGCAGCTGTGGCTAGCAACGAGAGGCAACGGGCTAGGTGTGTGGCCGTTGTATAGAGGCTGGGCCCCCCCCGCTTGTGAAGTGCAGAGAGCACAGAAGCCGCCGTGGTCAACTGGGCTGATAGGCTGGCGGCTCTGGTGCGAGTTCATAGATGAAAGCTGGCGACAGTCGTGAAGGGACTAGGCGCAGCTGGTGATACTGCTGGAACAGGATGGATAACAGATGCTAGCGCGCAGCTACAGGTGTTAAAGCATGGGCAGGTGTGTGGAGGCCGCCTAGGTGCTGGTGTTGAGGAAAAAGGTAGAGAAGCGGGCTGCCACCACAGGGCAAAGTTTGTGGAGCGGTGGCTGGGATGACAAAGAGGGAGTGGCTCTCGGTTTTCTGGTGGCTGGCAATGGCAAATAGAGAAGACGAGGAGAGGGAGCCTGGGTAAGGATTGTTTTGGGCTGGCTGTTGTGAGCAACAGTGAGTGCCTTGCTTCGTATTGGATACAGCTGGTGGCTGGTGAAGACAAGAGGTTGCTTTGGGTTTTATGCTTTGAGGACTGGCAGTGTGCTGGTGGTGTAGGAGTGAGTGGACTTCAGCTGAGGTGCAGTGCAAAGAACAAAGAGGTCGGCTACAGAGAAGCAAGGAGCGAAGGGATTTGGAGCGACCAGGAGCTGGAGTGGGCTGATTGCGAGCGGGTGCTTGATGAAGCTGGTGTTTGGATATCTCGGATATCCAATTCTGTAAAGATGAAGGTTCTTTCTGAAATATAAGTCTTGTTCATGCTCTTTGGTCTGGTGTTCTGGTGTGTTTGTATGCGTGTGTGGAAGTGTGGCATTCTATAAAGGCGTAAACAGCTTTACCCCTTCCGTGCCATCACTTTTTGGTGCCTCCACAGAGGAGCAGATTTCCTCTGGTTTGTGAAAGAAGACAGGGTCTGTGCGAAGCAAGATTTGGAAAGATGGCTCAGGATTTTCCGGAGTATTGGGGATTGCCACAAGAGAATGCAACCAGGTTTCTGGAGAAGATGGAGTTTACAGCTTTGATGAAAGACAGGGCAACCCCGGAGATCCTTTCTCGGATTTTGACTTATTGCTTGCAGGGCGATGCAAAAGCATGGCTACAGATGTTTGTGACTACACACAGGAATGTTCATCAACAGGATCCTGAGTATCGTGTAGTCAGAGCTGCATTTTTGGCATAGTTTGTCCATGTGAAGAGTCCGAATGAAGTGTGGAAGGAGTTGTATAACATTCAGCAGAAGGACGGTCAGGATGTGGATCAGTATCTGATTGAGTTTGGTAGACTGTGGAGTCTATGGTGTGAGGCTTTGATTCCTGAAGTACCCCTGCAGATGATTAAGAGGGAGCGGTTTGTGGCTGGTCTGGAGCCAATGATCCGTCTGAAGGTGGAGCTGAAGAACTTGGATAGCTTTGAGGAGGCTGTCAGAGTTGCTCGTGAGAAGGAGTGGAAGGTGAAGCGTTTGAGGCAGATGGGAATGCAGGAAGAGCCAAAGAGGTTTGTGAAGGTGCCAGAGATTGGGAGTATGTATCCTGGAGGAAAAGCTGTTGTTGTTCCTAGATAGGAGGACTCATTGAAGGGAGAGGTTCATGAAGCAGTGGAGCTCATGAAATCTTTAAGCTTGAATTGGATAGAGTCTGCAGGAAGAGGAAGAGGCATAGGTGATATGGGAAGGAAAACTGATGCATCATCTGGTTCTGAAGGAAATTCAACAGATATTGGAAGAGGGAGAGCGTATCCGTGTGATGTGCAATGCCGGAATTGTGGTGAGTGGGGTCATATCAGTCCACAATGTGAGAGACCAGCCAAAGCTAATGGTGGTGTATATCAATTGTCTTTGGGAATGAGTGATAAGGTGAGTGGCCCTAATATGCAGGTGAAGGATGCAATTCAGCCCAATGTTTGTGAAGCCCATAAGGTCACATTTGCAGAGCAGGAAATGGGACAGATTAATCTGTTGGGAATGGAGAAGGGTAAGGTTTCTGGAATCAACCCTGAAGAGCTTTCAGAAGGTGAGGAGGAGGAGGATGGGAGTATTGATGGTGCTGTGGATTGTGAAAGTGATGCTAGTGCTGTGGAGCCTGATGAGTTTGAATATGGATATGATTTGGGTGATCTCTTTGATTTAGAAAAGAGCAATGACTTGCAGGTGCCAGTACTTCAGCCAGTCAAGGTAGAGAGTGATGATCAAGGTGTTACTAATGAAGATGCTATGGATGGAGCACATATGGATGATCCGAGTGATGAGTTGGATATTGCAGCTTGTGAGAGTGTGGATGATGAGCTGGCCAGTGTTCTTGATAATGCATTGGATGATCTGTTGAAGTTGGCTTCCTTGGAGAAGATTACTTGCATGCCAGTTGTGCAGGAAGAGAGTGATGGTGTGACTGATGATGAGTTGGATGCTATTTTGGATGAAGGTGTGACAGATTTCGCAGGTGCGGATGCTGATCATAAGGTGTGTGTTCCTTGTCATGCCCAAGAGAATGAGTCGGTTGTCAGTGGTGAGGATGCATGTGAGGCTATTGTTGTTGGTCAGGGGGACCAAGATGCTTTACCTGGTAGTTTGGGGAGCTTGGACTTGGTAGAGATGCCTGTGCAAGATGTGGAGAATCTTGAAGGATCGCCAATGGTCTTGAAGCTAGAGAAACTGCAGGAAAGTGACAATGATGAGTCTGCAGTGCACGAGGTTGCTATGTGTGATGTTGATGGGCTGAAGGGAAATGGGTCTATAGTGGACACACCGCATGTTGATGCTCAGCATATGGATGAGTGGTTTGGTTATAGTTCGAGTCTGGCAGTTTGCCCAGAGGGAGAGTTGGAAGCCAATGATGTGGGCTGCAAATTCGGTGATCATAAGGTGGGAGTTGATCATCAGATGTGTGTTATTTTGGCATATGATTATGAGTGGGAGTCAGATGTGTCAAAGGAGAGTAGAGGTGAGGAATGGTTGTTTCCCTCACAAGGTTATGTGAGTTGGTCTGGAGGAGGAAGTGCAACAGTGGATGGTGATGATGCCATATATAAAGAGCCCAGGGGGTTGCTGAAAATGGAAGACTATGACAAGGTGTATCAATGGTTGTGTGATAGAGGAAAATGCTTGAAGGATTGGAAGGTAGATGCACCAAGATTTTTGTTTGATCCAGGGGGATAAATGGTCTCAGTTTGTGCAGCTGCTGGACATAAATGTCTCAGCAGAAGAAAGGGGGTTGCTAAATATGTGTGTAGTTTTTTGGGAACTTCAAACTCAACTTGTACATGTGTACATGAGTGTTGTTCATGTTGTGGTAAAGTCATGGGAGCACCTATTGACTCGGTGTGGGCATCGTGGATGCGGCAATCAAGCATAGGGCTTTGATGGAAGTGTATGTGCAGGGACAATGTTGAGATTCTGGAAGCACAGGCTCATCCGGAACGTAGCTGTTGAAGGTAGTATTAGCTGTTCGATGGCTCGTATATGTGCGCGGCCATTTGATATGTGTGGGCACGTCAAAATACAATGGGCACTAGGTTGTAATTGAAGTTGGTGGAGGGCATGGGCAGAAAAAAGGTGATAAAGGGCCAAGGTTGTCTTGGACATGGTGTGAAAAGAGATGTTATGGTGGCCATTTTCCAAATAAATAAAATAAATAGAACAATGATTAACGTGGCCAGCTAAAAATAGGCACGTGGAGGCTTGTGTTGTTGCCAACACGTTGGCCAGCATAACAATGGAAACGAGTAGAAGGTTGGCATGGCGGGAGATGCGTAGCTGAAAAAAACGGAGAAGGTGTGGGCGCCTTGTAAAATAGGGTCGCCTGGTAAGTGAGCGAAGGTCCAGTGGGGTGAATCGCCTTGAAGGCGCTGGAGCAGACAGCATGCAGGCCAGCAGGTAGCTGCTCTGTGCGAAAGGTCAGTTGTCAGAGAGAGAAGAGTACAAGACGACTGGGGAGCGTGGCTAGCAACACATAGCACTGGGAAGAGGCGCTGAGACGTGTGCAGCCTGGGTTTAGTGGAAGCAGTGACTTGGGCGCAGCTGTGGCTAGCAACGAGAGGCAACGGGCTAGGTGTGTGGCCGTTGTATAGAGGCTGGGCCCCCCCCGCTTGTGAAGTGCAGAGAGCACAGAAGCCGTCGTGGTCAACTGGGCTGACGGGCTGGCGGCTCTGGTGCGAGTTCATAGATGAAAGCTGGCGACAGTCGTGAAGGGACTAGACGCAGCTGGTGATACTGCTGGGACAGGATGGATAACAGATGCTGGCATAGCTACAGGTGTTAAAGCATGGGCAGGCGTGTGGAGGCCGCCTAGGTGCTGGTGTTGAGGAAAAAGGTAGAGAAGCGGGCTGCCCCACAGGGCAGAGTTTGTGGAGCGGTGGCTGGGACGACAAAGAGGGAGTGGCTCTCAGTTTTCTGGTGGCTGGCAATGGCAAATAGAGAAGACGAGGAGAGGGAGCCTGGGTAAGGATTGTTTTGGGCTGGCTATTGTGAGCAACAGTGAGTGCCTTGCTTCGTATTGGATACAACTGGTGGCTGGTGAAGACAAGAGGTTGCTTTGGGTTTTATGCTTTGAGGACTGGCAGTGTGCTGGTGGTGTAGGAGTGAGTGGACTTCAGCTGAGGTGCAGTGCAAAGAACAAAGAGGTCGGCTATACAGAGAAGCAAGGAGCGAAGGGATTTGGAGCGACCAGGAGCTGGAGTGGGCTGATTGCGAGCGGGTGCTTGATGAAGCTGGTGTTTGGATATCTCGGATATCCAATTCTGTAAAGATGAAGGTTCTTTCCGAAATATAAGTCTTGTTCATGCTCTTTGGTCTGGTGTGTTTGTATGCGTGTGTGGAAGTGTGGCATTCTATAAAGGCGTAAATAGCTTTACCGCTTCCGTGCCATCAGCGGATGTTCGGGGACGAGAGGCTAGCCCAGGGGGCGGTCCCTTCGAGGCCGGGCCCGGAAGACTGCCCTCGCCTGGAAAACACGGGCAATTCCACCAGGAAGGTGAAAAATCTTTTAACTAGGAGATTACTCTAACGAGTGAAGTCTTGACTAAATTAAATTGATTTGACCAAGTCTGAAGTCACATGGTCAGATCAAGAAGAGACTTGCACTTGGTCCATGGAATCACCGCTTTTTTCCTCATTTCCGAGGCACAGCCGATGATCCCTTCCCATAGAACAAGGTTTTCTCAGGATTTAAACTGATTAACATAACTAATCATATCTAGTTGTTTCTCAGGAATCCTCCGATATCCAGCCTAACCCCATCCGGCCCATGGGTTATTATCCAACCACCCGACCACTGAATTGGTGGGATTCCTTTATAAAGATTTGATTGGGTTTTTGCTCGGGTACCGAGGAAAAGAGTTCCCAGGCCCCCTAGCCGGCGATTCATACAAAAATCAAATAGGCATAGCACATACACACCCAATATGAAATTGCCATTTATAACAGATTCGACTGGCTTTAAGACAATCCTTGAATAAAATCATAATATTTCCGATCATCATTTTCCAAAATTCCAAGTCCATTGTATTACAAAAATGCATCATCTAAACTCTCCGTTGAAGACCAGCTGGCCAACCCACGAGATCCAGTATCAAATTTTTGTTCCCAAAAACCTTTCCTTTTTATCCATCAGATATCTTCCTTGATGTACACCTGGGTGTCCTAGCAACCGAGATCCCGTGCATCACCTAGTCAGAACCCTCTAGGATCCTCCTTAGGTGTCCTAGCACTTCACTCAGGGACCGCTTCGTCGGCCCTCGCCCATCCTACCACAAGCGCACCATTTTAACCATACCGAGGCTGGTCAAGACCTTGGTAGGCTTTGCCACGGGTGACGTCCCTTGACGACTCCCCGCCAGCTATTCCAACGAACCTCCTTTAGAAAAACATAAGCCAAATGCTTCCTCTAGCATTTTGGCATAAAACAGTCCTTCGAATGAAAAACAGAGTTTCCAATGCAAGTGAGATTCCAGTTTGAGATTGGTTCCAAAGACCCTTTTTCCAATAATTTCCAGTTTCATAATGAGGATCCTTGATCTCTCATGAGGGTAATCTACCCGTCATTTTATCCATTTATCTAGCTAGATTCTTGGTGATATTGGTGAGGGAAAAACTAGATTAGTTCCCGTAGTCTATTCTTTAGATTTAGTAACTGGAATTGGTCATGAAGTTTTTATCTGATTTAGTTTGAGAGAAGGACAATTAGGTTTACTATTCGACCTCACGTAGTCTAACTAAATTCATTCAGTTTAGTTCTACCAAGATTCCTTTCAACTAAACATCTAAATTTTGGGTAAATATCCATTTAGTAATTTTTCCAATTCAATTATCCAAGATTTTCTTTTTTCCACATAAATTCTCAACCTTAATTCATTAGGTAGAGAATTATGATGGAAATTCATCTTTTAACATTAGAATTTAATTCAAATCCATCTTTTCTCAATTATCATGGAAATTCATCTTTTAACTAAAATATTAATACCTATTTTTTTAATTAAACTAGAAATTCATCTTTTAACTAAAATATTAATATCTATTCTATTAAAATTCTTCTTAAAAATTACATAAAAATAACCATTAATTCCTTTAAGCTAAAAATTCCACTTTTCTCATCTAAACATTTGAATTCCAATATAGTAGGAATTCCTCTTTTATCATTTAAACTTATCTATGCAAAAAGATAAATTTAATTAATTTTTTCTCTTAAAATTTAAATAAAAATCTCCATTAATTACTTTGCACTAGGAATTACGCTTTCTTCATTTAATTAATTGGATTCCAATATGGTGGGAATTCCTCTTTCATCATAAAAATTTATCTATACAAAAAGATAAATTTAACTATATTTTCTTTAAAAATTAAATAAAAATCTTCATTAATTCCTTTGCACTAGGAATTATACTTCCCTTATTTAAATATTTGAATTTCAATATGGTGGGAATTCCTCTTTCATTATAAAAGTTTATCCATACAAAAAGATAAATTTAACTAAAATCTTTCATAAATTATACATTATTTTAGCATTCCAATTTTATTCCCTAAATCATTGGAATACATGGATTTCCAATGTCTTGGGGATTACTCTTTTAACATAAAAATAAACTATAAAAAACTCCTCTTTTTTCTAATTTACTAATTATGCATAATCATAAAAATAAATTTCTTCATGGTTACAATGAGAATGATTCAATTAATCTAGGATGATAATTCCTAGAATATGGTAGGAAGTCCTCTTTTCATATTATGAATGTAAATGTTTTATGTGTTTATTTTACAGAAATTTTACCATAGCTCCGCTATTATTACTGATAATTCTCAATTTAATTGAGAGAATGAAGTTTAATATTATTAATATGATTAGAATGACCACTAATTGGGGATCATTATTCAATTATGGGTTGATTTATAATTTCTCTATGAAATAAATATCATAAAAGCATTAAAAAGCCATTATTTTGGCCTCTAATTAGACAAGCATAAAATTTACTTTTGGATTAGAGAAATGCTTCATGAGAAGCTTCATTTAGATTGAGAATAGGTCATAGGAATGACCTTTCTTTGGTTGAAGATTTTAGATAAATTCATTTTATGATAAAAGAGGAATTCCCATGTCAATTGGAACCTAATCATTAAATGAGAAAAAGAGAAATTTTAAGCTTATATAAAAAATGGATAATTGTATTTAATTAAAAGAAGAATTTTTATGATATTTAAGTAGAGAAAGATTTGAATTAGTTTTTATTGACAAAAGAGGAATTTTCACCATAATTCCACCTAGGGGATTAAGGTTGAGAAATTAAATGGTAGAAAGAATCTCTTTAGATATTTTATTTGGTTAAATCACTAAATTGGTATTTACCCAAAAGTAGATGTTTATCTGAAGAAAATCCTTGTTAGAACTAAACCGAATGATTTTGGTTAGACTACGAGAGGGACGGACAGTAAACCTACTTGTCCATCTCTCGATCTGAATCAAGCAAAAACTTCGTGACCAATTCTAGTTCCTAAATATAAAGAATAGACTACCGTTGAATTAAACTAGTTTTCCTTTGACCGAAATCACCAAGAATCTAGTTAGACAATCAGTCAAATGATGGGTAGATTACCCTGATGAGAGATCACGTATTCTCATTATGAAACTGGAAATTATGGAAAAAGGGATTTTGTGGAACTAATCTCAAACTGAAAATTTTACTTGCATAGAACCTCTGTTTTCATTTAAAGGACTGTTTTACGCCAGAATGCTGGAGGAAGCATTTGGCATGTGTTTTACTAAGAGGAGGTTTGTTGCAATAGCTGGCGGGGAGTCATCGAGGGACGTCACTCGGGGCAGAGCCTGTCGAGGTCTTGCTGACCAGCCTCGGTACGGTTAAAATGGTGCGCTTTCGGTACGATGGGCGAGGGCCGACAAAGTGGTCCCTGAGTGAAGTGCTAGGATACCTAAGTAGGATCCTAGAGAGTTCTGACCAAGTGATGCATGGGCTCGCGGTTGCTAAGACACCCATGCGTGCATCGAGGAAGATTCGGATGGACTAAAAAGAATGACTTTTGTGAATCAAATTTTGATATTGGATCTCGTTGGTTGGCCAGCTGGCCTTCAACGGAGAGTCCAGAGGACACATTTTGTAATACAATGGACTCAGAATTTTGGAGGATGATGATCAGTAATATTATGATTTTCATTGAAGAATTGTTTTAAAGACAGTCAAATCTGTTATAAATGGTAATTTCATATCGAGTGTGTACGTGGTATGCCTACTTTAAATTTTGCTTGAAAGCCGGCTAGGGGGCCTCGGAACTCTTTTTCTCGGTACCCGGGCAAAACATAACCAAATCTTTATAAAGGAATCCCACCAATATAGTGGTCGGGTGGTTGGATCGGGGGATTCCTGCAAAACAATTAAGATACGATTAGTTACGTTAGTTAGATTAAGTCCTGAAGACCCTTGTTCTATGGGAGGGAATCATTCTGTGCCTCGTTAAAGGAGGAAAAAAGCGGTGATTCTATGGACCAAGTGCAAGTCTCTTCTTTAATCTGACCATGTGACTTCAGGTTTGGTTGGATCAGTTTAACTAGTTAAGACTTTGACTCGTTAGATTAATTCCCTCGTTAAGAAGATTTTCCCATGGCGGAATTGCCTGTGCCTTCCAAGTGAGGGAAGTTTTTTCGAGCTCGGTTTCGGAGGAACCGAGCTCGGTTTCGGAGGAACCGCCGGGCTAGTCTCTTGTCCGGACATCCGCGGGCGAGGCCTCGAGTGTGGATCCTTGCCCCGCGCGAGAGGCTGACATTGCTTCCGCCACCAGCGCCCTTGGAGGGGGAGGGGTCTCACACTGCATAGACTTGATTCTTTGCACATTTATATGCTCAATTATCTTATGCCAAATGTCTATATCTACAACAACTCCTAAACCATTTGTAAACATTGTAGCACTCACTTCAGGCATATTTATATTTAATGTAAACATTCTACCCACTCTGTTGCCTTTTGCAACCAACCTACACTTATCTTTAAAGTCTTTGACATAACAACCATTAGGGTTAAATCAGACTTGCAAACTGTGATCAATCATCTGGCCAACAGAAACCAGATTCTTTGTAATGTTTGAAACATGAAGTACATCTGCAAGGTACTTCACCTTACCATCCTGCTGCATAGACAATGGCACATCTCCAACATGGGCAATCGGATGAGCAATGTCATCCCTTTTGACTTGGCATGTGGTTTGAAGCACTTGAATCAACATACCATACATCATCCTTACATGCTGCTACATCATTTCCAGACACAACATTAACCACATGTTGCATAACAAACAACCTCTCATTATCCTCATTATTTCTACTAGAGGATGCATAGTTGTTTTGCTACACTTTTTCATTTCACATGTTGCTCTGCTTCTTATAGCAATCTGCTACACAGATGTCTAGGCTTACCACAATAACAACAGTCTCGTGTATCATTATGTTGCCTTTGCCAATTACCACCACGACCTCTTTGACTTCCCCTGCCTCTAAACTGGCCTCTTCCACCTGTGTGTTGTTGTTACAAATCCAGGGATTGTTGCTTTGCTGACCATAATTTTGATTACTTGTTTGTCCACCTCTACCTTGTCCTCTACCTACACTTATGTAGAAGGCCTAATGCTCTGAAGAACTGCTTTGTTTTGTGAAGATTGTTGATCTTCACCCAAATTCTTCTCTTCAATGATCAGCATTGACACCAAATCTGTGAAGTTAAAAATGTTCTCCCAAGTTTGAATAGATGTCTTGAACGCCTTGTGTTCAAGACCACTTAGACACACTTCCACCTTATCATCATCATCAAAAGAAACACTAATTGATGCAAGGGATTCCACAATGCCCTTTATCTTCAAGGCATACTCATTCATCGACATATTTTTCTTCTCCACAATATGAAGCTCATTCTTAAACTGAATCTTTCGTCCTTGGTGTTAGTTTCATACAGTTTCACCAAGGTATCCCATGCCTTCTTCGGTGACTTGGCATCCTGCATATGCCCAATAATAGTATCCTATATGCTGATAGAAAGCCAACACATGAATTTTTTTGCTCCTTGATTATTTCAATCCTTGAGTTCTTTTACATATGCACAGCAATTGGATTAATCCACAATATCTGTGGTGCCTCCTCATGTTCACCTTCAATGTAGTCCCCAGTAACCTATTCCCATTAGGAAATTTGTGAATCTAAACCTCCATGCATGGAAGTTGTTCTTGTCAAGCTTCTCTACAACAATCTGGTATATTCCATCATTTGATATCTTGTCTGCAACATAAATTTATGAAAAACAACACTCTTGTTTGACCTGCACAAACTGTTGTATTTTCTGCCAGTGGTACTATATTGCACCCAAACTGTCACAACCAGTGACCTCAATTTGCATACATACACCCAATGGCAATTTTAGACCTCTTTGCAGTACACAATGTCTACACATCCAATCGCCCTTCCTATAGTTCCAAAAATAGAGTTTTGTAGAGACTCGAATCTTACCTGCAGTGCCGTGAACGCCCGCAAACTCAAAAACGGAACTCCAAATGCACCTGAAACATGTTTTCTTCTAGAAAAATTCTATCTAACAGAGGTCTAGACGTTTCCATGTAGCTTTTCTCCTGCAAAGAAAGCTCCTCAATCAGACTTTGTTTGCCGGTGCCTCCAAAAGAGCTCTCGACAAGGGTGTAGTAGGCAACACAAAGGGGAAAGAGTAGTAGACAACACAAGGTGTAAGATTCCTCTCCCAACCCCTTTTTGATGTCTAGTATCTTCCCCTGTAATCAATCCCTCTTCAGAAATATAAAGACCTTGTTTCTAACTATTTTAGCCTAGAGAGAGAAAATATTCTAGAGAGAGAATATTCAGATTTTGAATATTTTTGGATAGAAAAATATCTCTTATAATTCAGATGAGTTCCCCTGAAACAAAAATTCAAAAAGAATTTTCCAATGTGCAATTGGAATTAATTGGAAATAGGTATAAAGAACCTTAGTCTAAGGGTCTAGATTTTCAGAAATCTTTAGACTATGGTCCAATTAAGGTTCCTATGGGCCAATAGCATCAATCCATGTGTAGGGAAGAGATAAATCCAAATTTGTAAAAAGAAGATACCCAAAAATGAGTAAATGCTCACATAAGGTGAAGAGTTGAAAATGTACAAGGTTTATTAGTAAAAAACTATGAGCAATATTAAAATGATGCCATTATGACACATATGTAAGGAAGGGGACTTCTTTAAAGGAGGTGCATATTTCACATAAGATGAAGAGTTGAAAATGTACAAGGTTTATTAGTAAAAAAACTATGAGCAATATTAAAATGATTCCATTATGACACATATGTAAGGAAGGGGAATTCTTTAAAGGAGGTGCATATTTCACATAAGATGAAGAGTTGAAAATGTACAAGGTTTATTAGTAAAAAAACTATGAGCAATATTAAAATGATTCCATTATGACACATATGTAAGGAAGGGGAGTTCTTTAAAGGAGGTGCATATTTCACATGCTTGAATGAGTTTTAAACTCATAAAAATTGAGATATTTCATCTCTCCTCTCTCCTCATTCAAGTCTAGTTCCAAAAAGTTAGCTTAACTGACCTAAAAATGGTCAAATATTGACCAAACTGATTTAGAAAATTCTAGAATCAGTTTGTTTGGTTAGGAGCTCAATTTTTCCTATAAATAGAAGCCTCCCCCTTGTTGAAAAATAGATAGTGTTTATGCATCGTTACTCTACTCCACCTAAGCCAAGAACTGTGAATTCATTTAATAATTCACTAGTTTTTGGAGTTTCCCTCTTTCTTCAATCCCCATTAGTGGCTCCATCAACATACTTAACCAATTGATTGGTTGGGGGCCTCTACCGTGAACAAAGAATCAAGCAAGTTGTAAGGTAATTAGTGAATATTGATCTTTCTATAATTTCTTAATGTTTCTCTCTTCTCAACCCCTCTCAAGCTTGAGAAGCTTAATTGGTATGTTGTTTTTAAATGCTATTGAAGTTTATTGGTGAATAGTAGTGAAGAGTTACATAATTTAATAAATGCTATTGAGGTTAATTTTCATTTATGTTTAAATTCTAATGATTTTTATGTAAATTCTCTCTCTCACTCAAGAAATGGTCATACTCATGACCCATTCTCAATCCAAATCAAGCTTTTCATAAAGCTTTTCCTTAACCCAAGATTAAGCTATGCTTGAGGCCAAATTAATGGCTTTTTTCTATGCTTTTAGTTTATGTATATTGATGATTCAATCCATTATGGATTAAGGATCCAATTAGAGATTATTTTAATTATTTCCTTAATGATAAGCTTTATCCCTTAGAAAAATTGAGATTTATCAGTCATAGCAGCGGAGCTATGGCAAAATTTTTATAAAAATTATGCATAAAATAATTTCATTCAAAGTATAAAAAGAGGACTTCCTACCATATTCTAGGAATTATCATCCTAGATTAATTGAAAGAATTTCATTATAATCATGGAGAAATTAAAATTTAATATCATGCATAAAGGATAAGTTTTTATATCAAAAGTGTTATTTTTACCATTTTTATTTCATGCATAGAAGTATGCATAAAAGAAAAATTTTTATATCAAAAGTGTTACTTTGATCATTTTTAATTTTCATACATAGAAGTATGCATAAAAGAAAAATTTTTATATCAAAAGTGTTACTTTTATCATTTTTAATTTTCATGCATAGAAGTATGCATAAAGGAAAATTTTTATATCAAAAGTGTTACTTTGATCATTTTTAATTTTCATGCATAGAAGTATGTATAAAAGAAAAATTTTTATATCAAAAGTGTTACTTTTATCATTTTTAATTTTCATGCATAGAAGTATGCATAAAGGAAAATTTTTATATCAAAAGTGTTACTTTGATCATTTTTAATTTTCATGCATAGAAGTATGCATAAAAGAAACATTTTTATATCAAAAGTGTTACTTTTATCATTTTTAATTTTCATGCATAGAAGTATGCATAAAGGAAAATTTTTATATCAAAAGTGTTACTTTTATCATTTTTAATTTTCATGCATAGAAGTATGCATAAAGGAAAATTTTTATATAAAAGTGTGACTTTTATCATAATTGAATTTCATGCATAGAGGTATGCATAAAAGTTGATTATTTTATTATAAAAGTGTTACTTTTATCATAATTGGATTTCATGCATGGAGGTATGCATAAAAGATATTCTTTTTATACTAAAAGTGTGATTTTCATCATAAATGGATTTTATGCATAACTTAGATGCATAAGAGAAAATCTTTTATTCTAAAAGTGTAATTCCTACCAAATTGACTTTATGCATAAGAAGATGCATTAAAAAAATGATTTTTAATTCAAAAGTGTCATTCTCATCTAAATTGAATTTATGCATAGGAAGATGCATAAAAGATTGAATTTTAATTCAAAAGTGTCATTTTCATGAATTTATGCATAGGAAGATGCATAAAAGATTGATTTTTCTTCGGAAGTATTAATCTCCTTAAATGGAATTTATGCATAAGTAAATGTGTAAAGAAATCTTATATCAAATATAAGAATTCTCTTGTATTCTATAAATAAGATATGAGATGTGATAGGATGTGATAAGAGGTGTATAAGAGGTGATAAGAGGTGATAAGATGAATTAAGATGTGATAAAATGTGTATGGGATGAGGTAAGAAGTGTATGTGATAGAATAGGATGTATATGGGTTGTGATAGGGCGAGAATGGATGTGATGTAAAAGATTAGATGTGAAGACACATGGGGTTACATGAATGGGAATGTGGAAATGGATGTATGTATGTGGATGTGTGGATGTGGAGATGGGAGTATGGATGTATGAATGTGAAAGTGGATGTATGAATGTGAAAATGGATGTATGCATGAAGATGTATATGCATAGATGTGAATGTGGATGTAGATGTGGATGTATAGATGTGAATGGGAATGTGGATGTGGATGTATGTATGTATGTGGATGTAGATGTGAATGTATAGATGTGAATGGGAATGTGGATGTGGATGTATGTATGTATGTGGATGTAGATGTGAATGTATAGATGTGAATGGGAATGTGGATGTGGATGTATATGAATGTGGATGTAGATGTGGATGTATAGATGTGAATGGGAATGTGGATGTGGATGTATGTATGTATGTGGATGTAGATGTGAATGTATAGATGTGAATGGGAATGTGGATGTGGATGTATATGAATGTGGATGTAGATGTGGATGTATAGATGTGAATGGGAATGTGGATGTGGATGTATGTATGTATGTGGGTGTAGATGTGGATGTATAGATGTGAATGGGAATGTGGATGTGGATGTATGTATGTATGTGGATGTGGATGTATGTATGTATGTGGATGTGGATGTATGAATGAGGACGTGATAATGGATGTATGCATGTAGATGTGGATATATGGATGTGAATATGAATGTGGATGTGGATGTGGATGTATGGATGTGGATATGGATGTGTATGTATGAATGTAGATAAGGGATGTGGATGTATAAATGAGGATGTGAAAATGGAGGTATGCATGTAGATGTGGATGTATGGATGTGAATATGGATGTGGATGTGGATGTATAAATGAGGATGTGAATGTGGATGTGAATGTGAATGTGGATGTGAATGTGGATGTATGGATGTGGATATGGATGTGTATGTATGAATGTGGATATGGGATGTGGATGTATAAATGAGGATGTGAAAATGGATGTATCCATGTAAATGTGGATGTATGAATGTGAATGTGAATTAATGTGTCGTCGATATGAGGAAATGGATGAGAATGAGTACACATTGAATGGAATGTGGAATAAGTAATGTGGACTAAGGAGGGATAATGTGGAAAGACAAGAGTTTGATTTAGAAACTGTATTTTGTGACTGTTTGTAAATGACTGTTTTATGTCAAGAATGCTGGGGAAGCATTTTGACCATCTTGTGGATTAAGGTCATGAAGACCTAACTGTTAAAGTTACAACTGCTGACGGAGAGTCAATGGAGGACGTCTCGCGTAGCAAGGTCGACCGAGGTCTTGACCAGCCTCGGTTCGATTTAAATGGTGAGCTTCCGGTACTGAAAATCGATGTTTTGGATACCAAGGTTTTGGTTTTCATTCAAGTACGGCCCAAAAGAAGTTCTTTATCTCTTGGGGAGTATAAGAACTTATCCCCCAGATATTGTGAGCCTTATATCTGAATTCAATGAAAGTAGGTGACTTAGCCTACAAGCTTCTTTTACCTCCTCATCTCAAAGTTCTTAATGTATTTCATAGAAATATGTGCCAAACCCAAATCATGGAAAGACGGTAAAACTTCAGTGGCAAGTTACCGTTGGCTTCGAAGTTACGCTAGCTCCTTCCTTTATATAAGTCGTAACTTTTACTTGTCGTTCACAGTAATCTTACTCCCATCGATCTCCTTTCTTTCTTAATCTCCTTCATGGCTTGGCAACAAGAATTAGTTTTATCCATAATGATTCCTTACCTTCAAGACGCAAGTGAGTCTGTGAAGAAGGATTTTATAGAACAGTATGAGCGCTCACTTTTTCCTCACCTAGGAACTTCTGTAGCGCAGACCAAATGGCGGACCTATCAAGACATAACTAGGGTAACACCCTGGGGTCAGCAGCACTTTCGTAACAATGTCCGCTTGGCCATGGTTATCGAAGCCTTGGGTTTGGGTCCTCGATACTACTGCGTCATGAGATCAAGACATCTTGGGTTTTCTGAGCGGGTCTTCTTACTGGCGTGTTTTCTTCCTCATGAGAAGATATGCCTTTACCCCGTTTTTGGCTTGCCTCTCAGAGGTCCTTTTGTTAGAACACCTCATACCACTGAGATAGGTGCAGCAATAACCCACAGAATCATTCCCATAGATGAGTTACCTTATACTTGTGCAGCTTGTGAGGACTGCTTTTGTGACCATATGATGGACGGGCTTATGGAAGTGTAAAGAGTTCCTCTATCTTTACTGTATAAGTTCCGAGAATGAATAAAGTTTAAATCTTGTTCGTATTTTGAATCTTGCTCTCTTTAAGACTTATCTTGGTGGTTAATCTTGATTAAAATTTTTCTCTAAGTCTCATATTCGTGAATCTTGCGAAATTACCCCCAGTTTGCGAGATGAGGGCATCTCGCATTTTTTAAGTGGGGTAGAATGTAAGATTCCTCTCCCAACCCCTTTTTGATGTCTAGTATCTTCCCCTGTAATCAATCCCTCTTCAGAAATATAAAGACCTTGTTTCTAACTATTTTAGCCTAGAGAGAGAAAATATTCTAGAGAGAGAATATTCAGATTTTGAATATTTTTGGATAGAAAAATATCTCTTATAATTCAGATGAGTTCCCCTGAAACAAAAATTCAAAAAGAATTTTCCAATGTGCAATTGGAATTAATTGGAAATAGGTATAAAGAACCTTAGTCTAAGGGTCTAGATTTTCAGAAATCTTTAGACTATGGTCCAATTAAGGTTCCTATGGGCCAATAGCATCAATCCATGTGTAGGGAAGAGATAAATCCAAATTTGTAAAAAGAAGATACCCAAAAATGAGTAAATGCTCACATAAGGTGAAGAGTTGAAAATGTACAAGGTTTATTAGTAAAAAACTATGAGCAATATTAAAATGATGCCATTATGACACATATGTAAGGAAGGGGACTTCTTTAAAGGAGGTGCATATTTCACATAAGATGAAGAGTTGAAAATGTACAAGGTTTATTAGTAAAAAAACTATGAGCAATATTAAAATGATTCCATTATGACACATATGTAAGGAAGGGGAATTCTTTAAAGGAGGTGCATATTTCACATAAGATGAAGAGTTGAAAATGTACAAGGTTTATTAGTAAAAAAACTATGAGCAATATTAAAATGATTCCATTATGACACATATGTAAGGAAGGGGAGTTCTTTAAAGGAGGTGCATATTTCACATGCTTGAATGAGTTTTAAACTCATAAAAATTGAGATATTTCATCTCTCCTCTCTCCTCATTCAAGTCTAGTTCCAAAAAGTTAGCTTAACTGACCTAAAAATGGTCAAATATTGACCAAACTGATTTAGAAAATTCTAGAATCAGTTTGTTTGGTTAGGAGCTCAATTTTTCCTATAAATAGAAGCCTCCCCCTTGTTGAAAAATAGATAGTGTTTATGCATCGTTACTCTACTCCACCTAAGCCAAGAACTGTGAATTCATTTAATAATTCACTAGTTTTTGGAGTTTCCCTCTTTCTTCAATCCCCATTAGTGGCTCCATCAACATACTTAACCAATTGATTGGTTGGGGGCCTCTACCGTGAACAAAGAATCAAGCAAGTTGTAAGGTAATTAGTGAATATTGATCTTTCTATAATTTCTTAATGTTTCTCTCTTCTCAACCCCTCTCAAGCTTGAGAAGCTTAATTGGTATGTTGTTTTTAAATGCTATTGAAGTTTATTGGTGAATAGTAGTGAAGAGTTACATAATTTAATAAATGCTATTGAGGTTAATTTTCATTTATGTTTAAATTCTAATGATTTTTATGTAAATTCTCTCTCTTACTCAAGAAATGGTCATACTCATGACCCATTCTCAATCCAAATCAAGCTTTTCATAAAGCTTTTCCTTAACCCAAGATTAAGCTATGCTTGAGGCCAAATTAATGGCTTTTTTCTATGCTTTTAGTTTATGTATATTGATGATTCAATCCATTATGGATTAAGGATCCAATTAGAGATTATTTTAATTATTTCCTTAATGATAAGCTTTATCCCTTAGAAAAATTGAGATTTATCAGTCATAGCAGCGGAGCTATGGCAAAATTTTTATAAAAATTATGCATAAAATAATTTCATTCAAAGTATAAAAAGAGGACTTCCTACCATATTCTAGGAATTATCATCCTAGATTAATTGAAAGAATTTCATTATAATCATGGAGAAATTAAAATTTAATATCATGCATAAAGGATAAGTTTTTATATCAAAAGTGTTATTTTTACCATTTTTATTTCATGCATAGAAGTATGCATAAAAGAAAAATTTTTATATCAAAAGTGTTACTTTGATCATTTTTAATTTTCATACATAGAAGTATGCATAAAAGAAAAATTTTTATATCAAAAGTGTTACTTTTATCATTTTTAATTTTCATGCATAGAAGTATGCATAAAGGAAAATTTTTATATCAAAAGTGTTACTTTGATCATTTTTAATTTTCATGCATAGAAGTATGCATAAAAGAAAAATTTTTATATCAAAAGTGTTACTTTTATCATTTTTAATTTTCATGCATAGAAGTATGCATAAAGGAAAATTTTTATATCAAAAGTGTTACTTTGATCATTTTTAATTTTCATGCATAGAAGTATGCATAAAAGAAACATTTTTATATCAAAAGTGTTACTTTTATCATTTTTAATTTTCATGCATAGAAGTATGCATAAAGGAAAATTTTTATATCAAAAGTGTTACTTTTATCATTTTTAATTTTCATGCATAGAAGTATGCATAAAGGAAAATTTTTATATAAAAGTGTGACTTTTATCATAATTGAATTTCATGCATAGAGGTATGCATAAAAGTTGATTATTTTATTATAAAAGTGTTACTTTTATCATAATTGGATTTCATGCATGGAGGTATGCATAAAAGATATTCTTTTTATACTAAAAGTGTGATTTTCATCATAAATGGATTTTATGCATAACTTAGATGCATAAGAGAAATTCTTTTATTCTAAAAGTGTAATTCCTACCAAATTGACTTTATGCATAAGAAGATGCATTAAAAAAATGATTTTTAATTCAAAAGTGTCATTCTCATCTAAATTGAATTTATGCATAGGAAGATGCATAAAAGATTGAATTTTAATTCAAAAGTGTCATTTTCATGAATTTATGCATAGGAAGATGCATAAAAGATTGATTTTTCTTCGGAAGTATTAATCTCCTTAAATGGAATTTATGCATAAGTAAATGTGTAAAGAAATCTTATATCAAATATAAGAATTCTCTTGTATTCTATAAATAAGATATGAGATGTGATAGGATGTGATAAGAGGTGTATAAGAGGTGATAAGAGGTGATAAGATGAATTAAGATGTGATAAAATGTGTATGGGATGAGGTAAGAAGTGTATGTGATAGAATAGGATGTATATGGGTTGTGATAGGGCGAGAATGGATGTGATGTAAAAGATTAGATGTGAAGACACATGGGGTTACATGAATGGGAATGTGGAAATGGATGTATGTATGTGGATGTGTGGATGTGGAGATGGGAGTATGGATGTATGAATGTGAAAGTGGATGTATGAATGTGAAAATGGATGTATGCATGAAGATGTATATGCATAGATGTGAATGTGGATGTAGATGTGGATGTATAGATGTGAATGGGAATGTGGATGTGGATGTATGTATGTATGTGGATGTAGATGTGAATGTATAGATGTGAATGGGAATGTGGATGTGGATGTATGTATGTATGTGGATGTAGATGTGAATGTATAGATGTGAATGGGAATGTGGATGTGGATGTATATGAATGTGGATGTAGATGTGGATGTATAGATGTGAATGGGAATGTGGATGTGGATGTATGTATGTATGTGGATGTAGATGTGAATGTATAGATGTGAATGGGAATGTGGATGTGGATGTATATGAATGTGGATGTAGATGTGGATGTATAGATGTGAATGGGAATGTGGATGTGGATGTATGTATGTATGTGGGTGTAGATGTGGATGTATAGATGTGAATGGGAATGTGGATGTGGATGTATGTATGTATGTGGATGTGGATGTATGTATGTATGTGGATGTGGATGTATGAATGAGGACGTGATAATGGATGTATGCATGTAGATGTGGATATATGGATGTGAATATGAATGTGGATGTGGATGTGGATGTATGGATGTGGATATGGATGTGTATGTATGAATGTAGATAAGGGATGTGGATGTATAAATGAGGATGTGAAAATGGAGGTATGCATGTAGATGTGGATGTATGGATGTGAATATGGATGTGGATGTGGATGTATAAATGAGGATGTGAATGTGGATGTGAATGTGAATGTGGATGTGAATGTGGATGTATGGATGTGGATATGGATGTGTATGTATGAATGTGGATATGGGATGTGGATGTATAAATGAGGATGTGAAAATGGATGTATCCATGTAAATGTGGATGTATGAATGTGAATGTGAATTAATGTGTCGTCGATATGAGGAAATGGATGAGAATGAGTACACATTGAATGGAATGTGGAATAAGTAATGTGGACTAAGGAGGGATAATGTGGAAAGACAAGAGTTTGATTTAGAAACTGTATTTTGTGACTGTTTGTAAATGACTGTTTTATGTCAAGAATGCTGGGGAAGCATTTTGACCATCTTGTGGATTAAGGTCATGAAGACCTAACTGTTAAAGTTACAACTGCTGACGGAGAGTCAATGGAGGACGTCTCGCGTAGCAAGGTCGACCGAGGTCTTGACCAGCCTCGGTTCGATTTAAATGGTGAGCTTCCGGTACGGTGGATGAGGGACCAAGGAAGCGGCCTATGAGTGAAGCGCTAGGTCACCTGCGAAGGATCCTAGAGGGTGCTGACCATACGGTGCTCGGGCTCTGGGTCGCCCAGGATACCCACGCGTGCGTCGAGGAAGATATTGGAACAAGGAGTAAGAGTTGTTTTGTGAAACCGGGCATGGATCTGGTTGATTGACCTTGCTGGTCTTCAATGGATGAGTCCATGGCTCTTTATATGGATCTGTTGGTTGATCTTGCTGATCTTCAACGAGAGTCCATCTTGAATTTTTATAAGTGATTATTTTACCGAGTGTTATGGGCTAGGAACTATTGAAAAGGCCCCTGTGTGGACAGGTGGTGAGCGTTCTAGTTGCCAATGATGCCATAGATACTCTCATGAAGGAATGCTGGGAAATTATGAATCAACCGGATAAATTGGAAGATTGTGATCAGTGGTACTATGGTTTCATTAAAGGATTGTTTTAATGTTAGTTGATGCTAAGAAAAAGGCAATTTCATATTGGGTGTGTAAGTGGTGTGGCTAGTTTTATGTTTGCATGAACTTCCGGCTAGGGGGCCTTGGAACTATTTTCCTTGGTACCCGGGACAAAACCTAACCAAATTCCAAATTGGATCCCATCACTACAGTGGTTGGGCGGTTGGCTAACCCATGGGATCGGATGGGGTTAGGCTGGACTGATGGATCCGTAAATCGAGATTTAATTTCTATTATTACGATAGATGAAGTAAATCCCGGATAGAAATTGTTCTATGGATAGGAATCAACGGCTGTGCCTCTCTTGATGGGGAAAAAAGCGTTGATCCCAATGATCCAAGTGCAAGTTTCTTCCTTGATTTGACCAAGTACCGTTAAAGGTGCAGTCAGACCAGTTGATCCGTAATGATCTTGACTACGTTAGAGTTAAGAGTTATCCTGGTGGAATCGCCCATGCTTTCCGGGTAAAGGAAGTTTTTCCGGTTTCGGTTTTGGACAAACCGACAGATTAGTCTCTTGTCCGGATATCCGTGGGCGAGGCCCCGAGTGTGAGACCCCTACCCGCGCATGAAGTGCTACTTCCGCTGCTAGTACCCGAATCCGTTGCGCGGTGGAGACCGGGATCTCACACAAGGGTGTAGTAGGCAACACAAAGGGGAAAGAGTAGATGAAGCTCTTACCCTAATACTTCTTTCTATGCTTCTCTTGCTTGTTGCTCAACCCTTAGCATGAACCAAACTTTAATACGGTAAGAAGTAGGCAACACAAAGGGGAAAGAGTAGATGAAGCTCTTACCCTAATACTGCTTTCTATGCTTCTCTTGCTTGTTGCTCAACCCTTAGCATGAACCAAACTTTAATACTGTAAGATTCCTCCCTAGCCTCTCAAGATGTCCAGCATCTTCCCCTGTAATCAAATCCCTCTTCAGAAATATAAAAGATCTTGTTTCTACCAGGCCTAGAGAGAGAAAATCTTCTAGAGAGTGGTAACTCAGTTTTTAAATATTTTTGGATATAAAAATATCTCATCTTATTAAAATAAGTTCCCCTGAAACACAAGTTCAAAAAGATTTTCAGAAGGTGCATTAGAAATTAAGTATAATCTGATCAAGAGGCATTATCCTGGGGGTGAAGATTTTTTTGAAATTTTAAATTAAGGTTTCTATGAACCAATAACATTCATCCAAATGTAGGGAGGAGATAAATAGAAGAATAAAAGAAAAATCCCCCAAAAATGAGTAAATACTCACATAAGATGAAGAGTTGACTAAGGACAAGGATAATAGTTAAAAAAGAGAGATATTTAGGTGAAATGATGCATTTTTGACACCTCTGAATGGGGGGATTTTCCTCATGAAGGAGGCACCTATTTCACATGCTTGAATGAGTTTTAAACTCCCAAATAATGGGATATTTTTATCTCTCCTCTCTCCTGTTTCAGTTAGATCCAAAAAGTGACCAAAACTAACCCAAAAATGGTCAAAAATTGACCAAACTGATCTGGAAAATTCTAGAATCAGTTGGCTTGGTTAGAAGTTTGCTTTTTCCTATAAATAGAAGCCCTCCCCTCCTTTGTTGAAACTCAATAGTATTTTGTGCACTGTTACTCTGCTCCTCCCAAGCCAAGAACTGTGAATTTATTAATAATTCACTAGTTTTTGACATTTCCCTCTTCCAAAGATTGGTGGCCACTCTTGTTACAAACAAGAGTTGAACCCTCAAACCATCAAGTCAAAGGAAAGCTCCAAGAAATTATGTAAGTAGAGATTCTTGTATTTTTCTTTATTGGTTTTATGTTTTTCTAATGTTTATGATTGTTTGAAGTGATAAATGGATGGTTTGCCTTGATCGAAAGGCTTTTTCTCTCTCTCTTCTTAGAATCAACCCTTCTTTATCCTAGCTAAGTGATAATTGATGGAATTAAACTTTTTATAATGTTTTCTCTTGTATAAGTGAATTTTGATTAGTATAGATTACTTTAAATCAATTAGAGTTAATTTTTATGACAAAATTAAGTAGAAAAAATTAAAAAATGGTCAGCCATATAAAGGAGGTTATGGTAAAATTTTTGAAAATAAGAATTATCTTTTATTATGCTAAAAGAGTAATTCCTATCAATTCTATACTCTAAAAGTGTCATTTTCATGCATAGAAGATGCATATTGATTATTATTATTTTTATGCATAAAGGAATAATTTTCTTTTATTATGAAAGTGTTACTTTCATCAAAATAGATTTTTATGCATAAAGAAATATTTTTTTTAAATTACGAAAGTGTTACTTTCATCAAAATGGATTTTTAGGCATAAAAGATTATGTTTTTATTATAAAAGTGTTACTTTTATCATATTTGATTTTTATGCATAAAAGTATGCATAAAAGATTATTTTTATTATTATAAAAGTGTTACTTTTATCATATTTGATATTTATGCATAGAAGTATGCATAAAAGATTATTTTTTTATTATAAAAGTGTTACTTTTATTATATTTGATATTTATGCATAGAAGTATGCATAAAAGATTATTTTTTTATTATAAAAGTGTTACTTTTATCATATTGGATATTTATGCATAGAAGTATGCATAAAAGATTATTTTTTTATTATAAAAGTGTTACTTTTATCATATTTGAATTTCATGCATAGAAGTATGCATAAAAGATTATTTTTTATTATAAAAGTGTTACTTTCATCATAAATGGGTGCATAAAAGATATTTTTTATATTAAAAGTGTGATTTTTATCATAAATTATTTTTATGCATAAATGGGTGCATAAAAGATATTTTTTTATTAAAAGAGTGATTTTCATCATAAATGATTTTTTAAATGATGATAAAAGTGTGACTTTCATCAGAATCGGATTTTATGCATAATTAGATGCATATAGAATCTTTATAATTAAATAAGGGTTCTCTTTAATCTTCTATTTAATTTTCGTAAAAATTGGAAAAATGAATAAGTAGATAATCTGTGAGAAGAAATGCTACCGTTTCATATTCACTAAGATGGTAATGAGAAAATTTAATAAAACTATCGAAGTCAGAGATTGAGATAAATGACTATCTTATTCCTCATAAGAAATTCATGTTTTAGAGACGTGTAAGCAAATATTCGTCGAGCGAAATTTAGAAAAAGAGAAATTGAAATAGTACCTTCGAGAGAGATAGTTTAAGAAGAACCTTTCCTGACCCAAACTCAGATTCAGACTATTGACCAAGACCTAATTCCTTTGTCAAATTCAACCAATGACGATGTGCCCAGTTTCAGGAAAAATGTACTCAAATCTCCCACCGAATCTGAAACTAAGTTAAGACTTTTGATTTTGATCTGAGGATCAAGTTAATAGAATTCGAGGAATTCTGTTTGGAATTCACACCTGGATCTAGAAGTATTGAGATACGGATTTAAGATTATTCATGGTTTTTAAAAACAAAATCAAAACTATAAACTTGCATAGAAACCCTATTTTCTTAAAAGACTGTCTTATGCCAGAATGCTGGAGGGAGCATTTGGCATATATGTTTATCTAAGGGAAGTTCGGTTTTGCAACAGCTGGCGGGGAGTGTTCGAGGGATAGCTCACGCGGCAAAGCCTACTGAGGTCTTGACCAGCCTCGGTATGGTTAAAATGGTGCGCTTCCGGTACGATGGACGAGGGCCGGCAAAGCGGTCCGTGAGTGAAGTGCCAGGACACCTAAGGAGGATCCTGGAGGGTTCTGACCAGACGATGCACGGGCTCGCGATGCCGAGGACACCCATTCGTATGTCGAGGAAGATATTGTATGATAGACCAATGTTATTGTAATCTCACTGGATCTCGTTGTTGACTCGTTGGTCTCAACGGAGAGTCCAGAGTGATACTGTTTTGTGAGAAACAAAGACTCAATGGAAATTTTGAAGTATGACATGTGTAACCAGTAAATTGTTTGTCAATGGATTGTTTTTATTAAAGTTTTAAAGAGGAGTGTGTGCGTATCTGTTTTCTAAAGTTAAAGTTAAGAAAGGCATTTCAATTATGGGTGGGTGAGTACTTGTTTGGTTCCACCGATTCCAGTGGCAGGGTGGTGGCTAACCCATGGGCCGGATGGGGTTAGGCTGGAATCAGTGGAGTTTTAATAATCAAATTGAAAAATCTTAGGATTACGCTAGGATTCGATTAGCTAGTTAATTTCCCTGATAAAATTCTCAATTGAGTGGATCAACGACTGTGCCTGATCTTGATCAGAAAAAAGCGTTGAAATTTACTCAGACGATCAAATTATATCAGTGATAGTTTCCTTCTATCTGGTTTATTCAGGTGAAGGATAGTTTAGAAGTGATCTCGTCAGAAAACCCGTTAAGAAAAATTCAAAAAGGTGGAATCGTCCCCGCTTTCCGGGCATGGGAAATTTTTCCCAGTTTCGGTTTTCGGAGTGACCACCAGCCTAGTCTCATGCCCGGACATTTGAGGGCGAGGTCCCGTGTGAGAAACACTGCCCCGCGCACGAGGGGGCTACTTCCGCTGTCAGCTACCGGAGTCCGGTGCGCGGAGGGGGCAGAGGGATCTCACAGTTGGTATCAGAGCAGAAATTACCTAAATTTTAATGAAAATCTGGGAAATAATGTTTTTCACTTGCTAATATTATGTTGAATAAACTTCAAAAAATTTGAAAACTTATAAATTGAATTGGAAATTATAGATGGAAGTTCCATACTTATCTGGTATTCTCGACCTCACCCAGTCTCAAGATATGACTGCGTTCGCCTTCGAGCATCTCATCTCGTCCACTTCAACTCGAACAAGCTGAGCAAGACTCGCAAGCCATTTCGAGGAATTATATTTTCCTGACCTAGCGGCGAGACGACAGCATAAGTGGTTTGCAGGGCAGTATGTCCACGCCTCTTGTGACCACCGTGCAATGCTGTGGCAGAACCTCTCATTGGCTATGATCCTGTTAAAGCTGAAAATGGTGCGCGGCATCATTCTATATCATTCGACACCTCGAAATTTCAGACTTTCATGCCAAGTCTACAGACTCCTTAGTTGCTTTATTCCTAAGTGGAAGATAATAGCTTCCTTGTCAGTAAGTGGACGTTTGTATCAGGGCATGGCTATGGCCCAGTACCGTAGTCATATGCGTCTACCGAGGAGATTTTGAAATCTGGAGCCGAGCTGCTCTATGTACATATTGTAACTTTTATATAAATAAGAAAATGTTTTTCGGAGAAAAATTTCCTGTTGTATAAGTGATTGTTTACCGACGATCTGATAAAGAAAAATCTATTATCGGACATATGTCATAGATCTCCAATAAGATCATTGTCTTGTTTAAAGAAATTGTTTTTCGAACCTCTTAAGTCTTAGGATCTCGTGGATAATATCAAAATAAAAATTTAATAATATATAAATTTTTGGTAGAATCATGAGACGAGGAAACCGTGGCCGTCAGCCAGACCCTATCTCTGAAGATGACGAGCTTGACCCTGATGTCGCAAGGCTCTTCATAGGACTTAGCCAGGACCCTTCAAAGGAGAAGGGGAGAACCTGGGTGAGGCCGTGGAGAAATGGGTGGAAGCCATGGAAGAGTATTTTGATGTCACAGGCTACAATGAGCGGAGCAAAATGGCTCTTGGCTGAAAATAGTGGAAACAGCCAGGGTAGCATGGAGGAACCACTGTGACACCAACCATCTGGACAAAAATACTCAGTCCTGGAATGATCTAAAAACCTATCTAAGAAAGAGATTTTGTCCTCCTGGATTTTTGGAAACCAAAATGAACGAATTCTTAGAGCTAAAGCAGGAGAGCAAAACCATCGAGGAATATCACCAGGCCTTTGCTCTTCTACTCAAATATTCACCACCTCTAGATGAAGAGCAACTCATGGCCAGGTTCATTTGGGGAATGAACGAACCCTTGGACACACTGGTTTTTAAAAATGCCAAGCTAGTGTCCATTTGGCTGAAGCAGTAAGAATGGCAAAAGATTTTGCCAAAGCGTTTGTAGTAAAGGTCCCGCCAAAGCCTGCACCCTCTAACTTTAAAAGATTCCAAGCCCAGGGAAGTACTTCAAACTTTCCACCCCCAAAGAGGCAGCAAGGCCTGAATCAAAATCATGATGCAGGAAGATTCAGAAGTGAAGGAAGACCCTTCCCCCAGAATACTTTCTCAGGAGCCCCGCCTCTTTCAAGAAATCAGAGGGATGAGCTCAGAACTGAAAACCGATGTTTTGGATGCCAGGGTTTTGGTCACCAGTTAAAATACTGCCCGACTCTTGCCATGTCAAGGGGATAGGGAAGTCAAGGACCCCGAATTCAGAGACCAACCCCTTCATACCAATCTTATCAAGGTCCATCTCGTCCAAGCCAGGGTCACCCCAGAAGAACTCTAGCTCAGCCATCTGCCTCTGTCCAGAGTAATCTCAGAACTCCTTCCCAGAACTGGGGCAACCAAAGAGAAAGAGTTCCACCTCAGACTGCAGCAGCCAGAGCGGTCACAATTTCAGATGTAGTAGAAGAGGAAAGAGGGCAGATCTATGCTGCAATTGAAAATCAAGGGCCTAACCAGTAGTTCTCCGTCATCCATACTCCAGCAGAGTATCAGGGTAAGCCTTTTAAGCTTTTGATTGATTCAGGCAATTCTCATTCATTCATTTCCCCTGGATGCTTGCGTAAGCTAGTCTTAGAACAGAAATCAGGGAAACCTATGCAAGTTGAATTGGCCAGTGGGAAGACTCTTTTCACTCACCATGAGACAGATCTTATCGAGTTCAAACTAGATGGTAATGTAACCAACTGTCAGTTTAAAGTCTTACCTCTGGGAGTTTTTGACGGGATCCTTAGAATGGATTGGCTCCACAAAAATCAAGCTGACATACATTGTCACAATGGAACCATTTCCTTCCATGACCTTCAATCACGGGAACAAAGTTCAAGGAACTGGAGTTTCCGGATCCCCAGACCTTGAGTTAGTAAAAGCTTCCAGGTTGCTGAAAGGACTTAGGAAGAAGCAGCAAATTTATGTTGTCAAAATGAACCCAGGAGACTCAAAGCTTAAGGCTAAAGAACCAGAATAGTTAAGTGAATTTGATGATCTATTCCCAGCAGAGCTAACTGAAATGCCTCCAATTCGGGAAGTAGATCATGTGATTGAATTGACCCCCGGAGCTCAGCCAGTAGCCTTGTGCACGTACAAAATGCCAGTTCTTGAAGCCATTGAACTCAAGGAACAGCTTAGACAGCTGTTAGAACAAGGGTTTGTAAGACCCAGTGTTTCACCTTGGGGTGCACCAGTTCTCTTTCAGAAAAAGAAAGATGGAACGCTTAGACTCTGTGTGGACTACATAGGTCTAAATCAGCTGACAGTTAAGAATAAGTATCCTATCCCAAGAATTGATGAGCTTTTGGATAGGCTAAATGGAGCCCAGATCTTCACAAAGATAGATCTCAAATCTGGGTATTACTAGATCGGGATCAATGATCAAGATATACCAAAAACAGCCATCAATACTCGCTATGGGCATTATGAATTTATTGTCATGCCGTTCGGATTAACTAATGCCCCAGCTACATTCAATCGCCCAATGTAGGACATCCTCAGAGAATACTTGGATGATTTTGTTCTAGTTTTCTTTTTTGATGACATTCTGATTTACTCAAAGAATGCAGCTGACCATGAGACTCATGTCAGAAGAGTTCTTGAGATTCTAAGGAAGCACCAACTCTTTGCAAAAAAGAGCAAATGCACTTTCTCTGCCGACCATGTTGAATACTTGGGCTTTCTAGTATCCAAAGATGGAATTTCTCCAGATTCTGCAAAAGTCCAAGCAGTCATAGATTGGCCTGAACCAAAGACAGTGAAAGAAGTCAGAGGATTCTTGGGATTGACTGGTTGGTATAGGATTTTTATACCAAAGTATGCTCTCATAGCTTCCCCCCTGACTAACCTTCTCAAAAAGAATACCCCATTTCTGCTAGGTGTCAGAGTGCTTTTGATAAGCTGAAGACCGCCTTGGTAACCAGTCCCATTCTGAAGCTGACAGATTTCTCTCTACCCTTTGAGGAGCTGATGCAAGTGGTTTTGCCCTGGGAGGTGCACTTATGCAAGAAGGTCATGCAGTGGCCTATGAATCCTGAAACCTCAGAACGCATGAGAGGAATTATGCTGGAACTACTTTCAGTAGTATATGCCCTCAAGTTGTGGAGACATTACCTACTGGGACAAAGATTCACTTTGATGACAGATCATCAGAGCTTAAAGTGGATCTTCACTCAGAAGGATCTCAACATGCACCAAAGAAGGTGGATGCAGACCTTGCAGGAATTTGATTTTGAAATCAAGTACCGCCTAGGCAAAGAGAATGTGGTAGCAGATGTCCTCAGCAGAAAAGCCTCCTTGCTTACAATTATCAAATCCTTTGATTATTCAAGCAAGTGAGAAGATCATGCAGGATAGATTCTTTGGCCCTATTGCTACCCTACTTGTGTAGGAAAGCAAAACTCCACAGGAGTTGAACAGAGTTCAAGGGTACAGCCTGGATGATGGGGGAACCAAGGACCAAATTCTAAATGAAGCCCATGACAGCCTTATAGCAGGTCATCCAGGTTTCATCAAAACCTACATGTCTGTAAAGAAAAGCTTCTTTTGGCCTGGTCTGAAAAAGGATGTACTGAATCATGTACGTCAATGTCTGACATGCCAGAAAGTCAAAGCCGAGAGAGTAAAAATGCCTGGGAAGTTACATCCATTGGACATCCCCCAGATGAAGTGGGAATGTATCAATATGGATTTTATTACTGGATTACCTTTAGTGCAATCAGGTTACAACTCCATTTTTGTGGTAGTTGACAGACTAACCAAAGTTGTCCATCTGATCCCAGTAAAAGAACCTACACTGCAGTGGATGTGGCCAGAGTATTCCTCAAAGAAATCTTCAGATTGCATGGCCTACCCAGGAGAATAGTAAGTGATCGAGATCCCAAGTTTACTTCAAGGTTCTGGACTGCATTTTTCGAAGCAGTGGGAACGTTCTTGGATCTCAGCACAGCTTATCACCCTGAGACCGATGGTCAAATTGAAAGGGTAAACCAAGTAATCAAAGATATACTTTAGTCATGCTATGGCAGGGAACCCAAGAAGTGGCTAAGCTATCTGCACCTAGTCGAGTTCACCTACAATGCTTCTTATCACCGAAGTATCGGGATGAGCCCTTTTAAAGCTCTGTATGGACAAGATTGCTTAACTCCATTAACTTGGTCCGAACCATTGATTAGGGTAGAGATGTCCAGACAGATGCTTGACGACATGGAGCAGCAGATGCAGGCAATTCGTAAAGATATAAAAGCTACCCAGGATCGACAGAAGCAGTATGCAGATAAGAAGAGGACAGACATAGAATTCAAAGAAGCAGATATGGTCTTCATTCGAGTACGACCCAAAAGGAGTTCTTTATCTCTTGGGAAGTACAAGAAGTTATCCCCCAGATATTGTGGGCCATATCTGATCACAAAGAAAGTAGGTGACTTAGCCTACGAGCTTCTTCTGCCTCCTCATCTCAAAGTTCATAATGTATTTCATGTAAGCCTTCCAAAGAAATATGTGCCAAGCCCAAATCATGTGCTTGATGATGAAATCTTAACCTCTTCAACCCAAGGGCAGATGGAACTCCAACCTGAAGAAATTCTTGATGTTCGAGAAAAGATTCTCAGGAATAGAATTCTCAGAGAATTATTGGTAAAATGGAAGTTCTATCCTTTTTAAGATGCCACCTGGGAGAATGAAGCCGATCTATTGCGAGATTATCCCCCAGTTTGTGAGATGAGAGCATCTCGCGTTTTTCAAGTGGGAGAGAATGTAAGATTCCTCCCCAGCCTCTCAAGATGTCCAGCATCTTCCCCTGTAATCAAATCCCTCTTCAGAAATATAAAAGATCTTGTTTCTACCAGTTTTGGCCTAGAGAGAGAAAATCTTCTAGAGAGTGGTAACTCAGTTTTTAAATATTTTTGGATAGAAAAATATCTCATCTTATTAAAATAAGTTTTGGCCTAGAGAGTGGTAACTCAGTTTTTAAATATTTTTGGATAGAAAAATATCTCATCTTATTAAAATAAGTTCCCCTGAAATAGAAGTTCAAAAAGATTTTCAGAAGGTGCATTAGAAATTAAGTATAATCTGTTCAAGAGGCATTATCCTAGGGGTGAAGATTTTTTTAAAATTTTAAATTAAGGTTCCTATGGACCAATAAGATTCATCCAAATGTAGGGAGGAGATAAATAGAAGAATAAAAGAAAAATCTCCCAAAAATGAGTAAATACTCACATAAGATGAAGAGTTGACTAAGGACAAGGATAATAGTTAAAAAAGAGAGATATTTAGGTGAAATAATGCATTTTTGACACCTCTGCATGGGGGAATTCCCCTCATGGAGGAGGTGCCTATTTCACATGCTTGAATGAGTTTTAAACTCCCAAATAATGGGATATTTTTATCTCTCCTCTCTCTTGTTTTAGTTAGATCCAAAAAGTGACCAAAACTGACCCCAAAATGGTCAAAAATTGACCAAACTAATCTGGAAAATTCTAGAATCAGTTGGCTTGGTTAGAAGTTCACTTTTTCCTATACATAGAAGCCCTCCCCTTTGTTGAAACTCAATAGTGTTTTGTGCACTACTACTCTGCTCCTCCCAAGCCAAGAACTGTGAATTTATTAATAATTCACTAGTTTTTGACATTTCCCTCTTCCAAAGATTGGTGGCCACTCTTGTTACAAACAAGAGTTGAACCCTCAAACCATCAAGCCAAAGGAAAGCTCCAAGAAATTATGTAAGTAGAGATTCTTGTATTTTTCTTTATTGGTTTTATGTTTTTCTAATGTTTATGATTGTTTGAAGTGATAAATGGATGTTTTGCCTTGATCGAAAGGCTTTTCCCCTCTATCTTCTTAGAATCAACCCTTCTTTATCCTAGCTAAGTGATAATTGATGGAATTAAACTTTTTATAATGTTTTCTCTTGTATAAGTGAATTTTGATTAGTATAGATTACTTTAAATCAATTAGAGTTAATTTTTATAACAAAATCAAGTAGGAAAAATTAAAAAATGGTAAGCCATACAAAGGAGGTTATGGCAAAATTTTTGAAAATAAGAATTATCTTTTATTATGCTAAAAGAGTAATTCCTATCAATTCTATACTCTAAAAGTGTCATTTTCATGCATAGAAGATGCATATTGATTATTATTATTTTTATGCATAAAGGAATAATTTTCTTTTATTATGAAAGTGTTACTTTCATCAAAATAGATTTTTATGTATAAAGAAATAATTTTCTTTTATTATGAAAGTGTTACTTTCATCAAAATGGATTTTTAGGCATAAAGGATTATGTTTTTATTATAAAAGTGTTACTTTTATCATATTTGATTTTTATGCATAAAAGTATGCATAAAAGATTATTTTTATTATTATAAAAGTGTTACTTTTATCATATTTGATATTTATGCATAGAAGTATGCATAAAAGATTATTTTTTAATTATAAAAGTGTTACTTTTATCATATTTGATATTTATGCATAGAAGTATGCATAAAAGATTATTTTTTTATTATGAAAGTGTTACTTTTATCATATTGGATATTTATGCATAGAAGTATGCATAAAAGATTATTTTTTATTATAAAAGTGTTACTTTTATCATATTTGAATTTCATGCATAGAAGTATGCATAAAAGATTATTTTTTTATTATAATAGTGTTACTTTCATCATAAATGGTTTTTATGCATAAATGGGTGCATAAAAGATAAATTTTTATATTAAAAGTGTGATTTTCATCATAAATTGTTTTTATGCATAAATGGGTGCATAAAAGATATTTTTTTTATTAAAAGAGTGATTTTCATCATAAATGTTTTTTTTATGATGATAAAAGTGTGACTTTCATCAGAACCGGATTTTATGCATAATTAGATGCATATAGAATCTTTATTAATTAAATAAGGGTTCTCCTTAATCCTCTATTTAATTTTCGTAAAAATTAAAAAAATGAATAAGTAGATAATCTGTGAGAAGAAATGCTACCGTTTCATATTCACTAAGATGGTAATGAGAAAATTCAATAAAACTATCGAAGTCAGAGATCGAGATAAATGACTATCTTATTCCTCATAAAAGAAATTCATGTTTTAGAGACGTGTAAGCAAATATTCGTCGAGCGAAATTTAGAAAAAGAGAAATTGAAATAGTACCTTCGAGAGAGATAGTTTAAGAAGAACCTTTCCAGACCCAAACTCAGATTCAGACTATTGACCAAGACCTAATTCCTTCGTCAAATTCAACCAATGACGATGTGCTCAGTTCAGGAAAAATGTACTCAAATCCCCCACCGAATCTGAAACTTAGTTAAGACTTTTGATTTTGATCTGAGGATCAAGTTAACAGAATTCGAGGAATTCTGTTTGGAATTCACACATGGATCTAGAAGTATTGAGATACGGATTTAAGATTATTCATGGTTTTTAAAAACAAAATCAAAACTATAAACTTGCATAGAAACCCTGTTTTCTTAAATGACTATCTTACGCCAGAATGCTGGAGGGAGCATTTGGCATATATGTTTATCTAAGGGAAGTTTGGTTGCAACAGCTGGTGGGGAGTGTTCGAGGGACAGCTCGTGTGACAATAATACAAAGGAGGATTAGCCTTTACAATAAACACTTTTAAAATACTTTGTTGAGCTGTTGCATGGGCTTCCTCATTCTTCTTTCTCTCTATATGCCTGAGAGACCATGCTTCAAACTTGTGTAATAGTCTTTTTATTTATTGACACATCTATTTCAAAGCAACATTTTTCCTTGGTATGGTTAAAATGGTGCGCTTCCGGTACGATGGACGAGGGCCGACGAAGTGGTCCCTGAGTGAAGTGCCAGGACACCTAAGGAGGATCCTGGAGGGTTCTGACCAGGCGATGCACGGGCTCGCGGTGCGCCGAGGACACCCATTCGTATGTCGAGGAAGATATTGTATGACAGACCAATGTTATTGTAATCTATCACTGGATCTCGTTGTTGACTCGCTGGTCTCAACGGAGAGTCCAGAGTGATACTGTTTTGTGAGAAACAAAGACTCAATGGAAATTTTGAAGTATGACATGTGTAACCAGTAAATTGTTTGTCAATGGATTGTTTTTATTAAAGTTTTAAAGAGGAGTGTGTGCGTATCTGTTTTCTAAAGCTAAAGTTAAGAAAGGCATTTCAATTATGGGTGGGTGAGTACTTGTTTGGTTCCACCGATTCCAGTGGGCAGGATAATGGCTAACACATGGGCCGGATGGGGTTAGGCTGGAATCAGTGGAGTTTTAATAATCAAATTGAAAAATCTTAAGATTACGCTAGGATTCGATTAGCTAGTTAATTTTCCTGATAAAATTCTCAATTGAGTGGATCAACGGCTGTGCGTGATCTTGATCAGGAAAAAAGCGTTGAAATTTACTTAGACGATCAAATTATATCAGTGATAGTTTCCTTCTATCTGGTTTATTCAGGTGAAGGATAGTTTAGGGGTAGTTTAGAAGTGATCTCGTTAGAAAACTCGTTTTAAGAAAAATTCAAAAAGGTGGAATCATCCCCGCTTTCGAGGCATGGGAAATTTTTCCCGGTTTTGGTTTTCGGAGTGACCACCAGCCTAGTCTCGTGCCTGGACATTCGAGGGCGAGGCCCGTGTGAGAAACACTGCCCCGTGCACGAGGGGGCTGCTTCCGCTGTCAGCTACCGGAGTCCGGTGCGTGGAGGGGGCAGAGGGATCTCACAAATACCATGAAAAGATGTAGGGGACAAGGGAGCTTGAGCTCTTACAAGCACACACACACACACACTCACACAAACCCTATAAGAGAACACACAAGGTGAGACGCTGAAAATTCTTCTTCTTCTTCACACAACAAGAGAGGTCTACAAAGAAGATAAAGTGACTAACACACATAATAGAGTATATACAAGTGGTTCATAATGTGAACATGCTAAGTGGAGTGAGTAGGGTTAGTCCAGCTGTAGAATCTCTGGTGAAGATATGTCGATGCCAGCTACCAAACCCGCTAGTGATGTAAATGTCGAAGGGTCATGCAAGTGCCTCATGAGTGTCAACTCATGTTGAGCTTAACATTTAAACAGATGTGCACATGGAATATAAGATCCTAGTTGGGTGGTCTTAGAATTGGTACACTGGCCAGTGCTTTCTTCAACTTATCGTATGCTTTTTGGCATTCCTCAGTCCATTTAAAGATAATGAGTAGTCTATACAATGGTCTAGAAATTTTAGCATAGAATATTATAAAGCAATGATAATACCCAATGTGAACCATAAACCTCTGTACATCGTTAGAAATGGTGGGTGGGGGTAATTCCAAGATCAGTTTTACCTTGCTTTCATCTGTGGAATTACCGTTCTTAGAGACGATGTGTCCTAAGATCACACCATGTTTAGCCCACAATTGGAATTTCAAAGGGTTTTAAAAGGATATACGATACAATTGACATCGTTCAAACACCTTCCTCAAACAAGCCAGATGGTCCGATCATCGTTAGTGTGAACACAGTTCATCAATGAATACCTCCACCACTTCTGCAAAGTAGTCTTTGAAGGCTGTACACATCAATTGTTGGAAAGTTGCTGGGTCATTAGTGAGGCCAAAAGGCATAACCTTATAAGCATATTCCCCACATTGTATTGAAGGTTGTTTTGTGTTGGTCTTCTGGTGCTATGGACACCTGATTTATCGCCTAAAAATATGTCCAAGAAGTTGTACACCTCTTTACCAGTCACCCATTCCAATACGTGTTCGGTATATGGCAGTGGTGGGTAATGGTTCTTCCTAGTGGATGCATTGACCTTTTTGAGATCAACACAAACCCTCAATTTTCCATTCTTCTTTGGAACTATCATGATTGGTGAGAGTTAATCGGTGTGCTCGATCTTGTAGATGAAATCTGTAGCAATGAGTTTGTCAATTTCCTCCTTTTTACAATTGCTATATACTTTGGATTCATCTAGTATGGTTTCTGCCTGGTTGGTCTTGATCCTTCCATGATTGGGATTGTGTGTTGTACCACTTCAGGTGGTACACCCTTCATCTTTGTGCATTTCTAGGCAAAGAAATCCTTGAATTCTTTGAGGAGAACGATGAGTTACTTTTCCTCAGCAGGAGTTAAATCCTTAGCGATATAGATAGGTTTATTTTCCTCCCCTGGCTCTGCAGGTTCTAACCTAAATGGTTTTTTTATTTTAATTGATTTTATGGGACAGCTAGGTCATGACTTACGAGCAACAGGTACTTGTGCACTTATTTCTCACATCCAGAGGGGTGACAAGAGCATTGTTATTTTTTTCTTGGTGCGCTCATAAGTCTCTGTTGTTGCAGACGTGGGTATTGATTCTTGAATTTGTTGCTCAAATGTTGTCAAGGTAGTAGGGAAGACTGTTTGCTTGAACACACAAGCTCTTGTGTTGGTGCTGAATGCATGAGAGTGGTTGAGTGATTTTTTTGTTGTTGCTTGGGCCCCCATTCTTGTCGAACTTTAGGTGAAGCTATTGGGGTTAAAGTCGGTGGTGAGGTTTTCTTCACATTGTTTGATTTTGGCAACCATATGATGGAATTACCATCATAGTATCCTTGTTGTTGAAGCACATGCATAGGCACCCATCTTTGATGAACATTATAAAATGGTGGTCGATGTCCTGAGGCTTCCTTCTTTGTGCAAGCTTAGGGGACTTTGTGATGCGCTTAGGTACCCAAGCTTTGGTATTTCTTTGGTAGTACCCTTGTGCCGTAGTAGTGTTTTTGGTACCCACACTTGTTGACTTGGTGGAGTTCTTTGAAAAACTCGCATAGACTTTTGTGGACGGTGTTGTGGAGTAGTTTTCTTCTTCCTTGGCCTCCGAGTGTTGCGTTGAGGAGGAGGCTTTGATGGTCGAGGCACCCAAATTTGATTGGCACCTTCATAGTAGCCTTGAGCTACAAGTAGCTATTTCTCCACCCACATCTTGATACTATTAAGATACCTTGATCGTGGTTGTCTTGGTGGAGTTTTCTTTTGGGTTAATGTGGAAGGTTTGGGGCCCTCCTTGAATCTGGTTTGGGACAGAGGCTACAGGGTTGAGACTCATGGGCATTGTTGATGATGATGATACTCATGGGCATTGTTGATGATGATGATGAGGCTAGAGTCTCTTATGGAGTGGATGTCGATGACGAGGCTTTCAAGCATGTGGTTCTCTTTTGGTGAGGCTTGTCGATGAAGATGCATAGGCTCCGGGGTTTTTCCTTTGAGTTCCTTGTTAGAGATAGATGGTTTTGTGGGGAGAACTTTGTCAGAAAGGGCTGTTGATTGTGAGGTTTTGGCATTGAACTTCGTTGGTGAGAGGATGGGGTTGAAGGAGTAGATGCTTTATCGAAGTTGGTCGTTTTGACGCAGATGGTAGGTCATTGTGTAGAGGGGATTTTGTGGAAGAGGCTTGTATCCTTTTGCGTTCATCATCATAGAAATCCATTAAAGTTGGATCCTCTTCCTTGCAGTATGGTATTGTCAACTTTTTGTCATTGACCATCATGATGACTCTATTGCTAGCAAAACACAGTGGTGCTTGGGTAGTAGCAATAGTCCATTTATGTCCCAAGATCAAATCTTATTCCAACACATACTCAACCACAAAAAACTTGCAAGTGAAGGGGTTAGTTTCAATATACATTGTATGTTCAAAGTATCCCAAACATGGCATGTTCAAGTCTTGTGTAAAGGTAATCCATTTAAGATATGCCGTTGAGTGTTGGTTGGCCTAACAAATCCCATAGCTTGAGGGTCATGAGATTGTGTTCTCGTGTTGGATAAAGCTGTGCTTGAGCTCTGGTGATTTTATTTGAAATTTCCAATCTAACCAAAATCCTAGAGATCTTTTCAGTAAGATATGTTGGGAGTTCCAGCTCCTGCAAGGTCTCTTCCTCCCATAAGCAATTGTACATTTCTTGTAGGAGTGTTCAAGGTGATTGTTTGTATGAATTCATCTATTGAATATACAACGATTCACCTATCCAAGTTCCACCAAGGATGACATCATACTCAAGGAGGGAATCTAGGGTAACATGGAATGTAAATTCCATATCGCCACCATCAATTGTTTGAGTATTGTATCTAAAGTAACTTGGAACTTCAATGTTTTGTCCATTCGCTCATGTTAGAAGACTATTGTCTGTAGGGATAAGTTTAGGTTGTCCCAATGACACCCAAGTGTCTATTTTCATGATGTTATGACTAGCTTGAGGACTAATCAATGTGCATTTGCACTTAACATCATTGCCTATAGGGAAATCCAACCATACCATGATAGAATCTTCCAAAGGAACCATGGATGTTTCAGTTTTTGTTTCAGCTTCAGATCTCATTTCTGTTTCATACTCCATTCACTTTCATCCTCATTTTGGCTCTCAGTATTTTCAAGAGTACCCAATGTGTACACTGGCACACTTGGCCCTTTGACAATTCTTAATGAGGTCTATTTAGAAACTTGCAAATCCTCATAGTCCTGTTCTATGGAGTTCTTTATGTCTTGGTATAACTCAGGTTGATGAGCCCTTAAAGGTGCAAGTGTGGATGTTTGCTAGCTTCACCAACCATGAGAGAAGAGCATTCCTCCAAATGAGGTTTTGAGAAACTTTTTTAATCTTGTAAGGGAATTATCGAATTCCTCATGTGCTTTCATAAGCGTATAGTTTATGCAATCTATCTCAAATGACTCTTTTATGTCTTCCTCTTGAAAGGGGAAGCGGTACTCCTCTCTAGGCTTTGTATTTTGGTTGCTGTTTTAGGATTGGCATTATGAGGCTCAATCACAACCGGTGACCCTGTAAGACATTCAACCAAGCTAAGCATGCTCTCTTGAGCTTGCTTTTTACATTCCGCATATGTCGTGTGATCATTATTATCCATTTGGTTTGGTGGGTTCTAGTTTCTTGATTGGTCTATGTGGTACACTGAATGAAGAGTAAGAACTTGTTTCATCCTCACTTAGTGACGTACTAGAACTTGTTTCATTTTTTGACTTTCTTTGGTTTGTTAGTTTTTCATTATGTTTACCCATGTGACAAGATCACATTTTCTTTTAGGCTTTTGTATCTTGTGTTTCACATATGGGTTTTGTGGTTTGTGTGGCATTAGGAAATTTCAGAGGTCATTTGGAGGGCCTTTTAGAGGAGAGAGAAAATAGAGCGCAACCAATGAGGAAGAAGCAAATGTAACGTTAAAAAATAGCTTAATTCATTGAAAAATTTTAAAAAATAGTCACGTTCACATTCAATGAGGGTATCTTTTTAAAAAATGATGATTTACACATTCAATGCGGGTATCTTTTTCAAATGAGGTAGAGTTACTTTATTAAATATGGCTTACGTCGTCATCATTGGATAAGAAAAAGCACTTCAAAGCTAAACTTTGTAGACACTTGAGTCTATAAATTTCTTCTGATGGTATTTTGATGTAGAATTTGGTGCTTTTGACATCACCATTACGTCCAGAACAGCCAAAAATCCCCAAAAGGACTTTTGAATCACTTAAATCAGACACATGGAGAGGTAGAAACGACCAAAAGAAGGGGAGAAGAGGCTTGTGTAATTTGGCACGCATAGAGGCCTCCATTTGGAATGGAGGCCTCTATGCATGCCAAATTACACAAGCCTCTTCTCCCCTTCTTTTGATCATTTTTTCTACCTCTCGAAGTGTCTGATTTAAGTGATTCAAAAGTCCTTTTGGGGGTTTTTGGCTGCTTTGGGGACGCAATGGTGATGTCAAAAGTACCAAATTCTACACCAAACTGCTAGTAAGTGTAGATTGTTAGGAGAGTAGCATCAAATTTTTGGAAAAGGTGCCATATGATGGCGTAAGTGCCTTTTGCAAACCCAAAAAGTTAAGAGTGACTTGTAGCTAGTGCATATATTTCAATACCTTGTCAGATCCATTTTTTAATAACTTGCGATAGTTTCTTGTCAAGTACACATTTAATGAGGGTATATTTTAAAAAAAATTCTAGAGAGAGAAAATACGAGTTTGTGAATTTCTTACAAGGCCCTAGAAATGACCTCCAAAATTTCCTAATGTGGTCTTTGAGGTGGATGCTTCTGCATCATGTATAGCTTTTGGCTCTTTTGGAATTATGTCCTCTACAGGCTCCTTTCCCTACCCTTTAATTCAACCTTGGTTTCGATAGTTTGTTGTTCCTTGTTTTTCTTGGTTTTAGAAGGTTTTGTTTTCTGTTTTGGATTTTGTTTTAAAGCATGTTCTTCTACCCATGTTGAGGTATTGTATTTTGTGTTCCTTTTGACCGTTTCTTGTGCCTTGGCTTGTAAACATGTAAGCACATTCAAGGGTACGATGGAAAATTGCCTGTTTTGTACATTTAAGATGTTAAGAGTTGTATTTTGTGGGACAAGTTGCAATCAACTCGTCTTGGACAATCTTGGAACATATGATCAATGCCACATTTTTCACACATGGGTCACAAGGTGTCAGTGACTATGGGCATGGAAGTATTCCAAACTATGCAGTCTTCCACCTTGTGAGGTCCACGATAATAGAAACACTGAAGTGTTTGATTAACTGCTTCCTGAGCACTTTCTACCCTTTAGACTGTTTCTATTTGCTGCATGAGAGATGGAGGTTTTGAGTCAATTGTGGATGAAGTGGGACACTTTTTAGTATCATGGTCAAAGGTTTTACAATATATGCAGTATAGAAGAATAGGTGCCTTGTATGCACAATAGGGATTGGGATGGTGATTGCCCTCAACACAAGGCATTTCATTCCTCACTTGTAGAGGCATTAAGGATGTCTGGTTTTGAAGGTTCTCATTCTCTCTTAGAGATGTCGATTGGAAGGTTTTAAGCAAGGCTGCATAGAGTTTGGGGAATGTCAATTTCGAAGATCAATCTTTCTTTTGCCATTGCTTCACTTGGTTTAGATGAGGAATACCTTGTAGCATGATCATCTTCCAGCATGTTGTCATCTAAACGTATTGCTTCTTTACAACATTGATCGAATGTTTCCAAATTGGATACAATGATCAAGTTGTGTAAACTGTTATTCTTCAAGCCCATCATGAAACATCTCTTCAATTGAACATTGTTTAATTTTTTCCATGACTCACAATGTGAGTCTAAGAGTTTTATCCGAAGGATAAAATCTCTAATGGATTCATTTGGTTGACGCTCAATTGAATAGAGTTCTATTTGCTACACTCCACCCATCACCTTGTCTGAAAAAGCCATGTATAAAGGCCGATTTCGAGGTTTTAAAATTGGTCTTGATCGTAGACATCAATGTGATGAACCATCGACCAGATTTTCCCTCTAAGCATAGGTTTAACGCCTGTACCTTGGTGGGACACTTGGGATTTTCAAAGGCTTCACATCTTTGTTCAAAGCATAGAAATTAAATTCAATAAAAATAACACTTTTATAATAAAAAATTTCTATTATGCATCTTTCCATGCATAGAAATTAAATCTAATGAAAATAACACTTTTATAATAAAATAATTTCTAATATGCATCTTTCTATGCATAGAATTTAAATCTAATGAAAATTACACTTTTATAATAAAAAAATCTATTATGCATCTTTCCATGCAAAGAAATTGAATCCAATGAAAATAACACTTTTATAATAAGAAAATTTTCTATTATGCATCTTTCCATGCATAGAAATTAAATCCAATGAAAATAACACTTTTATAATAAAAAAATTTCCAATATGCATCTTTCTATGCATAGAATTTAAATCTAATAAAAATAACACTTTTACAATAAAAAATTTCCAATATGCATCTTTCTATGCATAGAAATTAATTTCAATAATTATATCAATGATATCCATGCATATTCATAGATGAATATGTACATGGAGTAAATAAAAATATTTCTTTTAAGATGCACAAACGGTGGGGATTACTCTTTTAGAATAACATAAAGATAAACTTTATTTTTCACAAAATTTAAGAAAATTTTGCCATAACCTCCTTTGTATGGCTAACCATTTTTCAATTTTTACATTCAAAAATCACTTTAAAATTAATCCCAATTTGAAGGAAAGCACTCTAATCTACTCAATTTTCACTTTCAAGTGAATAAACAAAAAGAAAAGTTTAAATCAATTTAATTGTTACTCTTTTTAGGATCAAGAAGGGCTAAATTCTTAAGGAAGAGAAGGGGGTAGCCTTTTCATCAAGGCATTATCATCAAGATTCACTAAAAAAGCAAAGAAATCAGAAAACCATAGATTAGAAATTTAAAAAGCAGAGTTTTTAACTTACATGGAGTTTTGTGAGCTTTCCTTTGGCTTGAGGGATTGAGGGTTCTACTCTTGTTTGGATCAAGAGTGGCCACCAATTCTTTTGAAGAGGATTTAGTCAAAAACAATTGAATTATCAAGTGAGTTCAATGTATTTGACTCTGGGGAGGAGTAGAGTAACAGTGCATAAACACTATTAAGCCTTTTACAAAGGGGGAGGCTTCTATTTATAGGAAAAAGTGAGCCTCAAACCAAGCAAACTGATTCTAGAATTTTCCAGATCACTTTAGTCAATTTTTGACCATTTTTGGGTCAGTTTAGCTTACTTTTTGGAACTAGACTTGAATTAGGAGAGAGGAGAGATGAAATATCTCATTTTATTAATTTAAAATAGAAAGCAATGATGAGAAAAAAGGTGCCTCCTTCATGAGGGGGAATCCCCACTCTGAGAGGTCAAAAATTAGCTTTTAACTATTTTCCTTGGTCCTTAGTCCACTCTTCATCTTATGTGAGTATTTACTCATTTTTGGGGGGTTTTTCTTTATTTCTTCAATTTATCTCCTCTCCCTACATTTGGATTAATCTTATTGGTCCCTAAGAACCTCAATCTAAAATTTTGAGAAAATCTAGACCCTTAGGCTAAGGCCTTTTGAGCAGATTATAATCTATTTTTAATGCACCTTAGGAAATTCTTTTTAAACTTCTATTTCGGGGAAATTTAGTTTAATAAGAAAGGATATTTTTCCATCCAAAGATATCTAAAAACTGAGTTATCTCTCTCTAGAATATTTTCTCTCTCTAGGCCAAAACAGGTAGGAACAAGATTTTTTATTATTATGAAAAGGGGGTTGATTATAGGGGGAAGATATTGGACATCTTGAGGGGCTGGGGAGGAATCTTACATCGGATGATGTGAATGAATGTGGAAATGATGTGGGATGATGTGAATGAATGTGGGAATGATGTGGATGTGAATTGATATAGAATGATGTCGAAAGATAAGGGATGATGAGAAATGATGAGGAATGATGTGAAGTAATGAGAATTGATGAGGAATGATGTGAAATGATGGAATGATATGGAAAGATGGGAATTTTGCTTGGAAACTGTATTTGTATGTGAAACCTATTTTTTAAAGATTGTTTTATGTCAAGAATGCTCGGGGCGAGCATTCTTGACATGCTCGGGGCGAGCATTTTGACTATCTTATGGAATGAGATCGTGGGGAGACCTAAGTGGAAAATGTTGCAAGCTGACGGAGAGTCAAAGAAGGACGTCTCGCGTGGCAAGGTCGGCCGAGGTCTTGACTAGCCTCGGTTTTGTTAAAATGGTGAGCTTCTGGTACGGTGGATGAGGGGTCAAGGAAGCGGCCTATGAGTGAAGCGCTAGGTCACTTGTGAAGGAGCCTAGAGGGTGCTAACCATACAGTGCTCGGGCTTTGGGTCGCCCAGGATACCCACGCATGCGTCAAGGAAGAAAATGAGTTGGAGTTATTTTCTAAACACGGGCATGGATCTGGTCGATTGGCCTTGTTGGTCTTCAACGGATGAGTTCATGGCTCTTTAAATGGATCTTATTGGTTGATCTAGCTGATCTTCAACGGAGAGTCCATATGGATTTTACATGATTATACTCCTAGGTACTATGAGCTAGGAACTATTGAAAAGGCCCCTGAGTGAGCAGGTGGTGAGCATCTGGTTACCAATGATGCCATAGGTACGCTGATGAGGAAGGAATGAATGGAATATGGATTTTATGGAAAAATCTTGATTATATTCCTACGTACTATGGGCCAGGAACTATTGAAAAGGCCCCTAAGTGAAGTACTAGGTGAGCCTAGAGGGAGGACTGACCAGGTGGTGAGCGTTCTGGTTGCCGATGATGCCATAGGTACGCCGAGGAAGGAATGATTGGAAATTGGACTTGGAACTGGAATACTAAGGATTATGATGGAAACATTGTGGTTTTATTGCAATGCTATTTTGGAAATAGCTGAATATAAGAAAAGGAAATTTCATATTGGGTGCGTAAGTGGTGTGTCTATTTAATTTTTGTATGAGAGCCAGGGGGCCTGGGAACTCTTTCCCTGGTACTCGGGACAAAACAGAACCAAATTTTTATAATGGATCCTATCAATATAGTGGCTGGATCTTATCAATGTAGTGGCTGGGCAGTTGGCTAACCCATGGGATTGGTTGGATCGATGGATTCCTATAATAAAATTCAATTCTGTTCAAGTTACGATAGTTGAAGTAAGTCACTGGATAATTCTTGTTCTATGGAAAAGAATCAATGGCTGTGCCTCTTTTGATGGGGAAAAAAGCGTTGGTCTCTATGAACCAAGTGCAAGTTCCTCCTTTGATTCGGCCATGTGACCTGTGGGTTTGGTCAGAATACAAAGGATAGTTAAGGCTCTTGACTATGTTAGAAGATTTTCCTGGAGGAGGAATCACCTATACTTTTTTTGGGGCGAGGAAAGTTTTTTCCGGGTTCAGTTTTTGAAGAGCTGCCGGACTAGTCCCTTACCCGCACATTCGTGGGCTTAGAGTATTGGCCTTCTCCAACTGCACAAGGTTCTCTAAGATATCATGCACATGTGAGACCTTTTCAATCACTTCCTCCTCCTTTTCCTTCACCTCTTCCTCCTCCTCCTCCTCCTCAGAACTCTTATCATCTGGCTTAGATTTCTTAACAAACTTTCTTTTCTTCTTCTTTTCTTGGGAGGGGAAGTAACTTCTTCAACTTTAATATCATTTGTCTTTGATTTCCTTTTCAATGTTGGGAGAATTGCAAGGATCTCAAAGGCTTTATTATCCCTCATTGGCAAGGGATGAAGAAATTTATCAAACCTGTATCTCACCCTGCTAACAAGTGTCATATCTCTGTCCATCGAAGTGACTCTTCTTGCATGGGCAACACATATGAATCTATCATTCATGAAGTCTATAAGAAAGTCTCACAAGCTTCTTGAAGACATGCTAGTGCACTGCTTTGCCATTTATAATGTCCTTTCCCTTTGATACTATCACTTAATGTTCTTACAATTCTAAGGAATGGTGCCCTAGGGATGAGCAGATGTGTAGCCTCATGTGCTTGCCTTATCTCAGCAAACAATTTCTTTTGTCTCTGGAGGAAAGTTCTTGCCTTAGATAAATTGGTTCTACCCTTTACTTATTTCTTCTCTAATGGTTGCTTAGAAGTTATTGCCTTTGGCTCTTGCTCTGGCACTGAATCTTGCTTTGTCTATTCGCGCCGTCAAGGGAGGAGGGCGAGAACGCATTGTTCACGGTGCAATAAGCCTTATTGGAGCCTAACGGATGGTAGTACTTGCGCCGTAGAGGGAGGATTGCAAAGTTATGGAAATAAGCACATAAAAACACTTGCGTCGTCATGGTACCCGACAAAAAAAATGAATATTTTACCCATTTTATAGAATGCAATGTCATCATTGCAAGGATGATGTAAGCCCTACAACGTAGCACTCTGGTGATGATGTCAGTCCTACATGTGGCACAACAGCACATTTTGGTGACGTTAGCCCTTCACTTCCGTCGTACATGTATGACGTCAGCCCTAATAAGATCTATATATAGTCGTGCCTTGTTTAAATTTTTAATTTTTTTATTTCGATCCTCCTTCTTTGCCCCTTCCTCCACACGCGCTTTCAGTTCAACGTTCAGATCACCGTGTGCGATAAGAGAGTTTGTTTATAGTCCTTTATTCGTACTCGCACTATGGATTGGCTTCCTTCCCCCTTCACTTGTGCCGCTTGCAGTTCACCATGTGATAGGTAATTCCGCTTCTTGTTAGTTATTTGTCCTCGCGCTGTGGCCAACATGGAGCAGGTGGTTCATGTGGTTCACTCCTATAATCCTTTGGAAGATGTAGAGACACTTGAAGAGGTAAAAGATGAGCCTAGTTCCAATGAGAACCTATTTGATTTATTAAGGAGAGTTGGGCACGATGAACGTCTTCCAGATGTTGAGCCTATATTCAATGTGCCCTTTAATTTAGAACAAATTGTTAAGGACATGGAAAGCTCTATGTTAGGGAAAGAGTGGGAGGCATATAGTAAATTTGTTAGTACAGAAATTATAAATGAGGGATCATCACAATAAGTTCACATGTCTAGCTTTGCCCTATCCTCATTTGAAAAGAAGAGCATGGCAGGTGGGATGCCTATTCAGAAGATAAGAGGATAAAGATTTGTCTTGAACGCTACCCTCTTCACAAGAAAAAGTGCAAAGTTCTTGAGTACTACTTTGGATTTGTGGCTTATCTTTTTCTTCATGCAGACAAAAAGGACTACATAAAGGATGAACTAGAAGTTCAGAAGGGTCAAAAGGTTGCACAAGCTTCATTTGTCATAGAGATTGAATCTGATGAGATGAGGTTATGGACATAGTTTCTGGTGATGAGGAGAAGCTTCTAAGCACATGTTTTGATATGGCAGAGTTTAAGGCATCCACTGTTATTGAGATGAGGAATCATATGTGCATGGAGAACACTTTTAAAATCAAACTTCTTCCTCCTTGGGCTGCCCTCCTTTCTTATTAATGGCAAGAATTTTATTCTTCTCTCCCACATACAGAAGCTTTATAATTTAAGGGAGGATTATTGCCTTTGCAATTATAGCAGATGGCTGTGAAGTTGCCAGGGGTTTATTGGATGTGGAAAATGAACATAAAGAGGAGTTTCTGAAGTTGGACACTTAGGTGATAGAGAACTTTATTGAAGCCCCTAGAGCCATGTCATTGTGCTTTGAAAAAGCCAAGGAAACTGAATCTTCTCTTCCCACAAAGCTAGAATTTCAAAGTCTATCAAGAGGAGTTAGGAATTACTGAAATTGGAAGAGAGCCCTTGCCCACCCTTGATAAAGGAAATGAAGAAGGCTCCATCAACCTTTGGGATGCATCCAAGTTGGAAGAGGATAAGAACCAGAAGGTAATTTATCTATTCTTGAGTGAGTGAATTTATGTTTTGGTATTGATTGAATTTATGTGAAAGCTAATTCTTTGTTTATTGCAGATTGAGCTTGATGATGCCGATGGTTTCCTTGGACCTGGAGGTGCTATCCGTGCAAGAGTTGGCCAAGATGCTGCTCTTGCACACTACATCCTATCTATTGAGACAAAGAAATATTTATTGTCTGCCATAGCACATATTCTAGTGATGCTGAAATTCCACTTCTCACACTCAAGGCACTATTTAGATATACAGGATATTCCTTTATCCCTTACAATACACATAAGGTTATGCTGATAGAGAAGTGTGCTGCTATTCGTGTTTTTGGATACGGTACAAGATTTTGACCTTCCATGTAGGATCCCACTGCCCCCTCCGCACACCAGATTCCCGGTAGCTGCTAGTAGCAGAAGCAGCTCCCTCATGCGCGGGGTAGGGTTTCCCACTCGGGGCCTAGAATATCTGGGCACGAGACTAAGCTAGTGGTTATTCCGAAAACCAAAACTGGGAAAATTTTCCATGCTCAAAAAATGAGGACGATTTCACCATTTTGAATTTCTTAACAAATTTTTCTAACGAGGTCAAGATACTAAACTAACCTTCATCTGAATAAACCAGATAGAAAAGAAACTATTACAGACTTAACTTGAAGGGATCAACGCTTTTTTCCCAATTGAATCAGGCACAGCCATTGATCTATTCATTAGAGAAGTCTTCAGGCTTTTATTTAACTGCTCGAGTTCTAAACGTATTCCTATTAATCAATTTTATTATTAAAACTCTACTGATTCCAGCCTAACCCCATCCGGCCCATGGGTTAGCCACCGCCCAACCACAGGAATTGGTAGAACCAAACAAGTACTCACCCACCCATAATTGAATGCCTTTCTTAACTTTTTCTTTAGAATACAGATATGCACACACTCCTCTTTAAACTTTAACTTTTAAAACAATCCATTGACAAACAATTATTGGTTACAAATGTCATAACTCAAAATTTCCATTTAACCCTTGTTTCTCACAAAACAATATCACTCTGGACTCTCCGTTGAGACTAACTGGTCAGCAACGAGATCTAGTAATAGATTACAATAATTTTCTCGTCATCAGATATATATATATATATCTTCCACGACATACGCATGGGTGTCCTAAGCACCGCGAGCCCATGCATCGCCTGGTCAGAACCCTCCAGGATCCTCCTTAGGTGTCCTGGCACTTCACTCAGGGACTGCTTCGTTGGCCCTTGCCCATCATACTGGAAACTATCGGCATTCCTAGGTAGCAGCCTGCATTGGGTGCTTGGGTGCTACCCATAAGCTACCGAAAAATTTAGGTCGCACCTGACATACATTGGGAGCTCCCGATGCATGACCCCTAGTGCATGTTGGTAGTTTTATTGGCATGCCTATATGGCACCTAACATATAATGGGTGCTCCTAGTGCATGTTGGTAGTTTTATTGGCATGCCTAATGGGTGCTCCTAGTGCATGTTGGTAGTTTTATTGGCATTCCTAGGTAGCAGCCTGCATTGGGTGCTTGGGTGCTACCCATAAGCTACCGAAAAATTTAGGTCGCACCTGACATACATTGGGAGCTCCCGATGCATGACCCCTAGTGCATGTTGGTAGTTTTATTGGCATGCCTATATGGCACCTAACATATAATGGGTGCTCCTAGTGCATGTTGGTAGTTTTATTGGCATGCCTATATGGCACCTAACATACAATGGGTGCTCCTAGTACATGTCCGTAGTTACTGGCATGTATTAGAAGCTATTGACATGCCTAGGTAGCACCGGCATACATTGGGTGCTCCCATTGCATGTCGGCATGCCTACGTAGTACCCGGCATGCATTGGGTACTCTCGATGCATGTCGTGTTGAGATATCGAGCTCATCTAGTGAGGCGATGGACACTGATGACCCGCCTGGGGGATAGGCCCCACACTTACACCACTGGCATGGTTGGTGAGATCATGGGTGATATGCAGCCACTGGGATGACAGGCTGTGTGTGACAGTCATTCTAGAGACTGACATAGTTATAGCGCCTACTCATTTAGTTGGATTCACACTATAGAGAACCCTAGTATATATTTGGTTGAGTACCTTTTTATATTGTGTGTACTCTTATCTTTGTATATGGTGTGTTGAGTGTTGTGTGAAGAAGAAGATTTTCAACCTCTCACGTTGTGTGTTCTCTTTTAGGGTTTTGTGAGTGTGTGTATGCTTGCAAGAGCTCAAGCTCTCTTCTCCCCTACATCTTTTCATGGTATCAGAGCCCGGTTCATGCTAAGGATGAGCTGCAAGCAAGAGAAGCATAGGAAGCGGTATGAGGGTAAGAGCTTCATCTACTCTTCCCTATTTGTGTTGGTGAGACTACACCCTTGTCGGAAGCTCTACGGGAGGCACCGGCAAATGATCTCTGATTGAGGAGCTTTCTTTGTGGGAGTAAATCTATAGGGCAACTATACTATCTTGTTGGACTATATTTTTTGGGCCGAAAACGCATTTCGATCGCGTTAGGACCTCCGTTTTTTGGAAAGCATTGGTAAGTTATCGATTCTCTGTAGAACTCTGTTTTAAGAACTACAGGAAGACAGATTGGTTGTGCAGACATTGTTTGTGCTCTGCAAGGAGGTCAACAGTTGCTATTGGGTGTATGTATGCACATTGAGGTCACTGGTTGTGACATTTGAGTGTAATACAGTACCGCTACAGAAAATACAGCAGTTTGTGCAGGACAAACCAGAGTGCTGTTTCTGGTAAATTTGTGTGTTTGGCAAGATGTCAAATGATGGCATAAACCAGATTGTTGCTGAGAAGCTTGATAAGAACAAATTCCATGCTTGGAGGTTCAAGTTGACAAATTTCCTGATGGGAAAGGGTTACTGGGACTACATAGCAGGTGAGCATGAAGTGGCACTGAAGATACCGGAGATCAATCCGACTGCTGTAGATGTGAAAGACTTCAAGGATTGGAACCAAGGAGCCAGAAAAGTTATGTATTGGCTCTCTATCAGTATACAAGACGCCATGATTGGGCACATACAGGATGCCAAGTCCCCCAAGGAGGCATGGGACACTATGGTAAAACTTTATGAAACGAATACCAAGGCACGAAAGATACAGTTGAAGAATGAACTTCATATTGTGGAGAAAAAGAGTATGTTTGTGAATGACTATGCATTGAAGATCAAGGGTATTGTGGAATCCCTTGCATCTATTGGCATTTCAGTAGATGATGATGATGATAAGGTGGAAGTCTACGTGGTCTCGGGCCACAATACAAGGCATTCAAGATGTCTATTTAGACTCAGGAAAACATTCCCAATTTCACAGATTTGGTGTCTATATTGATTATAGAAGAGAAGAGCTTGGGTGAAGACCAACAGTCTTCACTCACAAAACAAAAATAGTTCAGAGCAATAGGCCTTCTACACAAGTTCAGGAAGAGGATGAGATAGAGGAGGCCGTGGACGCGGCCAAGGAGGTGGCCGAACAGGTGATCAGAATTATGGCCAGTAGCAGCAACAACAACAGTCCCAGAATTCACAACAACAACAACAACAACACACAGGTGGAAGAGGCCAATTCAGAGGCAGGGGGAGTCAAAGAGGTCGTGGAAATTGGCAAAGACAGTATAATGATACACATGGATGCTTTTATTATGGTAAGTCTGGACATGTGCAGGTAGATTGTTATAAGAAGCAGGTTGACATGTAAAATAGGAAATTGCAGCAAAACAACTATGCATCCTCGAGCAAAAACAATGAGGATAGTGAAAGGTTGTTTGTTATGCAGCATGTCGTTAATGCCATGTCTGAAAATGTTGAAGCAGCACATAAAGAGGATGTATGGTACGTTGATTCAAGTGCTTCAAACCACATGACAAGTCATGGGGAGTGGTTCAAGGATATAAAAAACCTTGAAAGACCAGGTTTTGTGGAAATAGGAGATGGCACTGCTCATCCAATTGCCCATGTTAGAGATGTGCCATTGTCTATGCAGGATGGCAAAGTGAAGTACCTTTGCAAATGTACTTCATGTTCCGAACATAACAATTAATCTGGTTTTAGTTGGCTAGATGATTGAGCAGGGTTTTTAGGTTCGATTTAATCCTGATGGTTGTTATGTTGAAGACTTCAAAGACAAGTGCAGGTTGGTTGCAAAAGGCGACATAGTGGGCAGAATGTTTACATTGAATGTAAACATGCTTGAAGTGAGTGCTACGATGTCTGCAAATGGTTTTGGAGTTGTTGTAGACACAGACATTTGGCATAAAAGAATTGGACATGTGAATGTGCAGAGAATGAAGTCTATGCAGACTAAAGGAATTGTGACACGGCTGCCAAAGTTTAAAGTTGAAGGTATGCAGAAAATATGTGAAGCATGCCAATTTGGAAAGCAAACAAAGCATGTATTTCCACGTGACAGAAATGTAAGCAGAAATGCACTAGATGTTGTGCATTCATGTCTATGGGAGGCTGTAGGTATTATGTGACATTTATTGATGACCACACGAGGAAAGTGTGGGTATACTTCATGAAGGAAAAGGGTGAGGTGTTCACTCATTTTTAAAATTTCATAGTTATGGTTGAAAAGCAAACAGCCTAAGGTCAGATGGAGGGGGAGAGTACTTCTCCAATGAGTTCTCTGAATTTTTGAAGAAGAATGGCTCTAAGGCTATTTCTACAGTAGTTTACATCATGAATAGGACTCCAACTGCTGCAGCCATACATGATGTAACTCCAGAGGAGAGGTTTATTGGCAGAAAACCTGATTTGTCTCATCTAAAAGTCTTTGGATGCATTGCATATGTGCATGTGCCAGATGAGCTGAGAGCTAAGCCGGATCCAAAAGCTGAAAAATGTGTGTTTATTGGGTATTCCCTTGAGCAAAAGGGATACAGGTGTTATAACCCTACTACACGTGAGTTGAGGGTAAGCAGGGATGTTGTTTTTTATGAGATGAGCAGCTAGTATGCCTCTGAAAAAGAAGCTGTTGGGGCTGATGTGAGTGGAAATGTGGTTGCATAGAATGCAAGTCAGCAATCACAGTCTTTGAGTGGACCAGGAGAGTCCTCATCTAGTGGTTCAGTTGATAGACCATGGAGTGGCAGGCTACATCATAATACCAATCCTGCAAATGTGATTAGTATATCACATAAAGGCAAAGAGAAAGTGATTGAGCCCCTTAGTATGCCTAACATTTTTGCACGGCATTCTCATGTGGCATTCTCATGTATTGATGAGAGTCTAGTGGCTCGGAGATGAGCCTTGATGAGGATCTTGGGATACCAGCTATGAGAACACCTGGTGTAAAGAAGGCTATGGAAGCCATGAATGCAAAGCTACGAAGATCTAGGAGAGTGAAGAATCCTGTGTAGAGGTTTACCTATGATGGTTATGTGGCACATCACTATGCATACATGGCAAAAGTTGTATAGGTTGTAGAGCCCACATGCATTGATGAGGCTATTGGAAATGTGTGTTGGGAGAAAGCTATGGATGAGGAGATGGATGCACTATATGGAAATGAGACTTGGGATTTAGTGCAATTGCCTGAAGGCAAGAAAGCCATTGGATGCAAGTGGTGTACAAAGTAAAACATAACAGTGACGGAAGCATAAGCAGGTACAAGGCTAGATTGGTAGCTAAAGGATATGCACAGACATATGGCATTGATTATGAGGAAACTTTTTGCCCAGCTACCAAGATGGCAACAGTGAGAGTTATGATAGCAGTGGCTGCGTCAAAGCAATGGTCTTTACATCATCAGATGGATGTAAAGAATGCATTCTTGCATGGGGATTTGTAGGAAGAGGTGTATATGTTGCAGCCACCTGGTTATGAGGATGTGAGTCACCCCGAGCATGTTTGCAGGTTGAAGAAAGCCTTGTATGGCTTAAAACAAGCACCAAGAGCATGGTCAAACAAGATTTCTCAATATCTTGTCACTATTGGCTTTCATGTAGCCAATGTGTAGGGTCCCACTGCCCCCTCCGCACACCAAATTCTGATGCAAAATAGGTAGAGGGAGAGGAGACACACACACACGGGAGCAAACCCTAATGTATATTGCAAACGCTAACCATAGAGGAAAGTCATCTCCCTTCTCACACATTGCATAAAGCCATAATCCATAATCTACAACACACACACTGTGTTGTGTCCACACACTGCTAACCCTAGCTAATGTCCACACACTATCTCCACACTATGACCAACTGGACGTGGTCACACATGCTGCTACCTAACATGCCAGCACAAAGTGCAACTGGCACAAGCTGACATCGAGCTTGAATCTCAACAGCCCCTCTCAAGCTCATGATGTACTGCCATAGATGAAGATGTAGATGAGCTTGGGCTATCAAAGCTCTCAACACTCCCCCTCAAGCTCATCCCACGTACTCCCAACATAGTATGGAAGTACTCAAACTTCTCCCTGCTAAGTGGCTTTGTAAAGATGTCGGCCACCTGCTCTTCAGTCTTCACATACTACAAATCCACTGTACCATCCAACACTTTCTCTTTGACAAAATGATAGTGGACCTCTATGTATTTGGTCCACGCATGAAAAACTCGATTCTTGGCCAATTGTATGTTGCTCATGTTGTCACAATGAATGAAAACCTTGCCATCAATAGGCTCAGCCAAATCAGCCAAGAGACTCTTTAGCCATACTCCTTCACATGTAGCAATGGCTGCACCCCTGCATTCAGCCTCTGTACTAGATAAAGCAACAGTAGGTTGCTTCTTGCTACTCCAACTCACCACTGCACTTCCAAATGTAAAGGCATAACAACTAGTAGACCTCCTGTCATACAAGCTACCTGCCCAATCTGCGTCTGTGTAGCTATGTACATCCAAGGCTTTACCATGCTTATAAAGAAGACCATAATGTGCAGTGGTCTTTACATATCGCATAATGCATCTCACTACATCCAAATGAGGTTTTCTGGGGCTCTGCATAAATTGGCTTACTAGCCCCACACCATAACTGAGATCTGGGCATGTGATAGTCATGTATATAAGACTGCCAACCATCTTTCTATACATAGATGGATCATCCAACTCTTCACCAAAATCAGCCCGCAACTTTACATTCTGCTCCAAATGTGTACTCATTGGCTTACACCCTGTCATCCCCCATATTTTGCCAACATATCCAATGCATATTGGCGTTGCACTAACCATGTACCTGCATGGTCTTTGATCACTTCAATCCCAAGAAAATATCTCAATTCACCCAAGTATTTCATGTCAAAGTGCCCACTCAAGGCCTTCTTGACATGCATAACATCTGTAGCATGATCTCCTGTGACAATCAAGTCATCCACATAGATGACAAGTAAGTGTTGAAAAATAGGTAGAGGGAGAGGAGACACACACACAAGAGCAAACCCTAATGTATATTGCAAACCCTAACCATAGAGGGAAGCCATCTCCCTTCTCACACAATGCATAAAGCCATAATCCATAATACACACAACACACTATGAGTTGTATCCACACACATCTAACCCTAGCTAATGTCTACACACTATGACCAGCTGGAAGTGGTCATTTATGTCTCACACATGTTCCTACCTAACATGCCAGCACATAATATAGCGGGCACACACTGACATCGAGCTTGAATCTCAACAGCCCCTCTCAAGCTCATGATGTACTACCATAGATGAAGATGTAGATGAGCTTGGGATATCAAGGCTCTCAACACCCCCCCTCAAGCTCATCCCATGTACTCCCAACATAGTACGAAAATACTCAAACTTCTCCTTGCTAAGTGGCTTTGTAAAGATGTCTGCCACCTGCTCCTTAGTCTTTACATACTATAGATCCACTGTACCATCTAGCACTTTCTCTCTGACAAAGTGATAATGGACCTCTATGTGTTTGGTCCGCGCATGAAACACTGGATTCTTTGCCAACTGTATATTGGTCATGTTGTCACAATGAATGACAACTTTGCCATCAACAATAGGCTCACCCAAATCTGCCAAGATACTTTTTAACCATATTCCTTCACAAGTAGCAATGGCTGCACCTCTGTATTCAGCCTCTGTACTAGATAAAGCAACTGTAGGTTGCTTCTTGCTACTCCAACTCACCACGGCACTTCCAAGTGTAAAGGAATAACCACTAGTAGACCTCGTGTCATATGAGCTACCTGCCCAATCAGCATCTGTGTAGCCATGTATATCCAAGCCTTTACCACTCTCATAAAGAAGACCATAATGTGCAGTGGTCTTCACATATCGCATAATGCGTCTCACTGCATCCAAATGAGGTTTTCTGGGGCTCTGCATAAATTGGCTTACTAGCCCACAGCATAACTCAAATCTGGGCGTGTGATAGTCATGTAAATGAGACTACCAACCATCTTTCTGTACATAGATGGATCATCCAACTCCTCACCAAAATCAGCCCGTAGCTTTACATTCTGCTCCAAAGGTGTACTCATAGGCTTACACCCTGTCATGCCATATTTTGCCAACATATCCAATGCATATTGGCATTGCACTAACCATGTACCTACATGGTCTTTGATCACTTCAATTCCAAGAAAGTATCTCAAATCACCCAAGTCTTTCATGTCAAATTGCCCACTCAATGCTTTCTTGACATGCATCAACTCTGTACCATGATCACCTGTGATAATCAAGTCATCCACATACATGACAAGTAGAACAATCCCATGATCTGTTTTCTTCACATAGAGTGAAGAATCTGCTGTAGAAATTTGAAATCCAAGGGAGATAAGATATCTGCTCATCTTATCACTCCAAGCACGAGGTGCTTGCTTCAAACCATATAATGCCTTTTTCAATCTGCATACATGAGTGGGATATCTTGGGTGTACATATCCTTCTGGCTGTGCCATATACACTTCCTCTTATAGATCACCATTTAGAAATGCATTTTTCACATCCATTTGATGCATTTCCCAACCATTAGCTGCAGCCATAGCAATGACTGCTCTCACTGTTCCCATATTTGCCACTTGACTAAATGTTTCATCATAGTCCAAACCTTGGGTTTGTGCATAACCCTTAGCTACCAATCTTGCTTTATGTCGTTCAATGGAACCATCTGACTTGCATTTCACTTTGTAAACCCATTTACAACCAATGACATTTTTGTCCTGTGGTAATGCAACCAAATCCCATGTCTCATTATGAACCAATGTGTCCATCTCAACATCCATTGCTTTCTCCCATACATGCTTTCCAATAGCTTCTGTATAGCATGTAGGTTCCACATGCTTCACCAAAGATGTCATATATGCATAATGCATAGCAAAATCACGGTATGTCAACCTGTCAACAACTGGATATTTGACCCTTTGGGATCTCCGCAATGCATGCGGATCACTCTGAACACCTGTCACTCTAGCATGTGGTGGCACATATCTATCCTGCCTTGCACCAGGTGTGCGTAAAACAGGTATGCCAAGCTCCTCATCCAAACTCTCTGAACTTGATGACTCATAACCTGTAATTCCAATTCCTTCAACCTTCTTCGTTCCTTTATCCATAGCACTACTCCTAGTGCTCACACTCTCATGCCTCAAACGTCCTGACCATGGACGTACAGTACTACTCTCAGCCTCTGCTGGCCCAGACATAGAAGTAGAACTAGAACTTGCTTGTGGCAAGTTCACATGTACATCAGCTTCAAGAGACTCAATGACACCCTCATCCTTTGCTTTGTACCAACTAGCAAGCTCATTAAACACCACATCTCGTGAGATAACCACCTGCCTAGTTTGTGGATTGTAAAATTTGTATGCCTTTCGATCCTGTGCATATCCAACAAACACACACTTTTCTACCTTAGGATCCAACTTCCTCCTTCTCTCATCAGGAACATCAGGAACATGTACATAAGCTATGCAACATCAGGAACATTAGGAACATGTACATAAGCTATCCAACTTCCTCCTTCTCTCACACAATTTTCTACCTCAGGATCCAACTTCCTCCTTCTCTCATCAGGAACATGTACATAAGCTATGCAACCAAATACTTTGAGGTGTCCAATGTCTGGCCGAAAACCTGTAAGTCGCATCGCTGGCGTACTTCCATGTATGGCTGCTGCTGTAGGTGTTTTATTCAGTATATACACTGCAATAGCACAAGCTTCTGCCCAATAATAATCTGGCATGCTCTTTTCATTGAGCATTGCCCTGGCCACTTCACATATGACTCTATTCTTTCTCTCAGCCACACCATTTTGCTGAGGTGTATACCTGTAAGTCAATTGCCTTCTTATTCCATGCTTTCTCAAGAAATGCTCAAAAGCATTTGAGGTGTATTCACCACCTCCATCTGTCCTCAAACATTTAATCCAAGAACCATATTGCTTCTCTGCAAAAGCAAAAGCTTTGAAATCCATAAACTTTTCCAACACTTCACTTTTCTCTCTGAGAAAGTATATCCATGTCATTCTGCTGAAATCATCAATGAATGTCACATAATATAACTGCCTTTGATAGATGGGTTTTGTGCACGACCCCATACATCGCTATGTACTATCTCAAGTGGCCTGCTACTTATGTTGCCTTCTCTAGGAAATCGTAACCTTGCCTGCTTTCCAAATTGACAGGCTTCACAAACATGCATATTTCCATCATACTTGAATCTAGGCAGCCCACTAATAATGCCTCTTGCTTGTATGTTCTTTAACCTTTGTATATTGACATGTCCAATCCTCTTATGCCACATATCAATGTCCTGTACCACATTTCGGCTTTTAGAGAACATGGCTGATTTTAACTCAGGAATTCCAGCATCCAGCTTAAACAACCTGCCTTCTTTCTTGCCTTTAGCAATGACTCTACATCCATGTTTGAAATCCTCAACGAAGCAACCATGCTCATTGAAACGAACCTGTAATCCCTGTTCCACCATTGACCAACTGAGGCCAAACTTTTTGTGATAGAAGGCACATACAATACATTTGACATAGACTTTGTTTGACCATTGTGCATAACCAATGGTACACTTCCACCAACATGTGTAATGGCATGCTGAGTATCATCTCCTGTTTCCACATAGCCTTTCACATCCATAGGCTTCATATGCTCAAACCATTCACCATGACAAGTCATATGGTTTGATGCTCCAGAGTCCATATACCAAGTGTCATCATTTTCAGCATTTGTCATCATAGATCCCACAACATGTTTCATGGCAAACAAGTGATTTGTGCTGCCATCATTACTGCTTAATGCATAATTTCCACCATGTTGTGCATAATTTCCACCATAATGTCCACCACGTTGTGCTCTACCCTCTCTCAAATCATTTTGTTTGTGGAAACAATCACGTGCCATATGACCAAATTTCTCACAGTAATGGCATTCCACATCTTGCATAGATGTTTGTTGGCCTTGCCAACGTTCTCTATCACGAGGATTACCTCTGCCTCTCTGAGGTGTATATCCACGACCACCTCTAGCACCATATGAAGGCTGAAAATTCTGTTGTGGTGACCTGTCCTGCCATCCACGACCATTACCATGGCCACGTGATGTGAATCTCCCCCTGCCTCTAAATCCTCTTTGAGAATAGAAAGCCTGATTTTTGCCATTATCATCATGGCTAGTAGATGCATCCTGAAAGGAATCACTGAGTTTGATTTCCTCAACAAGAAAGAGTGAAACCAACTCATCAAAGTCTGGTAAACCTGTAAATGGATGTATCAAAAGATTTATATTTCTTGCCAAGACCACGCAAGGTAATGTCTACCAAATCATCATCAGGCATGGGGGCATTTATTGTTGCCAATGCATCTGCAAACTTCTTTATCTCTTGTACATAATCATGGATGCTCCTTCTATTCTGCTTCACATTATGTATCTGTTGTCGCTCGCAACTGAGACTTGCAAAGCACTCGTGTCTGTATCAAACAACTTTACCAATGTATCCCATGCATCCTTGGGATTGTCAGCATCATGTATGTGTATGAGCATAGCATCCGAAATACATATAGACAGATAATGCAACACTTTGAATGCTCTTTCTGACCATTGCTTGTGAGCTATAACCTGCTGCTGTGTAGGTTGTTGGGGTAGTTCCGGCTCTGGCTCAGCACCTGTAATGAGATTCCAAAAACCTTTTCCCTTTAGAAAACTTTTGATCCTATACTTCCATGCCTGGAAGTTCTTCCTATCCAGCTTTTCACCAACAATCTGTACTGGATTATCCGACATATTGCTCAATGCAAATATAGCGTCCGCACAATTCCAAATCTATAAATGAGCCTTCCTCAGCTCAACCACACTCCAATGGGTGTTCAATATACTCCAAAAACTAGTCAACAAACTTCAATTTTGATGTAGAAAATCAACCTGTATGCATCCAAAATGAACTGGCTCATGCAGTCCAAGATACCCTATTTTGCTGCGCTTTCCAAGGCTTCAAATTGCAATGTAGTGGTTTAATCAAGTGTGCATAACTTGCATTGACACCTAAACAACCTCAATGTTGAGTATCAACACCAACCAACATGTGTACATATCAATTTTGTCAAACCCCTTTCTCTGTTTTGGGAAAAACCAGTAGTAGATTTGCTCTAATTTCTTCAATCCTTGTCCAAATTGAGCAACCAGGCATTCATTAGCTTAGCAATGATGTCCACTAACTCCATGTAAAAGGAATTCGACCAATTTTTTAAGACCAAAGAGTAATTGATCGATTAATCACACTCTGTTTCTCTGCAACCAGTAGACAGCCTGTTTAATCAGCTCATTTCCAGCTCCATAGATGATAATTGATCAATCCAATCATGTAGCCTCCTTCTCAAGTGTATGTAGCAACTAATTGCTAAGTCAATTTTGGAATTAATCACTCACCACTGTTGATTTGAGTCCTCCACCTATCAAATAATTGAAAAAAGTACTCTGTTTCTGTCCAGCCTGCGCCGCCTGCTGCGGTAGGGGGATTTAGCCAAAAACATGCTCCAATTTCATCAAAATTTGACTCCTTTTTCTCTGTTTTGTGAGAGCTCAAAAACCAGTAATTTCCACTCATTCAAATGCATAAAAAATGCTCCAAAATCAGTGTAGGGCTTGTACATGAGTTGCCAATACATTCTTGCTTGTCACATACATATTGCTTTGCCAGATTTGCATGTATTTCACCATCTTCAATGGAAAGCTTCCAAAAACTAAAATTTTTCTTTGCTTTGGGCAAACCTAATTTGCTTTATTTTTGCCTGAATCACCACTCAAGGATGTTTAGAATGCCTTACCCGGTAGGCCAAGCTCTCAAATCTGATAGTAATTGGTGTGCTCCAAGCTTCACAGCATCAATGGCAAGCTTCACAGCTTCTTCTCCCTCTTCTCTCACTCACTCATAAACCCTAATAGAGAGCACCAGGCTCTGATACCATGTTGAAAAATAGGTAGAGGGAGAGGAGACACACACACAGGAGCAAACCCTAATGTATATTACAAACCCTAACCATAGAGGGAAGCCATCTCCCTTCTCACACAATGCATAAAGCCATAATCCATAATACACACAACACACTATGAGTTGTGTCCACACACATCTAACCCTAGCTAATGTCCACACACTATGACCAGCTGGACGTGGTCATTTATGTCTCACACATGTTCCTACCTAACATGCCAGCACATAGGATAGCTGGCACACACTGACATTGAGCTTGAATCTCAACAGTAAGACAATCCCATGATCTGTTTTCTTCACATAGAGTGAAGAATCTGCTGAAGAAACCTAAAATCCAAGGGAGATAAGATATCGACTTATCTTATCACTCCAAGCACGAGGTGCTTACTTCAAACCATATAATGCTTTCTTTAATCTACATACATGAGTGGGATACCTCGGTTGTACATATCCTTCTGGCTGTGTGCCATATAAACTTGCTCTTGTAGATCACCATTTAGAAATGTATTTTTCACATCCATTTGATGCATTTCCCAACCATTTGCTGCAGCCATAGCAATGACTGCTCTCACTCTTCCCATCTTTGTAAATGGACTAAATGTTTCATCATAGTCCAAGCCTTGGGTTTATGCATAACCCTTAGCTACCAATCGCGTTTTATGTCGCTCAATGGAACCATCTGATTTGCATTTCACCTTATAAACCCATTTGCAACCAATGACATTTTTGCCTTGTGGTAAGGCAACCAAATCCCATCTTTCATTATGAACCAATGTGTCCATCTCAACATCCATTGCCTTCTCCCATACATGCTTCCCAATAGCTTCTGTATAGCATGTAGGTTCCACATGCTTCACCAAAGAGGTCATATATGCGTAATGCATAGCAAAGTCATGATATGTCAACCTATCAACTGGATGCATGCGAATCACTCTGAACACCTGTCACTCTAGCATCATGTGGAGGCACATATCTATCCTGCCTTGCACCAGGTGTGTGTAAAACTGGTATGCCAAGTTGCTCATCAAAACTTTTTGAACTTGACAACTCATAACCTGTAATTCCAATTCCTTCAACCTTCTTTTTCCCTTTATCCACAGCACTACTCCCAGTGCTCACACTCTCATGTCTCAAGCATCCTGACCATGGACGTATAGTGCTACTCTCAGACTCTGTTGGCCAGACATAGAAATAGAACTTGCTTGTGGCAAGTTCACATGCACATCAGCATCAATGGAATCAATGACACCCTCATCCTTTGCCTTGTACCAACTAGCAAGTTCATCAAACACCACATCTCCTGAGATAACCACTTGCCTAGTTTGTGGATTGTAACATTTATATGCCTTGCGATCCTGTGCATACCCAACAAACACACACTTTTCTGTCTTAGAATCCAACTTCCTCCTTCTCTCGTCAGGCACATGTACATAAGCTATGCAACCAAACACTTTAAGATGTCCAATGTCTGGCCTAAAACCTATATGCCGCATCTCTGGCGCGTACTTCCATGTATAGCCGCTGTGGGTGTCTTATTAAGTACATACACCACGGTGGCACACGCTTCTTCCCAATAATAGTCTGGCATGTTCTTTTTATTGAGCATTACCCTAGCCACATCACAAATGACTCTATTCTTCCTCTCAGCAACACCATTTTGCTCAGGTGTGTACCTGCAAGTTAACTACCTTCTTATGCCATGCTTTCTCAAGAAATTCTCAAAAGCATGTGAGGTGTATTCACCACCTCCATGTGTCCTCAAACATTTTATCCAAGAGCCATATTGCTTCTCTGCAAAAGCTTTCAAGTCCATAAACTTTCCCAACACTTCACTTTTCTCTATGATAAAGTAAATCCAAGTCATTCTGCTGAAATCATCAATGAATGTCACATAATACAAGTTGCCTGTAATGGATGGGTTTTGTGCAGGACCCCATACATCGCTATGAACTATCTCAAGTGGCCTGCTACTCATGTTGCCTTCTTTAGGAAATGCCAACCTCGCCTGCTTTCCAAATTGGCAGGCATCACAAACATGCATATTCCCATCATACTTGAATCTAGGCATCCCACTAACAATGCCTCTTGCCTGCATGTTCTTTAACCTTTGTATGTTCACATGTCCAATTTTTTTATGCCACATGTCAGTGTCTTGTACCACATTTCGGCTTTTAGAGAACATGGTTGATTTCAACTCAGGAATCCCAGCATCCAACTTAACTAACCTGCCTTCTTTCTTGCCTTTGGCAATGACTCTACATCCATTTTTGAAATCCTCAACGAAGCAACCATGCTCGTTGAAACGAACCTGTAAACCTTGTTTGACCACATACAAGACATCTGCCACCATAGACTTTGTTTCACCATTGTGCATAACCAATGGTACACTTCCAACATGTGTGATAGCATGTTGGGTATCATCTCCTGTTTCCACATAGCCTTGCACATCCATAGGCTTCATATGCTCAAACCATTCGCCATGACAAGGCATATGCTTTGATGCTCTAGAGTCCATATACCAAGTGTCATCACTTTCACCATTTGTCATCATAGATCCCACAACATGTTTCATGGCAAAAAAGTGATTTGCGCTGCCATCATTACTACTTGATGCATAATTTCCACCACCATGTTGTGCATAATGTCCACCATGTTGTGCTCTACCCCCTCTCAAATCATTTTGTTTGTGGAAACAATCACGTGCCATATGACCAAATTTCCCACAGTAATGGCATTCCACATTTTACATCGATGTTTGTTGGCCCTGCCAACATCCTCTACCACGAGGATTACCTCTGCCTCTCTGAGGTGTATATCCACGACCACCTCTGTGTTGAAAATACAAGTGAATAGGGTGTGTGGGAACAAGCTCTTGGATAGAGGCTGTAAAAGAGAAGATGTAATTGTGAAAGAACCTGTGAAAAGGTGAGAAGAATCTACTGGGAGAGAATAAAGGGTAGCATGAGAGAATTTAGGAGTGTGGAGTTATTCTGGGAGATATTCAGGGAAAAGAGAAGAGGTGGAGAGAATCAGGCAAGAGGTGGAGATATTCTGGGAGTGAATCATGGAGAAATCAATGGGATTTGATGCTTGATGTAAACTCTATAAATTGAGGCATAGCCTTAATGAGAATTTGCTGGTTTTTGAGTATCCATGCCTACATTAATCTATTTGCTAATTATTCACTAATTACATCTTAATCATTTACTAATCACTTTATTAATCATGTTGATTCTAGTGTTTGATCCACCATAGCTCATCATTATGCTCAAATTTCAACATGGTATCAGAGCCATGCCTAGAATCAATTAGGTGTATGAGCCCATTAGTTAATTAATTGGATTAGTAGAAAATTATAATTTTCCCTCTTTTTTCAATTAGCCTCTGTACCCCCAGCCAGTGGAGGAGCTCCCTCTCCTTGCACACTCAACCATTTCCCAAACCCTTCTAGCCCAAGATAGCTAACCCATAGGAGCTCCAGCCCATCAAATTAGAAGCGCAAACTGCCCACGCAAGCTCCCGATTTTTGCTGATTAAAAAGCTACATTTTTTTGCAGTAAATCAATGATTTCTACTTCATCAAATCAAATGGGTCTAATTCCTCTTAGCCCCGGGGGTTTTCCAGCATGCTCTACAAGCTGGTGAAGACAGAATTCAGTTTCATCAAGTCTACAGTGAGATCCAAGCTCTTCATCAAATCTGCAAGTGACTTTGGTAAAACAGAGATTAAGCTTTCAATATTTGGTCAAATCTTGTGTTTCTTGGCTTAATCCTCTACTAGACTCATTGCTATTAATGCCTTTGAAAGCATTTGAGCTCATTTGAAGTGGAAGGCACCAGATCTGGACTCCCCGCATACTCTGTTTTTTACACACAAAACAGAGCATTAATTTGCTAATCAGTGATTAATCAGTGCTAATCACTGTATTTTGGTACAATTGAGGGTTCAAATTAACCATTAGGTATCTGATACAGATCCCTATAGCTTCAGATTGCAAATTGGAGTTGGTTTGATACTCCAACCATCCCGTACAAATTGGTTACCCTTGATTTAGTGTAATTTCTGGTGATTTTATGCTGATAAAATTGTTATAATCATCTATTAAACACCAGATTGAGTTGTAAAAGGATAGACACTATCCTTGAATCTTGAAATTGGATCAAGAGGTAAGACCCCCTTCACATCACCATGAGTTCAGCACAGGAAATAGCCAAATTTAATGGGGAACAGTTTTATACATGGCAGATAAAAACCATGTATTTGCTGATGAGGAAAAATCTGTGGGGATTAGTTGAAGGGAGAGATGAATGCCCAGAGAGAGGGGAAAATGAGTGGAAAAGCAGGAATGAAAAAGCATTGGGACTTATTGCACTCAGTTTAAATGATGAAATCATTCATCACATCACAGGGATACAATGGGCAAAAGATGCATGGGATGAACTCAATAAATTATTTGGTACACAAGCAAAAAATTCAAAGATAAATCTGTTAATGCAATTCTACAAATTGGACATGAAGGAAAGTGAACCTTTAATCACACACTTGAACAAATATAAAAGCATTAAGCAACAGCTGGCAGCTATTGGCAAAAAGGTAGAAGATGATGAAGCATTAGCTGTACTTCTAAAGAGTGTGGACAAAGGAGATTATGAAAACATTGTAGCAACACTAAAGAATGTACCTGAATTGAAGATACACGAGATAGAAGCAGCTCTACTAGAGCAAGAGAGCAGAGGCAAAGAGAAGAAAGGGCTCGACTCAATAGCAGGAGAGGAAAAAGCATTCTTCACCTGAGGAGGATTCTCTCGAGGACGAGGACGAGGAAGAGGCAGAGTAGGAGGGAGGACCTTCACTTGCCACAAATGTGGAAAGCCAGGACACATGGTGAGAGACTGCTACAGCAAACCCAGTGAAGAAGGAACAACATCGGCAAACTTCATGGAGGCTCCAAAGGAAGTGGAGTCGGATCATCTTTTCTGAGAGAGAGAGAGAGAGAGAGAGAGAGAGAGAGAGAGAGAGAGAGAGAGAGAGAGAGAGAGAGAGAGAGAGAGAGAGAGAGAGAGAGAGAGAGACCCCACAACCCAATGTAACCTGCCCCAATAAAGTAAAACCACCTTTGAGCCACCGATGATGTAGGCCACGTGGTAGATGTATGTGTGAGCACTTTAGTCAAGGTCGCGCGCACTTATAGTAGCCTTGGACACATAGAGAGAGAGAGTGTCAAGGACTATGGAGTTTAGGGACTTGAGGCACTGGTCGCGGGCTATCAAGTAAGAGGGAAACTTGATATAGGGTCCAGGTGTGCTAGGATTATTCACTTGAGGGGACGTGTTGAAAATACAAGTGAATAGGGTGTGTGTGGGAACAAGCTCTTAGATAGAGGCTGTAAAAGAGAAGATGTAATTGTGAAAGAACCTGTGAAAAGGTGAGAAGAATCTATTGGGAGAGAATAAAGGGTAGCATGAGAGAATTTAGGAGTGTGGAGTTATTCTGGGAGATATTCAGGGAAAAGAGAAGAGGTGGAGAGAATCAGGCAAGAGGTGGAGATATTTTAGGAGTGAATCATGGAGAAATCAATGGGATTTGATGCTTGATGTAAACTCTATAAATTGAGGCATAGCCCTAATGAGAATTTGCTAGTTTTTGAGTATCCATGCCTACATTAATCTATTTGCTAATTATTCACTAATTACATCTTAATCATTTACTAATTACGTCTTAATCATTTACTAATCACTTTGTTAATCATGTTGATTCTAGTGTTTGATCCACCATAGCTCATCATTATGCTCAAATTTCAACACTCTGGCACCATATGTAGGCTGAAAATTCTGTTGTGGTGACCTATAGGGTTGGTTACTAAGGCGATTCAGTTAATCAAAGGCACTCTGACACATTGCAGTCCACTGAAAAAGTGTAATCTTCTTGAGAAGGTTAGTTAAAGGGGATGCTATCTGAGCATACCTAGGTATAAAGATCCACTAAAAAAGTGTAGTCTTCTTGAAAAGGTTAGTTATAGGAGATGCTATCTGAGCATACCTAGGTATAAAGATCCTATACCATCTAGTTAATCCTAGGAATCCTCTGACTTCCTTTATTGTCTTGGGTTCCATACGACTGCTTGGATCTTTGTGGGGTCAGGAGAAATCCCATCTTTTGATATACTATGAATCCCAAGTATTCCACCTGGTCGACAGAGAAAGAACACTTGCTCTTTTTTGCAAAGAGTTGGTGTTTCCTTAGGATTTCCAGAACCTTGTGCACATGATCTTTGTAAGATTTCTCCTCAGCCTGAATATCAAATAAGCCTCTACTTCAATCCCTTGTAATCATTCTATGATTCTGAATACAAGAAAATATCATTTTTCCTTGTTTTGCCTAGTGAGATAAAAAAATTCTAGAGAGTGGTAAATCAAAATTAGGATATTTTTGGATAAATAAATTCTTCAAATATCAAAAAAATGTTTCCCTAAAACAAAAAATCAAAATAGATTTTCCAAGGTCCAATTAGAATTAATTAAAATTGATTCAGAAGAAGACCTTAGCCTAAGGGTCCAGATTTTTGAATTTTTTTATATTATGGTCCAATTAAGGTTCCTATGGACCAATAAGATTAATCCAAGTGTTGGAACAAGATAAATCCAAAGAATAAAAGAAAATACCAAAAAATGAGTAAATGCCCACATAAGATGAAGTCCCTAGTCGATACTTAATTTCAAAATCAAATTCCTGCAAGGTCTGCATCCATCTCCTTTGACACATAATGAGATCCCTTTGGGTGAAGATCCACTTTAGACTATGATGATCTATCTCATCAAGGTGAACCTTTGTCCCAAAAGATAATGTCTCCACAACTTTAGAGCATAAACTACTAAGAGTAACTCCAAGTCATGAACGTCATAATTTCTCTCATGTGTTTTGAGTTTTCTGGATTCATAGGCCACTGCATGACCTTCCTGCATAAGAGCACCACCTAAGGCAACCCCATTGGCATCAGTAACTACCTCAAAGGGTTTGGTAAAATCTGGCAACTTAAGTCCTGATACATGTCGATAGTTACCGTCATACACTTAGGTAGCACCTAGCATGCATTGGGAGCTCCCAGTGCATGCGGGTAGCTACGAGCATACTTAGGTAGCACTTAGCATGCATTGGCATCTTCGGGTGCATGTCAGAAGTTACTTAGGTAGCACTCATTATGCATTGGGAGCTCCTCTTGTATGTCGGTAGTTACTGGCATACTTAGGTAGCTTTTGGTATGCATTGGGAGATATCGATGTATGTCGGTAGTTACCGGCATGCATTAGAAGCACCCGATGCTCCCGGTGTGTCGGTGGCTACTTGCATGCATTGGAAGCTATTAGCATGCCTAGGTAGCACTCAGCATGCTTTGGGTGCTCTTGGTGCATGTCGATAGTTACCGGCATGCATTGGAAGCTACCGGCATGCCTATGTAGCACTCGACATCATTTCATGGTTCCTGTGCATGTCGGTAGTTATTGGCATGCATTAGAAGCATCTGCACTAACCATGTACCTGCATGGTCTTTGATCACTTCAATTCCAAGAAAGTATCTCAGTTCACCCAAGTCTTTCATGTCAAACTGCCCACTCAATGCTTTCTTGACATGCATCACATCTGTACCATGATCACCTGTGATAATCAAGTCATCCACATAGATGACAAGTAAAACAATCCCATGATCTGTTTTCTTCACATAGAGTGAAGAATCTATTGTAGAAACCTGAAATCCAAGTGAGATAAGATATCTGCTCATCTTATCACTCCAAGCACGAGGTGCTTGCTTCAAACCATATAAAGCCTTCTTCAATCTGCATACATGAGTGGGATACTTTAGGTGTACATACCCTTCTGGCTATGCCATATACACTTCTTCTTGTAGATCACCATTTAGAAATGCATTTTTCACATCCATTTAATGCATTTCCCAACCATTTACTGTAGCCATAGCAATGACTGCTCTCACTGTTCCCATCTTTGCCACTGGACTAATTGTTTCATCATAGTCCAAGCCTTGGGTTTGTGCATAACCCTTAGCTACCAATCTTGCTTTATGGCGTTCAATGGAACCATCAGACTTACATTTCACTTTGTAAACCCATTTGCAACCAATAACATTTTTGTCTTTTGGTAATGCAACCAAATCCCATGTTTCATTATGGACCAATGCATCCATCTCAACATCCATTGCCTTCTCCCATACATGCTTTCCAATAGCTTCTGTATAGCATGTAGGTTCCACATGCTTCACCAAAGAGGTCATATATGCATAATGCATAGCAAAATCACGATATGTCAACCTGTCAATAGGATATCTGACCCTTTGGGATCTTCGCAATACATGCGGATCACTCTAAACATCTGTCACTCTAGCATGTGGTGGCACATATCTATCCTGCCTTACACCAAGCGTGCGTAAAATAGGTATGCCAAGTTCCTCATCCAAACTCTCTGAACTTGACGACTCATAGCCTGTAATTCCAATTCCTTCAACCATCTTCTTTCCTTTATCCACAGCACTACTCCCAGTGCTCACACTCTCATGCCTCAAGCGTCCTGACCATGGATGTATAGTGCTACTCTCTGACTCTGCTGGCCCAGACATAGAAGTAGAACTAGAACTTGTTTGTGGCAAGTTCACATGCACATCACCTTCAAGAGAATCAATGACACCCTCATCCTTTTCTTTTTACCAACTAGCAAGCTCATCAAACACCACATCTCGTGAGATAACCACTTGCCTAGTTTGTGGATTGTAACATTTGTATGCCTTACGATCCTGTGCATATCCAACAAACACACATTTTTCTGCCTTAGGATCCAACTTCCTTCTTCTTTCGTCAAGCACATGTACATAAGCTATGCATCCAAACACTTTGAGGTGTCCAATGTCTGGCCTAAAACCTGTAAGCTGCATCTGTGGGGCGTACTTCCATGTATGGCTGCTATAGGTGTCTTATTCAGTATATACACTGCAGTACACATGCTTCTACCCAATAATAATCTGGCATGCTCTTTTCATTTAGCATCGCCCTGGCCACTTCACAAATGACTCTATTCTTTCTCTCAGCAGCAACACCATTTTGCTGAGGTGTATACCTACAAGTTAATTGTCTTCTTATGCCATGCTTTCTCAAGAAATGCTCAAAAGCATTTGAGGTGTATTCACCACCTCCATCTGTCCTCAAAAGCATTTGAGGTGTATTCACCACCTCCATCTGTCCTCAAACATTTTATCCAAGCATATTGCTTCTCTGCAAAAGCTTTGAAATCCATAAACTTTCCCAACACTTCACTTTTCTCTCTGAGAAAGCAAATCCATGTCACTCTGCTGAAATCATCAATGAATGTCACATAATATAAATTGCCTTTAATGGATGGGTTTTGTGTAGGACCCCATACATCGCTATGAACTATCTCAAGTGGCCTGCTACTCATGTTGCCTTCTCTAGGAAACCGCAACCTCGCCTGCTTTCCAAACTGACAGGCTTCACAAACATGCATATTCCCATCTTACTTGAATCTAGGCAGCCCACTAACAATGCCTCTTGTCTGCATGTTCTTTAACCTTTGTATATTCACATGTCCAATCCTCTTATGGCACATATCAATGTTATGTACCACATTTCGGCTTTTAGAGAACATGGCTGATTTCAACTCAGGAATTCCAGCATCCAGCTTAAACAACCTGCCTGCTTTCTTTCCTTTGGCAACAATGACACTACATCCATTTTTGAAATCTTCAACAAAGCAACCATGCTCATTGAAACGAACCTGTAATCCCTGTTCCACCATTTGACCAACTGAGGCCAAACTTTTTGTAATAGAAGGCACATACAATACATCTGACATAGACTTTGTTTCACCATTGTGCATAACCAATGGTACACTTCCAACATGTGTAATGGCATGTTGGGTATCATCCCCTGTTTCCACATAGCCTTTCACATCCATAGGCTTCATATGCTAAAACCATTCACCATGACAAGTCATATGGCTTGATGCTCCAGAGTGGCTGGGTGAGTACTTGTCTGGTTCTACCAATTCCAGTGATTAATAGGAATACGTTTAGAACTCAAGTAGTTAAATAAAAGCCTAAAGACTTCTCTAATGAATAGATCAACGGATGTGCCCGATTCAATTAGGAAAAAAGCTTTGATCCCTTCAAGTTAAGTCTATAATAGTTCCCCTTCTATCTGGTTTATTCAGATGAAGGTTAGTTTAGTATCTTGACCTCATTAGAAAAATTCGTTAAGAAATTCAAAATGGTGGAATCGTCCTCGTCTTTCGGGCATGGGAAATTTTCTCGGTTTTGGTTTTCGGAATGACCACCAGCTTAGTCTCATGCCCAAACATTCGAGGGCGAGGCCCCGAGTGGGAAACCCTGCCCCGCACGGATGAGGGAGCTCCTTTCGCTCTGCCAACTACCGGGAATCCGGTGTGCAGAGGGGGGCAGTGGGATCCTACAATTAGTATCAGCGCGCTGTTGTAAATTTACGTAACAGACAGAAATTGCTTAAAATTTTAAAGTAAATCTAGGAAATAATGTTTTCACTTGTTAATATTATGTTGAATGAACAAAAATTGAAAACTCATAAATTGAATTGGAAATTTATAGATGGATACCCCGAATCTATGTGGCATTCTTGAACTCTCCTAGAGTCAGGATATGATAGCCTTTGCATTCGAGCACCTCATCAACTCTGCTACGACCCAAGTAAGCAGAGTGAGACTCGCATGTCATTTTGAGAGTCTTTACTTTCCTGATCCTATTGAGGGACGTCGGTATATGTGGTTCTTTGGAGGATGATGTATTAATGTCAGTACCAGTTAGCGTCAGAGGCTCAGGCAAAATATTTCCTTAGCCATGATTCTGATAAGGCTAGGGCTTTTGTTCAGCATGTTCAACTCTTTGATCATTCACCCAAGAACTTCAGAATAGCATGCCGAGTTTTTAGGCTTCTTAGCCGCTTTATCCCTAGAAGTAGAATTACAGCACCTCTTCCTATAATGAATCGTGTGTACCATGGTATGTCTCCTTCGCAGTTTCGCTTCTTTATGCATATGCGATTAAGGCAGTGATTTTGGGAGCCGTGATGCTCTATGTATATATCAAAAACTTTTGATAATAAACGATGTTTTGCAAAAAAATTCCAAATTGTTTTCATGATTGTGAATATGGTTAATCTTGTTCAAGAAGTATGATGAAATAATTATATGTTTAAAGATAAATCTCAAAAATTAAATAATCATAAATCTATTGTCAAAGTTATGCTGACAAAAATCTCGTTTTGTCAGAGTCATGAGGTGCACAGCCCGTGCTGCAAGGCAGCCGGATCCTCTAACTGATGATGAAGATTTAGATTCGGATGTTCGAAAAGCTTTAAAAGATTCCAAACCCTGGGAAGTAATTCAAACTTTCCTCCCCCAAAGAGACAGTAAGGCCCAAATCAAAATCAGGATACTGGGAGATTTAGAAGTGAAGGAAGACCCTTCCCACACAGAACACTTTCTCAGGAGCCCCACCTCTTTCAAGGATTTAGAGGGATGAGCTCAGAAGTGAGAACCCGTGTTTTGGATGTCAGGGTTTTGGTCACCAGCTGAAAGACTGCCTGACTCCTGCCATGTCAAGGGGACAGGGAAGTCAAGGACGACCGAGAGTGCAGAGACCAGCCCCTTCCTATCAGTCAAATCAGGGTCCATCTCGTCAAAATCAGGGCAATCTCAGGAGAACTCCAGCTCAGCCATCTGCTCTGTCCAGAGTAGCCTCAGAACTCCTTCCCAGAACTGGGGCAACCAAAGACAAAGAGTTTCGCCTCTCAGACTGTGGTAGCCAGAGCAGTCACAATAGCGGAAGTAGTGGAAGAGGAAAGAGGATAGATTTATGCAGCAATTGAAAACCAAGGGCCAAATCACCAATTCTCCGTCATCCATACTCCAGCTGAGTATCAGGGTAAGCCTTTTAATCTTTTGATTAATTCAGGTAGTACTCATTCTTTCATTTCCCCAGGATGCTTGCGTAAGCTATCTTAGAATAGAAATCAGGGAAACCTATGCAAGTTGAATTGGCCAGTGGGAAGATTCTTGTCACTCACCTTGAGATAGATCCTATTCTGTTCAATCTAGATGGAAATTTAACTGACTGTCAGTTCAGAGTTATAACTTTGGGAGTTTTCGACGGGATCCTTCGAATGGATTGGCTCCACAAAAATCAAGCTGACAGTCACTGTCATAATGGAACCATTTCCTTCCGTGACCTTCACGGAAATAAAGTTCAAGGAATTGGAATTTTAGGATCCCCAAGTCTGCACAGTTAGTAAAGGCTTCTAAGTTACTAAAAGGACTTAGAAAGAAGCAGCTCATTTATGTTGTCAAAATGAATCCAGTAGACACAAAGTTAAAAGCTAAAGAACCTAAATGGTTAAGTAATTATGATGATTTATTCCTAGCAGAATTAACAGAGATGCCTCCAATTCAGGAAGTAGATTATGTGATATAATTGACCCCTGGAGCTCAGCCACCAGTAGCCCTGTGCACGTACAAAATGCCAGTTCCTGAAGCCATCAAACTCAAGGAACAACTTAGACAGCTGTTAGAACAAGGGTTTGTAAGACCCAGTGTTTCACCTTGGGGTGCACCAGTTCTCTTTCAGAAAAAGAAAGATGGAACGCTAAGACTCTGTGTGAACTACAAAGGTCTCAATCAACTGACAGTTAAGAATAAGTATCTTATGCCCAGAATTGATGAGCTTCTGGACAGGCTAAGTAGAGCCCAGATCTTCACAAAGATAGATCTCAAATCAGGGTATTATCAGATTAGAATTAATGAGCAAGATATCCCGAAGACAGCCATCAATACTCGGTATAGGCATTATGAATTCACTGTCATGCCGTTTGGATTGACAAATGACCCAGCTACATTTAATCGCCTAATGCAGGACATTCTCAGAGAATACTTGGATGATTTTTTTCTTGTTTTCTTTGATGATATTTTGATTTACTCAAAGAATGCAGCTGACCATGAAGCTCATGTCAGAAAAGTTCTTGAGATTCTAAGGAAGCACCAACTCTTTGCAAAAAAGAGAAAATGCACTTTCTCTGCCGACCATGTTGAATACTTGGGCTTTCTGGTATCCAAAGATGGAATTTCTCTAGATTTCGCAAAAGTCCAAGCAGTCATAGATTGGCCTGAACCAAAGTCAGTGAAAGAAGTCAGAGGATTCTTGGGATTGACTGGTTGGTATAGAATTTTTTTACCAAAATATGCTCTCATAGCTTTCCCCCTGACTAATCTTCTTAAGAAGAATATTCCGTTTCAATGGTTTGCCAGGTGCCAGAGTGCTTTTGATAAGCCTTGGTAACCAATCTTGTTCTAAAGTTGCCAGATTTCTCTCTATTTTTTGAGGTAGTAAAACTGATGCCAGTGGTTTTGCCCTGGGAGGTGCACTCATGCAGGAAGGTCATGCAGTGGCCTATGAATCCCAAAAACTCAGAACGCATGAGAGAAATTATGCTGTCCACCACGACCTAGAACTACTTTCTGTAGTATATGCCTTGAAGTTGTGGAGACATTACCTACTGGGTCAAAGATTCACTTTGATGTGACAGATCATCAGAGCTTAAAGTGGATCTTCACTCAGAAGGATCTCAACATGCGCCAAAGAAGGTGGATGCAGATCCTGCAAGAATTTGATTTTGAAATCAAGTACCGCCCAGGCAAAGAAAATGTGGTAACAGATGCCCTCAGTAGAAAAGCCTCCTTACTTGCAATTACTGTAGTGTCAAATCCTTTCATTACTGAAGCAAGAGAGAAGATCATGCAGGATAGATTCTTTGGCCCTATTGCTACCCTACTTATGTAGGAAAGCAAAACTCCACAGGAGTTGAACCGAGTTCAAGGGTACAGTCTGGATGATGGAATTATGTATTATAATCGCAGGCTATGCATTCCCATTGATGAGGGAACTAAGGGTCAAATTCTGAATAAAGCCCATGACAGCCTTATTGTAGGACATCGAGGTTTCATCAAAACCTACATGTCTGTGAAGAAAAGCTTCTTTTGGCCTGGTCTAAAAAAGGATGTACTTAATCATGTACATCAATGTCTGACCTGTCAGAAAGTGAAGGCTAAGAGAGTAAAAATGCCTGGGAAGTTACATCCATTAGACATCCCCCAGATGAAGTGGGAATTTATCAGTATAGACTTTATTACTAGATTACCTTCAGTGCAATCAGGTTACAACTCCATCTTTGTATTAGTTGATAGACTAACCAAAGTTGCCCATCTGATTCCAGTAAAAGAAACCGACATTGCAGTGGATGTGGCTAGAGTGTTCCTCAAGGAAATCTTGAGATTGCATGGTCTACCCAGGAGAATAGTAAGTGATCGAGATCCCAAGTGATTTTGGACTGCATGTTTCGAAGCAGTAGGAACTTTCTTGGATCTCAGCACAGCTTACCACCCCGAGACCGATGGTCAAACTGAAAGGGTGAACCAAGTAATCGAAGATATACTTCGATCATGCTGTGGTGGCAGGGAACCCAAGAAGTGGCTAAGCTATCTGCACACCTAGTCGAGTTCACCTACAATGCTTCTTATCACCGAAGTATTGGGATGAGCCCTTTGAAAGCTCTGTATGGACAAGATTGCTTAACTCCATTAACTTGGTCCGACCCATTGATTAGGGTCGAGATGTCTAGACACATGCTTGACGACATGGAGCAACAGATACAGTCAATTCGTAAAGATATAAAAGCTGCCCGGGATAGATAGAAGCAGTATGCAAATAAGAAGAGGACAGACAAAAAATTCAAAGAAACAGATATGGTCTTCATTCGAGTACGCCCCAAAAGAAGTTCTCTATCTCTTGGGAAGTACAAGAAGTTATCCCCCAGATATTGTGAACCATATCTGATTACAAAGAAAGTAGGTGACTTAGCCTACGAGCTTCTTCTGCCTCCTCAACTTAAAGTACATAATATATTTCATGTGAGCCTTCTTAAAAAGTATATACCAAGCCTGAATCATGTGCTTGATGATAAAATCTTAACTTCTTCAACCCAAGGGCAGATGGAACTCCAACCTGAAAAAATCCTTGATGTTCGAGAAAAGGTTCTCAGGAATAGAATTCTGAGAGAATTATTGGTTACATGGAAGTTCTATCCTTTTAAAGATGCCACCTGGGAGAAAGAAGCCGAACTGTTCCGGGATTACCCCCAGTTTGCGAGATGAGGACATCTTGCATTTTTCAAGTGGGAGAGAATGTAAGATTCCTCCCTAGCCCCTCAAGATGTCCAGTATCTTCCCTTGTAGTAAATTCCCTCTTCAGAATAATAAAAGATCTTGTTTCTACCTATTTTGGCTTAGAGAGAGAAAATATTCTAGAGAGAGATTATTCAGATTTTAGATATTTTTGGATGGAAAAATATCTCTTCTTATTAAAATAAATTCGCCCAAAACAGAAGTTCAAAAAGATTTTCAGAAGGTGCATTAGAAATAAATTATAATATGTTCAAAAGGCCTTATCCTAAGGGTCCAGATTTTTTGAAAATTTTAAATTAAGGTTCTGAGGGGCCAATCAGATTCATCCAAATGTATGGAGGAGGATAAATTGAAGAAATAAAGAAAATCCCCCCAAAAATGAGTAAATACTCACATAAGATGAAGAGTGGACTAAAGGACCAAAGAAAATACTAAAAAATAAATTTTTGACACCTTAGAGTGGGGATTCCCCCTCATGAAGGAGGCGCCTATTTCACATGTGTGGTGGAGTTTTAAATTCTCAAATATTGAGATATTTCATCTCTCCTCTCTCCTAATTCAAGTCTAGTTCCAAAAAGTAAGCTAAACTGACCCAAAAATGGTCAAAATTTGACCAAACTCATTTGGAAAATTCTAGAATCAATTTTCTTGGTTAGAAGCTCACTTTTTCCTATAAATAGAAGCCTCCCCCTTTGTAGAAGCTTAATAGTGTTTTATGCACTGTTACTCTACTCCACCTCCCAGAGCTAAAAACCGTGAATTTATTGATAATTCATTAGTTTTTGACCTTTCCCTCTTCAAAGGAATTGGTGGCCACTCTTGTTGCAAACAAGAGTAGATCCCTCAAACCATCAAGCCAAAGGAAAGCTCATAGAAATTCAAGTAAGCTAGAAATCCTACTTTTTCTTTATTCCTTTTAATGGTTTTCTAATTTTTATTTTCTTTAAAATGAAAAAATGATGTTATGCCTTGTTGGAAAGGCTTTCCCCTTCTCTTCATTCTTAAATTCAGCCTTTCTTTATCCTAGATAAGTAATCAAATTGTTAGAATTAAACTTTTCATATTGTTTCTCTTTTAAAAGTGGAATTTCATTAGTTTAGAATGCTTTAAACCATTTGGGATAATTTTTAAGTAACTTGAGGATAGAAAAAAATGAAAAATGGTCAGCCATACAAAGGAGGTTATGGCAAAGGTTTCTTAAATTTTGTGAAATAAGTTTTATCTTTTATTATTCAAAAAGAGTAATCCCCACCATTTGTGTATTCTAAAAGTGTTATTTTCATTCTAGGCATAGAAAAATGCATAGTAAAATTTTTTTAATTATAAAAGTGTTATTTCCATTAAAATTTAAATTCTATGCATAGAAAGATGCATATTGGTTATTTTTATTATTATAAAAGAGTGATTTTCATTAGATTTAAATTCTATGCATAAGAAGATGAATATTGGTTATTTTTTATTATTATAAAAGAGTGATTTTCATTAGATTTAAATTCTATGCATAGAAAGATGCATATTGGTTATTTTTTTGATTATAAAAGTGTTACTTTCATCAATATTGATTTTTATGCATATAAGAATTTTTTTAATTATAAAAGTGTTACTTTCACTAATATTGATTTTTATGCATAAAATGATGCATAAAAGAATTTTTTTATTATAAAAGTGTTACTTTCACCAATATTGATTTTTATGCATAAAATGATGCATAAAAGAATTTTTTTTATTACAAAAGTGTTACTTTCATCAAAATTGCTTTTTTAACATAAATAGATGCATAAAAGGATTTTCTTTTATATAATTTAGTGTTATTTCCATAGAAGTTGGATTTTATGCATAAATAGATGCATACAGAATTTTTATATCAAAATAAGAGTTCTCTTTAATCTTATGTTTAAATCCCATGAATATTGGTAAATTAATAAGTAAATACTCTGTGAGAGAAAATTCTACCGTTTCATATTCTCTAGGATGGTAATGAGAAAATTCAAAAAAACTATCGAAGTCAAAATTTTAGATAAATGATTAATTTATTCCTCATAGGAATTCATGATTAGTTTTAAATTCAGTTAAGCAAAAATACTCATGATTGAAATTCAGTAAAGTAGTAATTGAAATATTACCCTTCGAGAAAGTTAGTTTAGGGAGAACCTTTCCAGACTCAAACCCTAAATCAGACTATGACCAAGACAATCTCCTTCGTCAGTTTCAAGAAAAGATGATGTGACCAGTTCAGGAAAATTTCACTCAAATCACCCACCGAATCTGAAATCAAGTTAAGACCCTTGATTCTGATCTGAGGATCAAGGTTACATAATTTAGAAATTCTGTTGGAATTTTAGACTTGTGATCTAGAAGTATTGGGATACGGATTTAAGATATACCCATTGTATTCAAAAGAAAATCAAAACTAAAAACTTACATAGAAACCCTGTTTTCTTAAAGGACTCTCTTACGTGGAGGGAGCATTTGGTATATGTGTTTTTCTAAGGGAAGTTCGGTTGCAACAACAGCTGGTGGGGAGTGTTCAAAGGACGACTCACGCGGCAAAAACTTGCCCATATCGGCATGCACCGAGAGCACCCAATGCATGCCAGTAACTATCGGCATGCACCGAGAGCACCCAATGCATGCCAGTAACTATCGACATGCACCGGGAGCACCCACCAATGCATGCTGAGTGCTATCTAGGCAAGTCGGTAGCTTCATGAAGATCATGAAGGTTGAATAGATAACTTTTTTTTAGAGCTGGGGAAGATTGGGGAGTTATGTGAACTCCCAAGTTTGCCCCAGCTTTTTTTTCTGTAGGTTTATTTTCACTGCTCAGCTGCGTTATTAGTAGCTGAATAGATAACTTTTTTTAGAGCTGGGGAAGATTGGGGAGTTATGTGAACTCCCAAGTCTGCCCCGGCTTTTTTTTTATATAGGTTTATTTTCACTGCTCAGTTGCGTTATTTAGTAGCGTTATTTCGTTGCTCAGCAATGCTATTTCGCTGATATTTTCATTGCCAAGTAGCGATCCCATTGTAACAAAAATAGCAACATTTCTAGCAGCGAAATAGGCCCGACATCTTTGTACCCTTCTAGCTATAAAAGCGCTGCTATTTTCACTATTATACTCTCATTTTGTTGTAGTGTTATAAGCCTCACAGTTTCGTATTTTAGGAAGATGCTCTTGACAAAAAAATTTCAATCTTACCACATAGTGTAACATTTCTAAGTAGTTTTTCAATCTAAAATGTCACTTTATATAAAGGCACCTAGTATTCCACATTGTACTTTTTGGTCCTATCTTAGTCTCAAGAAATTCAAATATAAGAATTGACAACTAAAGAAAGTTTCTCTAATAATCTATCTTAGTCTCAAGAATTGACAACTAAAGAAAGTTTCTCTAATAATCTACATGTATGAGGTTGGTTTTAAAAGGGTTTTACAAACATAATATATAAGACATCACGTCTTCAAAAATCCATAGAATGCCCTTATGGTCACCACATTTTTGGGATGGTTTGTAAACAAGCCTACATGGTGCTTTCTAGAGGAGTTTTTATAAGTCAAGAATGTTTTTTATATATCGCTTTCCATTAGATTTCCCTTGGACACCGGACCTTTTATATTTACCTCTATGGGGTGTGCTTTAGGCTTGTATACTATCCTAAAAAACTTACAATTTAAGAAATCACACAAACACAAATCCAACATATTAATGATTTGTTTAACCACCTCCTTTGTAGTGTCTATTGAAGTTCTCCTTCTTTAAACCCCAAGAAATTACATTAGCCAAAAATCACCCCTTTAAAAAAACCATTTAACAAAACGTTAGAAAGATAATAAAACCCTAAAAAATATATTATCACATAACAATTCCTAATGAGAGGATTTCAAGGATTTAGCATGGTCGTTTGCACTTAGGAGTTTATAATCTAAGAAAATGTATAATTTTCATGATAAAATTTGGGGTAGTGTTTACACTAAAAAATTTCCAATCTAAGAAATTGTATATCCCAAAGCCCACTCTTCAACCATCTCTATAGATGACTTATTATATTTAGTGATTGTTATGATTTTACTTCTAGAATGACTTTTATGGGATATTCTTTACTCAATAATGATGCTTTTTTAGGTGCATTTTCTACTAGATTTAGAAAAATATGAACGTGCTATACCATTATACTAGTGCTGCAAATAACACAAACATGTTATAGCACATTAGTGCTACCACTATATAGTGTAACCAAAAACACAAACATGCAATACCACTATAGTGCTACCAAAAACACGAATGTGTTATAACATGATAGTGCTACCAAAAATATGAACATGCTATACCACTATAGTACTACCAAAAACAGGAATGTGCTATACCACTATTGATATACATATTACCAAAGAACATGCTACTCACACCACACGATCGTGGTACATAACTATTTTTATAAAAAAATTTTAATATGTTTAATTTAAATTTTTATATTTTTTCTAGGTTCTTTCCAACGTATATTGTTTATAAAAAAATGAGAGTGAGATAACCTGGCTCTTGGGAGTCAAGTTATCCCACTTTGTAGGCAATAACATAACGATCTTTTTATTTGTATCAAGATACAATGAGGTAGCACAAAAATAGCATTAAAAGCTCTACAAAAGACAAGTATAGCATCTGCTTGAAAGTACTCTTTATCATCACAAAAATGACATCAAAAGACAAGTATAGTGTTTGCTAAAAATTCCTCTTTATCATCACAAAAATGACATCAAAAGTAAGTATATTATGCATCTCAAAAGTTCTACAAAAGACATATATACTGTCTATTGAAAAGTACTCTTTATCATCACAAAAATGACATATGCATCTCAAAAGGTCTACATAAATGACATATACATCTTGAAAATGACATATGCATCTCAAAAAGTCTACAAAAGTACTTTTTATTATCTCTATCCTTTGAGAACTATATAGTGTCTGTTGAAAACTTCTAATCATTATCTCTATCCTCTTCTCCTTCCTTATGTGCTACACTCCCTCTTTCGGCGAATCAGCCCATCAAGGAGGATTATCAACCCCTCTCTATATACAAGTCATTGGTTAAACAATAGAGTAGAGTATTAGCAAGAGAAGTTGTAACAATTAAAATTTTCTTACCCCCAAAGCCTCAGTCTAATTGACAACTGCAACACCCTCATTTTGCATCTGATCAAAGAGAGTCTAATTGATAACTGCAACACCCTCATTTTGCATCTGATCAAAGAGAGCAACCATGTTATGGCAAACGGCATAGTCAAATCCCTCTTCCATTAGCATCCTACCAATTATCTCATACTAAAGACAAGACCCCACAAGTTAAGGGGGAGAAAATATGTTATGGTGAATGAGCTCACCAAGATGCTAGAGAACTTATGAAGTAAGCAAAGAACGAGTCCCAAAAACTGCCACTACCAAGATGCGAGATGAATGAGCTATGGCTCCCGTGTCTGGAGTTTGTTGTGGCGTAAGGTCTTGAGTGGATAATGGGTTTCATTAATGGATAAGATCCATAATAAATAATTGGTTTTGAAATTTGAGAGCTTGGTGTTATTGTATCCGTGCTAACAAATAGGCTACCACAACCACCACCATTGCTGCCACGTGCACTAGTACTGCTCTGACAAGGCTGAGCAAGTGTTGAGATGCTAGGCGCATCACTGTGATCTAATGCCATTAAATCCCAGATCGTTGTTGATCCACTAAGAGAGTGCAATCCAAAGGAAATAACTTGTTGTGCTATGGAGAGAGATTCACAAGAATCTCTTGCAATTCTTCATCAGTGAACGATCCTATAGGACGAACTTGGTGTATTGGAGTTTGTCAGTGGTGTGGCCATAGCAGGAAAGCATATGAATGTGGTGTGGATATAGTCGACTCCTCAATCCTCCAAAAGGACCAAGACAAAGCACAGTGAGGGAGGATGGAGAGAAAGGGAGGGAGAAGAATGGTATAAAAAGGACGAGAGGGAGCATGTTTCTGAAATCTAGCGATCGATAGTAGCTGCTCGGAGAAGACATTTTCTATGAGAACCGAGATGCAGCAACTCGATGAACTACAGGATTGGGTCGTGTGGTTACAAACAAGGAAACACCATGATGGGGGAGAGATAGAGAGAGAGAGAGAGAGAGGATCATACCTATGGTGGGGATGTAATTGGCATCTCAGTCCTTCTTGCAAAAGACCATACCTCGATAAATAGAGAGGGAGGGAGAGAGACAAACATCCTACCTAAACTACTAAGAGAGACAGATAGATAGAGATGGGTGAGAGGAGACAGATAGATGGAGATGGGTGAGAGGAGAGAGACTTTACCTAAACTACTAAGTGTTATCCAAATTTTGAGAGACCTTACTTGAACTAGTGTGTGTGTGTGTGTGTGAAAGAGAGAGAGAGAGAGAGAGAGAGAGAGAGAGAGGGTGAGAGCATAGCTACCCATGTCCTTGTGCATGAGAAGGTGTGTTTATGAAGTCATTGTCATGCTTTGTCTGATCCACAATGAGAAAGAAAGTTGCTTCCTATCTTAGAACTTGTAAGTTATGGCCATGATTTTTTACAATGGTATCTCCCAAATAAGAACTATAGGTGTGCTTGTTCGTTTTTACTTTAGCATGTAAACATCTCCAAGATGGTTAATATGAAGAATAATTCTTCACATTCTACCCTAGAAAGAGAGGGTTCTAGGTAGATTTCGGGGTGCCTGTGTACGTGGCACCCCGCGGGCCTTAGCATGAGCGGTCACCTAGCCAGTAAAACTGCCTCAGCACAGACAGTGGTACAGACAGCCGTGCAAAAGAGTTATGAATACACGTCGGTGCGTTTGCTGTGATTCGAACCCAGGTTATTGCTAAGAGAGAGGAAGCTCCTATCCACTACACCGCGCGCACTCTTGTGACATAAAAACATGTCCATAACACCTTATGGACATATGTCTACAAATGGGCCCGTCACTGGCCATTGACCGGGTGACCGGGCCAGGGGGTACCACGTACATAGGCACCCCGAAATATACCTACAGCCGAGAGAGAGGGCGAGAGTAAAGAGACCTTACCTAAACTACATGATGTTATCCAGATTCTGGGCACACCCAATAACTCTGGGTTTAGCGTGAAAGTACTCTAAGTTTACTGGCTATTACTATTTGAATCCACGTCAAAAGATGAGTCGCAGGCATGCACCCTAGTCTGACCGCAGCATGTGCATGGGCCTGGGTTGCATCCTAGGTCAAAGCAAACTTCTATCGCGGCCTCTCCTAGGTAGCCCCCCTGAACTCTGCGTTCCTAGTGGGGTAGTCAACCTGTCAAAATGCTACCTCCACAAAGAAAAGTCGGTCAGGACCCATGCCTCAAATTTTGCCCATGTTTGCTGCTCCGCAGTATGTCATCCTCGAAACTAAGCTCTGCACCACTTGGCCTTGTAGTACAACTTGACCCGCCCACGTAGACGGTATGCCTACTCTCCTTGAAGACTTGTGTCAGCTTGCGGTCAATCCACTCCATCTCAACAATCTCCTCAAAGCCCTTAGGGAGGGTGTCAACACCAATCTCTACAGGTAATTCTCTCCTTGAAGACTTGTGTCAGCTTGCGGTCAGTCCACTCCATCTCAACAATCTCCTCAAAGCCCTTAGGGAGGGTGTCAACACCAATCTCTACAGGTAATTCTCTCTAGGTCAGCCCCGTGGTGGTGCGAGTGATATATTGTATGGTGTTTGGATCTATAAACTACACGTCTATAAAGATGTTTTCCATGCCTAATATCCTATATGTTGCCACATTTATAGGGTATTGTATGGTGTTTGGATCTATAAACTACACGTCTATAAAGATGTTTTCCATGCCTAATATCCTATATGTATGGTGCGAGTGATATATTGTATGGTGTTTGGATCTATAAACTACACGTCTATAAAGATGTTTTCCATGCCTAATATCCTATATGTTGCCACATTTTTAGGGTATTGGCATAATGGACACTTTGCCTCCCACATTTATAGGGTATTGGTATAGTGAGATAATGATGCAACCCAAGTGGGAAAGATGGCCGCATGCAAGCATGTATGCACCAGCCCCATAAATTGGCACCATGCACAGTGGTGGGCAGTCCACATGTGTATTTTCTAAAGCATGACTGGCCAACCGATGGTGTCCTATAACCTCTCCTTTTGGCCGAGGATAAAGCAAATGGACAAGTACAAATACCGCCATCTCACGATCAACAAGTTGTCTCTGATGTAGATAGTACTTGGCTCTCTGCTCTCCAATTCTCCATCTCATCACCTCATTCATGACCTACTGCCTCCTAGTACTGAACTAATCTCTCAAATCCTCTGCATTAGATGTTTCTCTCATCAAGCCAGCTTTGGCTTAGTCTAGCTGCACTTTTGCATGTTCAAGCTCCAATCTAACCTATTGCAACAAATGAGTAGAGAGAGCCTCTGTTGCGTCCTCTTCTCTGCTCGGCCTTTCTTCTCATCTTAGCTTTGACTTTCTCCAGCTGCTCTATTTCTCTCTCATGTGCAATCTCATGATATGTCTATGAAAAAAGGTAGACCACATGGTATACGGACTATGTCGCTGCTGCGTGTACATCCTGACTCACCTGTGTTCCTAGATCTTGAAAAATAGACATGGGAAAAAATGTAGCAAGTGGGGGTCCTGCAATATGCTTCTACTATTGCTTGCCCATGTGGCCTCTCCTAGCTGCACCGCCAGGCCTAACACTAGAACAGTGAGCTTGCCTCCCAAAAATAAACTCCGCATATAATTGCTTCACAAAGTAAATGGGAGTCTAGTGGTTGTGTGATGGCCTCCCGTAAATATTCAAATATCTACTTTAAATATGAGCTACCATCTAGGGGTGAGAGCACGAAGATATCGTGGAATACTCTCCCCAGGGAAGGTAGGCTTCATGTCTATCAACGAACAGTCATTACACAACGGCCTTGTGGATTTCTAGAATTATATCCACCTCCTTGTAGGACAATTTGACCATAGGGCTGATGCGCGACTGATGCCCTTGCATCCATTCATCCACCTTTGTAATATAGCTGATGCTATGAAGAGCGTCCAACACCCTCTCAAGGTCACATACCAAATGCTGGGTGGTGATGGACAAGTCCACACTAATGCTACAAATTTTGTTGATCTCCTTTGTGAGCTCTTGTATAAGAGATGCTATGAAGAGCGTCCAACACCCTCTCAAGGTCACATACCAAATGCTGGGTGGTGATGGCCAAGTCCACACTAATGCTACAAATTCTGTTGATCTCCTTTGTGAGCTCTTGTAGAAGAGATGCAATGGTAGGAGTAGCATCTGAGCCACCTGAAATATATGAATTGCTAGGAGGAGGAGGGCCCTCTGATCCACTTGAACTTATTGCCTCCATGATCCACAAAGAGCAAGAAACAATTAAGAGAGGGACAACTGAAAGACCCTGTCCCCACCGCGATGACGACTTGTCTATCCACTGATAGTCTTAAATCTGAAAGTAGCTATCTTAACCAAGCTACCTCACATGCTGCCATAGCAGCACCTATGTACTTGGCCTCTGTACTGGATAGAGCGACCATAGACTTCTTCTTACTGCTCCAAGTCACAGCAGCACTCCCCAAAGAAAACATGAAGCCACTAGTAGATCTTCTATCTGAGATACTACCAGCCCAATCAGCATCTGTGTACCTATGTACACATATCTCTGTCCCAGTTTCATAAAATAGTCCACAATACAAAGTAGACCTCACATACCTCAGTATGCATCTCAATGCATCCAAATGCGGCTTCCGATGAGGAACCTGCATAAACTGACTCACTAACCCAACAGCATAGCTCAAATCTGGCCTGGTGATCGTCATGTAGATCAAGCTTCCTACTATGTGCCTATACATAGTAGGATCCTCCAAAATCTCTCCTGAATCTACTCAACTTGCCATTCTGATCCAATGGCACTGAGATAGGCTTACAGCCTGTCATACCATACTTGGACAACATGTCCAAGCCATACTGTCTCTGCAGTAATCCAATACAATGTGGTGACCTAATCACCTCAATGCCCAAGAAATATCTGAGCTCCCCCAGATCCTTCATCTCAAACTTCTGTCTAAGCGAGATCTTTACATCAAAGATCTCTGCATCATGGTCCCCCGTAATGATCAAGTCATCTACATAGATGACAACAAGCACAACCCCTCTATCACCGTGTCTCACATACCGCGAGAAATTTGCATTGGCTACATGAAAGCCAATAGTGACAAGATATTCAGAAATCTTGTCAGACCATGCTTTTGGTGCTTGTTTTAAGCCATACAAGGCTTTCTTCAACCTGCAAACATGCTCAGGGTGACTCACATCCTCATAACGAGGTGGCTGCAATATATACACCTCTTCCTGCAAATCCCTATGCAAGAATGCATTCTTTACATCCATCTGATGTAAAGACCATTTCTTTGACGCAGCCACTGCTATCACAACTCTCACTGTTGCTATCTTGGCAACTGGGCTGAAAGTTTCCTCATAATCAATGCCATATGTCTGTGCATATCCTTTGGCTACCAATCTAGCCTTGTACCTGCTTATGCTTCCATCACTGTTATGTTTTACTTTGTACACCCACTTGTATCCAATGGCTTTCTTGCCTTCAGGCAATTGCACTAAATCCCAAGTCTCATATCCATATAGTGCATCCATCTCCTTATCCATAGCTTTCTCCCAACACACATTTCCAATAGCCTCATCAATGCATGTGGGCTCTATAACCTGCACAACCTTTGCCATGTATGCATAGTGATGTGCCACATAACCATCATAGGTAAACCTTTGTACAGGATTCTTCACTCTCCTAGAGATCCTCGTAGCTTTGCATTTATAGCTTCCATAGCCTTCTTTACACCACGTGTTCTCATAGCTGGTATCCCAAGATCTTCATCAAGGCTCATCTCTGAGCCACTAGACTCTCCATCAACATGAGAATGCCCTGCAAAAATGTCAGGCATACCAAGGGGCTCAACCACTTTCTCTTTTCCTTTATGTGATGTACTAATCACATTTACAGGACTGGTATTATGACGCAGCTGCCTTTCCATGGTCTATCAACTGAACCACTCGATGAGGACTCACCTGGTCCAGTCAAAGACTGTGATTGCTGACTTGTATTCTGTGCAACCACATTTCCACTCACATCACCTCTAATAGCTTCTTTTTCAGTAGCATACTAGCTGCTCATCTCATCAAAAACAACATCCCTGCTTACCCTCAACTCACCTATAGAGTAGGGTTACACTTGTATCCCTTTTGCTCAAGGGAATACCCAATAAACACACATTTTTCAGCTTTTGGATCCAGCTTAGTTCTCAGCTCATTTCGCACATGCACATATGCAATGCATCCAAAAACTTTTAGATGAGACAAATTAGGTTTTCTGCCACCCCAGTAAATCTCTCCTTTGGAGTTACATCATGTATGGCTGCAGTTGGATTCCTATTCATGATGTAAATTGCTGTAGAAACAGCCTCAGCCCAATAGCTATGCGGCATATTCTTCTCTTCCATCAATGCTCGCTCAATCTCAGCAATGTGCCTGTTTTTTCGCTAAGCAACTCCATTTTGCTGCGGAGTGTATCTGCATGTAAACTATCTCCGAATACTATTCTTCTTCAAAAATTATGAGAACTCATTGGAGAAGTGCTCTCCCCCTCCATTAACCTTAGGCACTTTACATATTTCCCTGTTTGCCTTTCAACCATAACTCTGAAATTCTAAAAGTGAGTGAACACCTCACCCTTCTCCTTCATGAAGTATAGCCACACTTTCCTTGTGTGGTCATCAATAAATGTCACATAATACCTGCAGCCTCCCATAGACATTGTCTTCATAGGACCCCATACATCTGAATGCACAACATCTAGTGCATTTTTGCTCACATTTCTGTTATATGGAAATACATGCTTTGTTTGCTTTCCAAATTGGCATGCACAGATCAATTCGAAGGGTCTCAAACTTAGTTTCAGATTTGGCAGGAGTTTTGAGTGTATTTTTCTAAATTGATCGCACCTTCTTTCCTCGAAACTGATGAAAAAGTTTGGTCTTGGTCATAGTCTAATTCAAGGTTCGAGTCGGATAAGATTTTTCCTGAACTATCTTTCTCGAAAAGGTTTGGTAATTTAGTTACTATTTTACTGAATTTCTTTCTTTGAATATTCACTTAACTGATTTCTAAAATAGTTACGAATTCCAATGAGGAATAAATAAATAATTTCTCTGAATATTTCGCTCTCGATAGATTTCTTGAATTTTCTTTTTACAATCCGTGTGAATATAAAACGATAGAAATTTCTCTCTTAGAGTATTTAATTATTCATTTATCAAATACTCATAGAATTTAAGAGAATTCTAATTTTGATATAAAAATTCTTTATGCATCTATTTATGCATAAAAATCAACTTCAATGAGAATTAAAAAAAATCCTTTTATGTATCTATTTATGCATAAAATCAAATTTAATAGGAATAACACTTCAATTTTTATAAGAATCACGCTTTTATAATAAAAAAATTTCTTTATGCATATTTCTATGCATAAAAATCAAATTTAATAAGAATAACACTTTTGTAATAAAAAAATTCCTTTATGCATCTTTCTATGCATAAAAATCAAATTTTATAAGAATAACACTTTTGTAATTAAAAAAAAATCCTTTATGCATCTTTCTATGCATAGAAATCAAATTTAATAAGAATAACACTTTTGTAATTAAAATAAATTCCTTTATGCATCTTTCTATGCATAGAAATCAAATTTAATAAGACTAATACTTTTGTAATAAAAAAAATTCCTTTATGCATCTTTCTATGCATAAAAATCAAATTTAATAAGAACAACACTTTTGTAATAAAAAAATTCCTTTATGCATCTTTCTATGCATAAAAATCAAATTTAATAAGAATAACACTTCTGTAATTAAAAAAATTCCTTTATGCGTCTTTCTATGCATTAGAAATAAATTTAATAAGAATAACACTCTTGTAATTAAAAAAAATTCCTTTATGCGTCTTTCTATGCATAAAAATCAAATTTAATAAGAATAACACTCTTGTAATAAAAAAAATTCCTTTATGCATCTTTCTATGCATAGAAATCAAATTTAATAAGAATAACACTTTTGTAATAAAAAAAATTCCTTTATGCATCTTTCTATGCATAAAAATAAAATTTAATAAGTATAATACTTTTGTGATAAAAAAAATTTCTTTATGCATCTTTCTATGCATAAAAATCAAATTTAATAATTAATTTCAGTGATATCCATGCATATTCATAGGTGAATATGTACATGGAGTAATTAGAATATTTCTTTTAGATGCAAAAATGTTGGGAATTACTCTTTTGGGATAACATAAAAATAAACTTTCTTTTTCACAAAATTTTAAAAAATTTTACCATAACCTCCTTTGTATGGCTGACCATTTCTCATTTTTATCTTCCTTTATTTAACTTAATTAACCCAATTTAGAATTATAGAACTCTAATCGACACATTTTTCATCAAAGGCATACCATCTGAATTTAATTCAATCATTTGCAAAACATAAAAATCAGGAAAACCATAGATTTTTCATTGAAATTTGTATAAAAAGTAAGAAAATTAGCTTACATGGAGCTTGTAAGCTCTCCTTTGGCTTGAGAGATTGAGGGTTCTACTATTGTTTGAAGCAATAGTGGCCACCAATTCACTTTGGAGATGATTAGGCCAAAAACAATTGAATTATTAAAAAAATTCAATGTAGATGGCTCAGGATAGGAGTAGAGTAACAGTGCATAAACACCATTAAGCTTTTACAAAGGTGGAGGCTTCTATTTATAGGAAAAAGTGAGCCTTTAACCAAGCAAACTGATTCTAGAATTTTCCAAATCAGTTTGGTCAATTTTTGACCATTTTTGGGTCAGTTCAGCTTACTTTTTGGATCTAGTTTTGAAACAGGAGAGAGGAGAGATGAAAATATCTCATTTTATTGATTAAGAATTGGGGGTAATGATGAGAAAAAGGCACCTACTTCATGAGGGGAGATCCCCACACTGAGGTGTCAAAATTCAGTTTTTTAATTCTTTTCTTTGGTCCTTAGTCCACTCTTCATCTTATGTAAGCATTTACTCATTTTTGGGGTGTTTTTATTTTATTCTTCAATTTATCTCCTCCCTACATTTGGATTAATCTTATTGGTCCATAGGGACCTTAATTGAACCATAATCCAAAAATTTCTGAAAATCTCGACCCTTAGGCTAAGGTCCTTTATATCTATTTTCAATTAATTCCAATTGCACATTGGAAAGTTCTTTTTGAATTTTTGTTTTAGGGGAAACCATTTTAGAAACTAGAAGGATTTTTATATCCAAAAATATCTCAATTTTGAATTACCTCCCTCTAGACATTTTCTCTCTCCAGGCCAAAACAAGGTAAAACAGGATCTTTCTTTTATTTTAGAGAGGGAAATAATTATAAGATTAGAAGGGGAGGTTCTTACACCTGCACACCTCAAAAGCTAGAGGGAGGAATCTTACAACAACAATACGTGAAAATGAAACCGGATTAGTAGGCCGCATAGCTCTGCTATTGCAATTTAAGTCGAGATACAACCATGAATAACCACGAATAAACCATGATAGTGGGCTTAACAAAGTTCTCTAATCATGAATAACCATGAATAAACCACAAATAAACCATGATAGTGGGCTTAACAAAGTTCTCTAATCACCAAGTAAACCACGATCTAGTTTGCATGCGGCCATGTGGTGTGAAAGGAATAACCAAGATCGTGTTTTAAAAACCATGATAGTTCTTCAAAAACCATGATATTACTTTACAAAAACCATGATCATGGTTTAAAATACCACTATCATGGTATATAACCATGATAGTGCTTTAGAAAAAAAACAATGTAGTATTTACGCACTTCAACTGAATTATCACCCCATGATCTTGGTATATAAATTTGGAAAAATGTTATTAGAAATTTTTAATTAAAAACTTTTGGATCATTGGATGTGGATGGTTCAATGGTTGAGAAACAAGAATACCACAATCATAGTATTACATAACAAGATCATGGTATTTTATACAACAATCAATATATGTGATACCACAATCTTGATATTCACTCGATACTCATTGCTTTACTACCGTCGATCAATGATGCATCCAATGATCTGGAACACAAGTTTTAGTTGGTCCAGTGATTCCAATATCTTTTCAGAGATATACAATGATTGTGGTTGCATAGCCCATAAATTTGGAAAGATGTGAAAAATATATTATCAAGCCTCCATACATTTGGAAAGATATGGAAAATTGAATACAAATGACTAGCTACAAAGATAAAATTTCAATTAAGCTAGATAGTGGATATGCAAGCATGATAGCATATCTCTAAAGCACGATGGTGGTGCTCTAATGCAATCTTTAGTGACACCAAGTGCTCAATTGTATTACCAATTTCCATACCATTGCATATAGTTTTTTAGCGTCCTTTTATTATTAAACAAATTTATCAAACACTCTTTACATCGCACATAATTCCATCGGGAACTTCGTGTCGGTATGGTCTCAACCGCTTGTAGTGATATTGAACTCATATTAATATTTAGGCATTAGAGAAGGTCAAATCAACAAAAAAGACATAAAAATGGGTGAGTGTCTTGAGAGAGTGTTCCTCAATAATCTAAATTCTACTTTCTCATATGTTTTATTTGGTGAGATCTCAAACCTTTCTCACATATGCTTTCTTTAGTGAGATCTAGAACCTTTCATTACAAGCAACTAATGTTACCCTAGTGCATTCCTACTTATCTAATCACTATGAAAACTTGTTCTTAATATTAAATAAGAAGAGGGAAGTACCTTCAAGTGAACCCAAAAGCAATATCATGGGCATGTGTTCTTGATAGCATAAACATTTAAGCTAAGAAAGAAGAATAGGTGAGAATTTAATTTTAAAAAATTACTGCCAACGCTTTTTGAATGGTGATTGATAAGTATTGTCACCATTTAGATGCATTGACATTAGGAGAAATATGGACTCTCCATTTTGTCCCTTAAGGAGTGAATAAAAAAAGATTGGCGTGACCAATGAGAGAGCTGGGATTCTAGATCCATGTAACATGGATCTTTTTGTCATATCTTTGCCCAAATCTCTTAAGACAATAAAATAATAGAGCCCATATATTAAAAAAATAGAAAAATGTTAGATTTCATGTCAGATTCCATATCTTTCATATCAGATGTACCTTGTGGGTCAGCACATGGAAGTTTGAAAATTGAATTTTATTTTTTTTATTTTTTATGTTTAACTTTTTACTTTCCCTCCTTTTGCATTTCAATACCTTTTCATTTCCCCCCTTTTTTTAGCGAAATTCAATTTTACCATATCTTCTGCAACTATGGTTCTTTCTTCCACGAAAATTTGCAGGCATGTTGTTCTCCACCATAGCTCTCTCCTCCTAAAATTTCATCTCATTTGGACAAAACATCTATGAGTTATGCTCGTTTTATCACATGAGCTTTCTCTTCTTTGCACCACAGATAGCTATCTGGATGTGAAGTGGCATCAAATTCTTGTGAAGTAATTATCATATGTTTCGGGTTTGTCTTTGTTTTGTCTTGATGTGAGTAATGATCATAGGTTTAGGATTTGTTTATGTTTTATCTTGATGTGTTGCTGTTTACTTTCTCAAGAGCAAGGTTGTGAGCAACAAGGTTGTGTAAATCAAAGCAGTAACTTGCTGTTTATTTCTTGTTATTTTAATCTTTATTTATTGCTTTCAATCTTCTTTGCACAGTATTGATTTGAAGTGGCATAAAATACCACAATAATGATCATAGGTTTAGGATTTGTTTATGTTTTCTCGTGATATGTTGCTATTTATTTTCACAGGAGCAACAAGGTTGTGAGCAATAAGTTGCTATTTATTTCTTGTTGTTTTTATCTTTATTTGTTAATTACAATCTTCTCTGCATAGTAATGATTTCAAGAGTGGCATAAAATACAACAATAATGATCATAGTTTTAGGGTTTGTTTATGTTTTGTCTTGATGTGAGTAATGATCATAGGTTTAGGGTTTGTTAATGTTTTGTCTTGATGTGTTTATGTTTATTTTCATAGGAGCAACAAGGTTGTGTAAATCAAAGCAGTAAGTTGCTGTTTATTTCTGGTTGTTTTCATCTTTATTTGTTGCTTAAAATATTTGCTGTTTATTTTTGGTTGTTTTAATCTTTATTTGTTGCTTAAAATATAACATATATATTTGTTAATCATACAGTCTAGCTTTATTAATTTAGATGTCTTCAAGGAGGAGGAATATCAGTAATATTCACACAGTGGAGGTGTTTAACAAGAGATGCTCAAGGTAACTGGATCCCTGATCAGTACAGTAAGTTAAATTGGATTTTAATGCAACCAAGTACTCGTGTGGCAATTTCAAGGTCAAGATCAAAGATGTCACAGACCCCAACAAACAATGGAAAGGTAGAATCATAGAGTTCAGGAGATGCACAAATGGTATGAGTACAATAACAGAGGCTTTCATTCAACATGTTTATATGCACAAAGAGATTTAAGTGCATCATGATAACTTTAGTGAAAGACATAAGCCTAACAGTAAGTTTATATCTCTGTGCTTTGCGTTCTTGTGCTTTGAGCCCATGGTTATTGGATAGAGTTTTAATACAAGCATGTTTGTTGCTTGCAGCTTTATATCCATCCACTCGGCATGACTGGTAGAATGTAGAGTGTTTTAGTGGAAAGATAAATGTTTTACATGCAGAGATAGGTGCCTTGATCTATGACAGCAAGAATGCAAGCGAATTGGCATCTCAGAATGTTTACTTTTATGATTCAATGTATGATGTGGAGAGACATAGTTTGGAGTATATTCCACTACCACCATTGTCTAGCCACACGAATGGTATAATCCTAGCTTAGACATGTCAAAATCATGTAGGGTAACGATAAAAATTGATGTTCATGTTGCCATGAAGCCATCCACAAGCTCTAGAGATGTGTATCGAAGTTTGTTTGTACCATTTGGTTTGTTTGCACATTTGTTTGGATTCTATGAAGTAGTTAAGAAAACTATGATTACTTATCAATGCAAGTTCCCATCTGAGGATTGGATGAACTCAGTTATTGGGTGAGTCATGGCATCTCAAGAGAACTCACCACGATGATATCATTGAGTGTAGAATTACTGTGTCAGATGTTACCTTTAGGTAAGATTGCACTTCAATTGATTGGTTGATGGTTTTTATTCATAAGTACTTCATTGCAAGACATTGATTGTTGATTTCTGAATGTTGAATGTTGATTGTTGATTTTATGTTTTTTTGTTGGTTTTTGTTTGTTTTTTATGACACGTAATTCATTGTTGCAAGACAAACTTTGTGCATTCGCTTCAAGTATAGGAGGTGGTGACTTCTACGAGGGGAGTGGCTCAGCTTGGACCAAGACATGCGAGATGGCACGCATTGAGCACTCATTGATGTGGTTATTCTTTGGGAGGATCGTGACCCTTTTAGCATTAATGTAGAGAGGCAGTGCCTCTTAGTTTTTTGAGACAGGAAATCCAACTTATGTCCAATAATCCCCCTTGTAATTTCTATTTTAAGTTGGATGGTAGGAAGGTTGGGAGTCAAAGTGAACATTGTAAAACATGCAACCAGTGTGTTTCTCCACACATCCTTGAGATTGTGGAGTCAATGTAATTCTTATTCTTCCAAGTGAATATAAGAATTTGTTTCTCTAAAAGTGTTATAAATTTAATTTTCTTCATTTTCATAAAGTGTTATGGTTTTTTAAGTCTACTGTGTTTCAAACCTTTTAAGTCTACTGTGTTTCAAACCTTTTAATATGTAAGAAAATAATGATAAGTATAAGTAAGTATAAACTTAAATATAAATATAAGTATATATTTAAGTGTAAATAATAATATAATTAATTATGCTAGAAATATAAATATGTTTTTATGATTTGTTATATTTTAATGAAGTGTCATTAATTTTTAAGTCTATAGATATAAGTTTAAAAATAAATATAACTTTAAGTATATATTTAAGTGTAAATAATATTATAACTATATAAATAATATAATATAATTATAATAATAATATAATGTAACAAGAAATGAAAGTATGATTTATTATTTATTATATTTTAATGAAGTGTTCTTTATTTACTAGAGTATAAACATAAGGTATAAAAATAAATATAAGTTTAAAGATATTTGTAATTATATAATAAACATAAGTATAAATTTATTAAAAATATTATAAATTTAAGTGTAAGTATAAATATAAGTATGAGTTATAGATCAAACTCATTTATACTATCTATTCTCTAGCTCTCTCTTTGTGTGCTAGCTCTCCCCACCACCCCTCATGGCCGCCTCCCTTGATTTTGCCGCGTGGATTAGTAGCACTCACTATGCTCACCTTGGGGACCAGATCTACCCTAGGTTTTGCACCTAGGTTTTGCAAGAGTTTAGACCTCGAGGCTATCATCTCCACCTTAGACCAAACGCTACCTTACTAGCTACATTTTGCGATGCAATGGACGACTTCACCTACTCTATCCCAAAATCCACCTTGAGTTGGATTCCTTTGGAGTTCCTCTTCAACATGAAGGGTGGATCCCCAACCACAAGAAGGCGATGAACAGAGCTCTAGCTCATGTCAGATAAGATTTTCGCACTACTGCTGTCCCAACCTCCTATGAAGAGCACATCCCACTCGATCTCATTGAGCGGGATATTGCTTTTGCTATTTATATCTTGAACTCTGATGTTCAAGAGCCAGAGGAAGATGACATCTAGGATCTCCCTCTAGTGGAATACATAGATACAGAGCCAGAGGAGACCACTCTAGACCCTATCGTTGAGGCCGCAGAGAGCTCTCGCATGGCGCTTGTATATACATCCAGCCTGCTGAAACCCAAAGTCACGACCCACCACTAGCTTCATTGAGTGCCATCACCATCGAAGGGGTGGAGTACCTCCTCATCATGCAGGATGTGTTGGAGCTCTTGGACTTGAGGGAGGAGGAACTATATAGTATACTTCTACGAGATGCCAGTGATGATTTCCTTAACTGTGATTACCGAGAATCCCTACCACAGGTTGATGAGATAGGGCAATATAATGAAAGTAGTGTAGATGATATCTCTGCTATCATTGCCAGCCAGAAGCATATTGAGGATGGAGCTCCTCAATATCAGATCATAGATAAAGAGTTCGAGTGCTTGTAGAATGAACGCTTCAGACCTCGACCACAGCATGCGACACATGTGGTCTGGCCAGACAATGGTAGACCCATTCCAGGAGGCACCCTTGCAGCAGAAGGAGCTGGATGAAGCAGAATCCTTTTTGTTGAGATTCAAGCTCGATGTCAGTGTGTGCCAGCTATGCTATGTGCTGGCATGTTAGGTAGCAGCATGTGTGAGACATAAATGACCGCGTCCAGCTGGTCATAGTGTGTGGACATTAGCTAGGGTTAGATGTGTGTGGACACAACTCATAGTGTGTCTTGTATATTATGGATTATGGCTTTATGCATTGTGTGAGACCTATTTTTCAACATGGTATCAGAGCCTGGTGCTCTCTATTAGGGTTTATGAGTGAGTGAGAGAAGAGGGAGAAGAAGCTGTGAAGCTTGCCATTGATGCTGTGAAGCTTGGAGCACACCAATTTCTATCAGATCTGAGAGCTTGGCCTACCGGGTAAGGTATTCTAAACATCCTTGAGCGGATTGCAGGTGATTCAGGCAAAAACAAAGCAAATTAGGGTTGCCCAAAGCAAAGAAAAATTTTGGTTTTTTTGAAGCTTTCCATTGAAGGTTGGAAGCGCTGATGTATGGTGAAAATAGATGCAAATCTGGCAAAGAAACATGTATGTGGCAAGGATGAATGTAATGGCAACTCATGTACAAGCCCTACACTGATTTTGGAGCAATTTTGATGCATTTGAATGTGTGAGATTTACTGTTTTTTGAGCTCTCACAAAACAGAGAAAAAGAGGTCAAATTTTGATGAATTTGGAGCAAGTTTTTGGCAAAAATCAAAGCATTGATGGATTGCACACTTGCCTAGGTGTGTTAGGCATCTAATTACATCATCAATTAGCAACATAATCACTCCTAAATCCCTCTACAGTAGGTGGCACAGTCCATACAGAGAAACAGGGCAGAATTTTCATCTTTTTGATGCGAGGAGGTCGAATACCACTTGTGTGCTTGATTAATTCCACAATTGACCTAGCAATTGGTTGATACATATACTTGAGAAGGAGGCTACATGATTTTTTAGAGCAATTATCATCTATGGAGCTAGAAATGAGCTGATTAAACAGGCTGTCTACTGGTTGCAGTGAAACAGAGTGTGATTAATCGACTAATTACTCTTTGGTCTTAAAACAATTGGTCTAATGCCTTTTACATGGAGTTAGTGGACTTCATTGCTAAGATAATGAATGCCTGGTTGCTAAATTTGGACAAGGATTGAAGAAATTAGAGTAAATCTACTACTGGTTTTTCTGGTTTTTCTCAAAACAGAGAAGGGGGTTTGACAAAATTGATATTGATATGCAACATTGAGGTTGTTTCGGTGTCAATGCAAGTCATGCACACTTGATTGAACCACTACATTACAATTTGGAGCCTTGGAAAGCACATCAAAATAGGGTATCTTGGACTACGTGAGCCAGTTTTTTTGGATGTATATAGGTTGATTTTCTACATCAAAATTAAAGTTTGTTGACCACTTTGGAGTATCTGGAACATCCATTGGAGTGTGGTTGAGCTGAGGAAGGCTCGTTTACAAATTTTGACGTGTGCGGAAGGTGTATTTGCATTGAGAAATATGTCGGATAATCCAGTACAAATTGTTGGTGAAAAGCTGGATAGGAAGAACTTCCAGGCATGGAAGTACAGGATCAAAAGTTTTCTAAAGGGAAAAGGTTTTTGGAATCTCATTACAGGTGCTGACGAAACTACCTCGACAACCTACACAACAGCAGGTTATAGCTCATAAGCAATGGTCAGAAAGAGCATTCAAAGTGTTGCATTATCTTTCTATATGTATTTCAGATGCTATGCTCATACACATACATGATGCTGAGAATCCCAAGGATGCATGGGATACATTGGTGAAGTTGTTTGATATAGACACGAGTGCTCGCAAGTCTCAGTTGCACAACAGATACATAATGTGAAGCGGAATAGAAGGAGCATCCATGATTATGTACAAGAGATAAAGAAGTATGCAGATGCATTGGCAACAATCAATGCCCCCATGCCTGATGATGATTTGGTAGACATTACCTTGCATGGTATTGGCAAGGAATATAAATCTTTTGATACATCCATCTCCGTTCGGAGCACAGGTTTACCAGACTTTGATGAGTTGGTTTCACTCTTGCTTGTTGGAAATCAAACTCAGTGATTCCTTTCAGGATGCATCTACTAGCCATGATGATAATGGCAGAAATCAGGCTTTCTATTCCCAAAGAGGATTTAGAGGCAGGGGGAGATTCGCATCACGTGGCCATGGTAATGGTCATGGATGACAGGACAGGTCACCACAACAGAATTTTCAGCCTTCATATGGTACTAGAGGTGGTCGTGGATATACACCTCAGAGAGGCAGAGGTAATCCTCGTGGTAGAGGATGTTGGCAAGGCCAACAAACATCTATGCAAGATGTGGAATGCCATTACTATGGGAAATTTGGTCATATGGCACGTGATTGTTTCCGCAAACAAAATGATTTGAGAGGGGGTACAGCACACCATCGTGGACATTATGCACAACATGGTGGTGGAAATTATGCATCAAGCAGTAATGATGGCAGCGCAAATCACTTGTTTGCCATGAAACATGTTGTGGGATCTATGATGACAAATGCTAAAAATGATGACACTTGGTATATGGACTCTGGAGCATCAAACCATATGACTTGTCATGGTGAATGGTTTGAGCATATGAAGCCTATGGATGTGAAAGGCTATGTGGAGACAGGAGATGATACTCAGCATGCCATTACACATGTTGGAAGTGTACCATTGGTTATGCACAATGGTCAAACAAAATCTATGTCAGATGTATTGTACATGCCTTCTATTACAAAAAGTTTGGCCTCAGTTGGTCAAATGGTGGAACAGGGTTTACAGGTTTGTTTCAACGAGCATGGTTGCTTTGTTGAGGATTTCAAGAATGGATGTAGAGTCATTGCTAAAGGCAAGAAAGAAGGCAGGTTGTTTAAGTTGGATGCTGGAATTCCTGAGTTGAAATCAGCCATGTTCTCTAAAAGCCAAAATGTGGTACAAGACATTGATATGTGGCATAAGAGGATTGGACATGTCAATATACAAAGGTTAAAGAACATGCAGGCAAGAGGCATTGTTAGTGGGCTGCCTAGATTCAAGTATGATGGGAATATGCATGTTTGTGAAGCCTATCAATTTGGAAAGCAGGCAAGGTTGCGGTTTCCTAGAGAAGGCAACATGAGTAGCAGACCACTTGAGATAGTACATAGCGATGTATGGGGTCCTGCACAAAACCCATCCATCAAAGGCAGTTTATATTATGTGACATTCATTGATGATTTCAGCAGAATGACATGGATATACTTCCTCAGAGAGAAAAGTGAAGTGTTGGGAAAGTATATGGATTTCAAAGCTTACATTGGACACTAGACATTGGACACCTCAAAGTATTTGGTTGCATAGCTTATGTACATGTGCCTGACGAGAGAAGGAGGAAGTTGGATCCTAAGGCAGAAAAGTGTGTGTTTGTTGGATATGCATAGGATCGTAAGGCATACAAATGTTACAATCCACAAACTAGGCAAGTGGTTATCTCACGAGATGTGGTGTTTGATGAGCTTGCTAGTTGGTACAAAGCAAAGGATGAGGGTGTCATTGAGTCACTTGAAGCTGATGTGCCTGTGAACTTGCCACAAGCAAGTTCTAGTTCTACTTCTATGTCTGGGCCAGCAGAGTCAGAGAGTAGCACTGTACGTCCATGGTTAGGACGTTTGAGGCATGAGAGTGTGAGCACTGGGAGTAGTGCTATGGATAAAGGCAAGAAGAAGGTTGAAGGAATTGGAATTACAAGTTATGAGTCATCAAGTTCAGAGAGTTTGGATAAGGAACTTGGTATACTCGTTTTACGCACACTTGGTGCAAGGCAGGATAGATATGTGCCACCACATGCTAGAGTGACAGGTGTTTAGAGTGATCCACATGCATTGCGGAGATCCCAAAGAGTCAGATATCCAGTTTTGACAGGGTTGACATACAGTGATTTTGCTATGCATTATGCATATATGACTTCTTTGTCAAAGCATGTGGAACCTACATGCTATACAGATGCTATTGGAAAGCATGTATGGGAGAAAGCAAGGATGTTGAGATGGACACATTGGTTCATAATGACACATGGGATTTGGTTGCATTACCACAGAACAAAAATGTTATTGGTTGTAAATGGGTTTACAAAGTGAAACGCAAGTCAGATGGTTCCATTGAGCGACATAAAGCAAGATTGGTAGCTAAGGGTTATGCACAAACCCAAGGTTTGGACTATGATGAAACATTTAGTCCAGTGGCAAAGATGGGAACAGTTAGAGCAGTCATTGCTATGGCTGCAGCAAATGGTTGGGAAATGCATCAAATGGATGTGAAAAATGCATTTCTAAATGGTGATCTACAAGAAGAGGTTTATATGGCATAGCCAGAAGGATATGTACACCCAAAGTATCCCACTTATGTATGCAGATTGAAAAAGGCATTAGATGGTTTGAAGCAAGCACCTCGTGCTTGGAGTGATAAGATGAGCAGATATCTTATCTCCCTTGGATTTCAGGTTTCTACAGCAGATTCTTTACTCTATGTGAAGAAAATAGATCATGGGATTGTTTTACTTGTCATCTATGTGGATGACTTGATTATCAGGTGATCATGGTACAGATGTGATGCATGTGAAGAAGGCACTGAGTGGGCAATTTGACATGAAAGACTTGGGTAAATTGAGATACTTTCTTGGAATTGAAGTGATCAAAGACCATGCAGGTACATGGTTAGTGCAACGACAATATGCATTGGATATGCTGGCAAAATATGGGATGACAGGGTGTAAGCCTATGAGTACACCTTTGGAGCAGAATGTGAAGTTGCGAGCTGATTTTGATGAGGATTTGGATGATCCATCTATGTACAGAAAGATGGTTGGTAGTCTCATTTACATGACTATCACACGCCCGGATTTGAGTTATGCTGTGGAGCTAGTAAGCCAATTTATGCAAAGCCCCAGAAAACCTCATTTGGATGCAGTGAGACGCATTATGCGATATGTAAAGACCACTGCACATTATGGTCTTCTATATGAGCATGGTAAAGGCTTGGATATACATGGCTACACAGATGCTGATTGGGCAGGTAGCTCATATGACAGGAGGTTTACTAGTGGTTATGTCTTTACACTTGGAAGTCCGTGGTGAGTTAGAGTAGCAAGAAGCAACCTATAGTTGCTTTATCCAGTACAGAGGCTGAATATAGGGGTTCAGCCATTGCTACTTGTGAAGGAATATGGTTAAAGAATCTCTTGGCTAATTTGGGTGAGCCTATTGATGGCAAAGTTGTCATTCATTGTGACAACATGAGCAGCATACAATTGGCCAAGAATCCAGTATTTCATGGGCGGACCAAACACATAGAGATCCATTATCACTTTGTCATAGAGAAGGTGCTGGATGGTACAGTTGATATACAGTATGTGAAGACTGAAGAGCAGGTGGCTGACATCTTTACAAAGCCACTTAGCAGGGAGAAGTTTGAGTACTTTCGTACTATGTTGGGAGTACGTGGGATGAGCTTGAGGGGGAGTGTTGAGAGCCTTATTGAGAGCCTTGATATCCCAAGCTCATCTACATCTTCATCTATGGCAGTACATCATGAGCTTGAGAGGGGCTGTTGAGATTCAAGCTCAATGTCAGTGTGTGCCGGCTATGCTATGTGCTGGCATGTTAGGTAGCAGCATGTGTGAGACATAGATGACCGCGTCCAGCTAGTCATAGTGTGTGGACATTAGCTAGGGTTAGATGTGTGTGGACACAACTCATAGTGTGTCTTGTGTATTATGGATTATGGCTTTATGCATTGTGTGAGAAAAGAAATGGCTTCCCTCTATGGTTAGGGTTTGTAATATACATTAGGGTTTACTCTTGTGTGTGCGTATCCTCTCCCTCTACCTATTTTTCAACACTTTTACCAGTTGCTCCCCAGACTTGATATTTAGGGCCTCTAGGGCATGTAGACCCCACATGTATGATCCCATGCCCACTAGAGGCCCACTAGAGGCTGGGAAGTGTATTGTTCGAAAGCTCACGTGGGAAGCCCTAAATTTGCAAAAATCAGGGCTTCTCACACGAGCCTTCGAAGAGTGCACTTCCTAGTCTCTGATGGGCATGGGATCATACATGTGGGGGTCTACATGCCCTAGAGGCCTTAAATATCAAATTTGGGGCTGTTATGGGCTACCACACCTCCAAGAGGGAACTCTACACATTCACCTAATGGATGAGCAATAGATCACAACCGTCGCGGGGTACTTACCAATGATTCGATCTCAAGTCCCTTGAGGTCTCTAAGCTCACTTGTCAAGCTCCAAACTCAAGTTGAAGCTCCACCTCCACACTGTGGAGTTGCTCACACCATCACACAGACCAATCACTCTCTCTCTCTATCTCTCTCACTCTCTCACACAAGCATAAGTACACAAACATAAAAGAGTAACAATGCTAGAATGCTCTCACTCCTCACTATCTCTCAAGTCACAAGGGGAGAGCTCTCAATATCACAAAGTGGATTGTGTCTTTTCATTATGAGAAAATGCCTTATATACATTTGGCCCTTACTCACACTTGGGCGCCCAAACCTTACTTACTAGGCCTTGGGTGGCCAATATTTCATAATGTACAACCTTTATAGTGCCTTTTCATGCACTTATTAATGTCCTCAATTGAGGATCATGTTGTTAATCCAAAATAGGATTAACATCCCCCCTTCCTGATGTAGGTTCTATCCTCAGAACCTATTACCGAGGTCGGAAGACCTGGTCATCACCAAACTCATGTCAGTAGAAATTTTGTTTGGATTGGAGCTTTTGAAGAGTGTGATGGAATGCTGAGTGTGTCTTCCAAAATCCAGTGTCTACCATGTCTTCGAATGTAACATGCATGTAGGTTGGAAGACACCTCTGTCTGAAGGGCATTGATTCATGTTGAACATTAGGTGCTCTACTTCAAAGCCATCGTAGGCTTCTCCGGGTTGATCTATTAGCACCACCAGTAATTTCATAAACCTGACACTTGCCACAATGGCGGGATCGGGTATTCTTTGCCATGCTCTAATCCATGTCAGCATCTGCTGTCTTTGTTCTTAAATATGGACAAAAGTTGTTGGTGTGAAGATAGGGAAGTTGTAACATACATGTGAGTCCCTGTTTTTGGCCTCTTGGAATTCCCGACGTCCACCTTCTCTTTGATAGGCATGTACAATGGATCTACCCTCATTGTTGGTGGTGCGCTCATGTGTACTCGACTGTATTCTAGAACTGACAATTCCAAAATCTGTTTGTTATGGGTGTTCTTCATTAGTGATGATGGTGGCATAGCCACCTCTCATTTGCACAGGATGTGTCCTTCTCCATCTCCTAAAATAGTAGCTGATCATGAATGTGACAATGCAAATTTCCAGCAAATTAGACAACTAAGGATTGGCGAGCCTTCTGTGTTTTGCTACATTTTCCCACAATGTACCCTCTCTAGCCAAAGGAAGTAATTCTTCTCTAAGTTGGGGCGTGGAGCACAGAGAGGGTATGGTACATAATGCTGACTTGTTGGTGTGACTGTTGAGTATGCCTCTGGCATGATGTGCCAGGTAGGATCGAATGGAGTAATCTGCATTAAAACTTTGAACATGAGCTTTGGCTTTAAAAGCAAATTGCCTTCTCGAATAAATGCCTCGTACTCTACAACTGTCAAAGAATCCAAGACATTATTTTCAGTGAAAGGTGCAAGGTCATCTTGTGGAGTGAGATTGCATACCTCCTGAGGTTGCCATGGTGGGGATGGGTTAGGTGCCAGTACCTCCTTGGGGGCGAGATTGTTAGTAGGAAACTCTATCTCGGGAGGAGAGAAAGAAGAGTAAATACAGTCAGCTTGGGAGGAGTTAGTAGGTGCGTGCTAGGATAGGGGTTAAGAAGCTTACTGGCTATATTAGAATACACAGGGTAAGTAGATTTTAAAAGTGAAGAGGAGCTTTCTTCTTGACCTTGATCAGAGCTAGGGGGTGGATGGTTAGGCTTATGGGCTTTAAAAAAGTTTTGTATTTCAAGAATTTATTCATTAATGATATCAGGGTAGTTTATGTGAGTGTCATTAAAATTATATCATACATTGGTGAGAATAGCTTCTAAATGCTTGTGGATATTAGTATAGAGTTTAAGTATGCCACAGGGTGATATAATGTAGACTCATAGAGATTCAAATGTTGGTGAGTGTTATACACCTCCAGCCACCCATGACGGATAACCCATTGGTAAGTATTTGGTAAGTATTTGCTACCACCTCGTAGTTGGCTAGCGTCTCTAGTATGCCATCTAGAACAAATAGTTTTTGATACTATTGTCCAGTATTTCTGAATTTTTGATACTATTGTCCAGCATTTTTGAATTTTGAAGCATGCGACACCAACTATGGAGGTTTAGCACTATAGGATGTAAGGGGTAGAAGAATATGTCTTGTGGGTTAGTTAATACAAGTTCGCCCCTCAAAATGCCCATGATTATGGTTGGATCAGCATCTCTTTCAGTATTTTGATTAATTAGTGTTAATTCTCCTAGGCCTATATCTTCAACTAGGTTTATATCATAATGAAGTAATGAGAGGGTTAGTGTAGATAAAAACAAGGAAAGAGTGTGAGGAGGGGCGTGAGGAGTTACTGGTAGCTGGACCAACTCCGAGGCGTGCTCAAAGAGGATACATAGATCAGCGTTGACTTCTTTCTTGTGCCCCACTAGCTGACGTGCCAGATCTTGCAGGCGGGAGTCAGTATTGCTGAGGTAGTTGGAAATTGTCATTTCCGTCATCATCCTTTCAACATCCATCTCTTCAAATCTTCTAGCTGCATTTTCTTGGGCTCGTCGGGCAGTTGCTTCCCTTTCTTGTGCTTAAATAATTTGATGGAGCCTTTGTGCTACCAACCTCTAAGTTTCTCGTAGTTGCATTGTAAGCTGTGTCATGACCTCTTGATGCTCCAATTCTTTCCTATGTGCATTGCACTTATTGTTTCGTTGAGGGCTTTGATCTTCTCTTCATGTGCTTTGTTTGCTTGTTCTCTTTCTTGTTGCAGATTATGCGCTCGTTCTTGCTCTGCCTTGAGCTGTGTTGTTAGTTGCTCGATTTGCTGGTGAAGCACATCTTCATTAACCTTTGCATTGTCTTGGCACTCCGTGATTTGTTGTGCCTGCAGTGTTGTGAGGTTCTGTGTGTGGGTGACCTCTTTCTGGAGTTGGTCTTTTGCTTGCTCCAGCTTGGTGTTTAGGCTAGCATTGCCGTTGATCTTTTGTACAATTGTCTAGCTTAAGACAAAGTTATTATTTTCCAAGGAATTGTACCTTTGTTCTTGCTCCTGCAGCCTTTAAGCACTTCATGATGACCTCCCTGTGAGTTGACTCCGCTGCTTCAAGGTTTTCCCTTAAGCTTTGCACTCGTGTATTTGCATCCTTCAGCTACTTCCAGAGGGTGGTGTTCCTTTCATGGAGCATGTGTGCCATTAGTAGGTGGAAACACCATACTTTTTGCTCTTATTCCCAGTTTTCACTTGACTCACCTTTAAGTGCTTTATGTAGATCATGAAGGAGTGCTTCTAGGCCTTCCATAATCAATGTCTTCGAAGGAGGCTAGCTGGGGAAGTTGCTCTTTATCTTCTAATTTCCTTCTTTTGCCTGGACTTGAAGGCTCTAGCGTTCATTATCTTTTACTTGATTCTGGGGGAGCCTCCAGTTCTTGTACTGGGATTATTGCTTCTTCTACTTCTCGTTCCTCCGCAGCTTGTTGTCTCATTGCTTGTTCCTGAGTTATGTCTGTTTGTGTATTTGCGAGGCTTGAATCCTTGAGACGAGAGAGGTCTTTAAAAATAAGCTGTGCGGGGCTTGTTGGAGGGGTGATTTGTTGTGGGGGTTCCTCCATAGTAGGGCCGGGTATCTTTTCTTGCTGGGCCTCTTGGTATGTGTGGATTTCTGATGCCACCGCCTCTTCCAGTTGTTGTGATTCAGCTGCTACATCGATGATGAGTAATCCTCTCATCTTTTTATCTGTTTTCTTTTGTTGGTCCTTTTTGATCTGCTTAATGAGATCCTGGGTTTCCATCAATAAAGCATGCCCTTCCTCTACCTTGCCAGTTGCTTCTTTAGGTTGGTCTAGCATGAGTGCTAACTACATATGCTCTTCAGGTTCAGGTTCTTTCAGAGGCCTCCTTGCTACATGATTGAGGACCTGTGTGAGGAGGTATGGATTGCTAATCCTTCGATTGATGAGCCTTTAAGTAGTTTTCCATCTCCTTATGCAGATAGAATGCCCAATCCTCCTCCTTTTCTTCATAAGCCTTGGCGATCCTGTTTAAGCCCACTCTGTTGTATCTGTCTATCGGCTTTATTTGCATCATGAGAGACATTGCTCTGCATGCCTTTTATGTAGCTTCATCTCGGATATTGTCGTATTCACCTCCATTTGAATTATAAGCATCTTTCTTGAGCATATCCTTTATTGACATTGTACCAATGTTGTGCTTGTGGGCTTTCATTGCAGCTGGAAGTTGTAAGGCATCTTTGATTAAGTCCTTTGTGATGAGGAGCCGTTCTGTGGTGCCATCAGCCTTTGTAATCTTTTCTCTCTTTGTTTACTTGTCGTATGTCTTCAGGTACTCCGCATAGAGGTCTGTGTTAATTGCGCGGGGAATTACCTCCGCCATTCTGCTGAGGCCTATTTTGTCGAGTTTGGTCTTTACTTTTGCATCTTGTAAGATGTGGAGACACTCTAGACTGTGGCACTGGTGGAGAGTCACCTTCCCGTGGGTGGGTGTGATGATTTCCTTCCAAATGAGGGTGCCCTGGAATGATTGGGCATAAGGGCCCAAGGAATGATATTGAGAGAAGGTCCATAGCTACATTTCTCTCCATCTCTCTCTCTCTCTCACTCTCTCTCTTGTGTTTCCACTTCCTCATCTTCTACTATGCATTCCTTCATGGTATCAGAGTGCCGATGACTTGCAGCATTAGTTTCTCCCTCCTCTTTCTTGCGTTTTATTTTTCAAATCTGGTGCTGGTCAATTTTCCCTCTTTTGGCACTACATTGATGTAGTTCTGTGGTCAATCTTCATCAACATCTATCCCAAGGACTCTTGTAGTGCTATCGGTCTACTCTCAATTAGAAGTTAACTCATAGATACTTTTACCTTTGTTTCAAGGAATGTTCTCTGTATGCAAGTCAACAAACAAGACAAAGTAATTATTGTCTTATGAGGCTTCTTGTACTTCCTCTGTTGTTGTGAGTTCTATGTCAGGTGGGATAGGCATAGATATTACTCGCTCTAAGCCACTGTTCAATATATCTTCATCTCTCTCACGCTCTTCAGATATATCTTCTTCTTCGTATCCTTCTTCAGATTCATCTTGTTCATTTTCTTCTCCTACTACCTGATCTTCCTTGTGTGATATTACATGTGCCTTGACTCTAGAATTTGCACTTGAATCCTCAATCACTACAATATCTAACAATGAGGAGGTAGTGTTGTCAATACTTTGTCGACCACATGGATTCACATGCACTATCTGCCACCATGGATTCCCATTTGGATCCTTGAAAAACAATGCTTGTTGTTGATAGTGCTCTGGATGAACATAGGGTTCTTTGGTGTTCCACAATAACCTTGATGAGTCGATAGACCAAAAACCTGTGCGTTTTTTTCTCATGGTAGGATCTCTACCTTTGTATATTGCATGAAACCAATGAACTTTTAAAATAACCTGTAATGAATATATATGTTATTAAACAAGTTTATTATATGTCATTAATAAAATTGATCCAATTCTTGATTAATTAATACCTGCTTCATGCAACGATAGTTTACTTCATAAATGCTCTCTAGTTCTCCAACATAGCTGAGGTCATCCTTGACGAGGTTTGTGTCACGAGAGCACTTACACGAGACAATTGTTGGAATTCAGCAATGATACATGAGTCATGAGAGTAACTCTAGTATCATCTATTCTCGTGACCTGAAGGTGTTGGCCATAGGCCCACGTGCTACTATATATGCAAACCTATAATCACAAGACATGTTAGATGTTAAGATAATATGATCATATACTAAATTTTAACTATATACTCTCAGTATATAGTTAGATGTTAAGATAATATGATCATATACTAAATTTTAACTATATACTCTCAGTATATAGTACCTCCTTTTATCACATCCGAGGCTCATCTCGAACTCCTCATGCGGGTTACTTGTTCGCAAATCTACTTGTGCCTTTTTGATCCGCTCTTGTATCCATTTCAGTGACATGGTGGGGGTCACATGTTGCCTCTTTAATCTTTTTCGCATCCTTAGTTCCCATTCTGTTTTGTACTCTTCAATCCACTTTTGCATGCACTCAGAATTGTAAATCACAGACACTTAAGTTCTCTCGCTCCTCATGTGAGAGACTTAGTGGGAGACCCTTGCCACATAATAACTTGTCTGATAATTGGGTGGACTCATTCATTGTCCAAGCAATGGTGGGTGCCTCCTTATCCATAACCTATAAGGATTCAGAGAGATAATACATGCATTCATTTTGTATCCATCCCTCTCTGCCATAGAGCCTTCGGGCCTTACTCTTTGATGCACAAATCCTTTTAAGACACCCATAAACCTTTCTACCCAAAACATCCATCATGTGCTAACAATGCTCGGAATCTCTACCACTTCAACGAGATAAATAAGCAAATGAGCCTAGATATTGAAAAACGACATAGGAAATTCTCTTTCCATTAGCCATAAGAGCACTCCAATTTTCTTCGTGATATCTCTTCGATTTCTATCTCCTTTGATGTGATCCGTCTAGTCAATGATAATTGGTAAATTAGTTAAGGAATATCAAGAAAAAAAAAATAAAAAGCGATAAATGAAAATACACAAGCATAGGGACTTACCTAATAAATGAACCTAGATGATATATTATATCTCGAAAGGTCTTAGAGTTAAGAATCCATCAATGACATGGGGTAATACGTTCTATAACATAATCATAATACATATTAGTATATATACAAAATTTAAAAGGTGTTGAATATCATTATAGAGAATGCTTACCTTAAGAAAGTTATGCCAATCATGCGTCTTTAATCCATACAAAAAATTATCATCCCTAGTAAACATGTTTCAAAGGGAAGCACCATAGCCTATAGGTGTACCGGTTGATCTCATCCTATAATTCATAGTAAAGTTATCTCTTCCTTCATAAACACCCAAGGTGGTGCATGATATGTCATCTTTCTTGTACTTTTATCTACAATAGGCCATAAAAATGGTTTGACTCTTTGTTCTTTTAAATCCGCTCTCGCAGCTTTAGTACCTTTAAGTCCCACGAGATGTTTCCATAGTAGGTGTCGAGATGTTTCCATAGTGAGTGTCCAACATTTTTAAAGATATGCATTGGATCAAGAAGATGCGTAATTTTTAAGTCCTTCCAATACTCTAGTTGATACCAAATAGAAATATTTGGTGCCATTGTTCTTTTCTCTCTATCTCTATGAGATTCGTCTTCTTCTTCATCGCTTGTCAACTCTGAATTAGGATCTATAGGACCAAACATCCATTTTCTATACCAATCGTGAGGAGTCATCCATTTTCTATACCAATCGTGAGGAGTCATCCATTTTCTATACCAATCCAGAGGAGTCATCCTTCCATTAAAATTTCTTTCTTGTTGCAACAACGATCTCAATATGTGTCCCTCAGGTAGAAATCTTCTATGCTGAAGATATATGTTCTTCTTCAAGTTCTTGCTATACTTTGATCGTAAACTGATGGTGGATATGCCTTATGTCCCTTTGATAGACCTGCACGAGTTAACGAAGCCATTATGTAAGAGTTATTCGATCAACTCTTTTTATTGTTGTTAAATGTATGAAGAAATGAGATGTGGTGGTTGTTATGATATACCTGAATAAACATCCATAAGCAAGAAAATTATGAATTGTCCATGTAAGAATGCCTCGTACTATAACGGTTGTGTTTTCCTTTTGGGCTTGGACATGTCAAGCACATTTATTTCTTTCCATAGCTCTTGCATATCATCAATGAGAGGAGCCAAGTATACATTAATATCTTTTACTTGTCGTTTTCCTGAATTTATACGCATCCTTTACTAAGCACTAGGAAATATACATAAAGAGTAAAATAGAAAAACACTAAATAACACATATACCTAGAATTATTAAGCTTAATATCAAGTGCTCTTTTTTGATGGATAAGAATGGTGGTAGGTTATAGTTGATAAGAACTACTGGCCAAGTTGACCATCTTGTGGATTGATTCCAGTAAGTCCAACACCGAGCTTTAAAGGACGAGGTTCTTCTCTAAACTCTAGCCAAGTTCTATCAATGTTTTTGAAAGATTCACAATCATATGGGACTCGCAAGGATCCATTTGTGCTCTTATTGGTTGATGCCCAATCCATAAGCTTTGCTAACTCTATGCTTCAAAATATGTATTTCACACACATAGATAATGGAAAATGTCTTAGAACTTTTTGAGGAACAAGTGTTGTTGCCTCTTTAAATCCTGAGGTAAGACATTTAGGACAAACAATTGCATCCTTATGCTCTCCCCGAAATGAAATACAATCATTGATGCATGCATGGATTGTTTCATAGTCAAGGCCAAGATTGGTCATCATCTTTCTCACTTCGATATATGTTTTTGGGATCTTGTTATCGGGTGGTAGAATCTTACTTGAAAGTAACCTAACCAATAGATTGAATAATTACATTCAACAAACAAATTACAAGCAAAGTATTATTGAGCATGTATGTGTATCATACTTACAATAATGCTAAAACGGATGCATTGCTCCAAGAAAATCGGTCTTTTAAGTTGAGAAGGAGCAATGTGATTGATAGTCTTGTCATTCAAGAATCTTCAAAGACTTTTGTGTTTGCTTCTTTTCGAAGGTAGTCTTCATGAGGATCACTTTATAACCGATAATCTAAAAATTAATTCATGTTATCACCATCATACTCTTCATCGTTGTTTTTCTCTGTTTGAGAGGAAAATTTCTCTCGCAATCTTTGGAAAGAAATGGGATCTTGTGCCTGAAGAAGTCTCATACACTCCATTGATAATCGAGAGTGACCTGATTGGTATAAGGGTACATCATCATAGTCAAGAACCTATGGCCAAATGAAGAAATGTTTATTGTCATGTAATTCTTGTTTACATAATTATGATGTCAAAAACATATTATCATTGGATCAAAATCACTCGGAAGAAAACAACTTAAGAGCAACATATCACAATAATATCATTTGAGAAAGACATGAATTTTTATATTTGATCTTAAAATACATTATGATTGGATCATATCATTGTCATTTAAGGTCAAAATAAAAAAAAAAGACCATGTCATAGAGTCAAAAAGACCATCTTTATATAACAATGTCAGAGTGTCAAAATAAACAAAATTGACAATAACACTATCTACTCTCTATGGGCTTCAGGTCTACGCCTACACCAACCATAGTTGACTAACAACTCCTTGCCTGCATACAATGATCTAGTTGCATTTACAACAATGTAAATGGGCACATATCTACTCATGTACATTGGTTCATGACTATTCTCACACTCCACAAAAGTACAATTACTTCTTTCATTTCTTCCTCTACTTCTATTGATTAGTCCTGATATATTTCCTTGACCATATGGTTTTTCATCTATATACAATCTCTCTCCCTCCGCATGAGTAATATCCCTTTTAGCAAGAGAGGAAGCATTAACACATAAACCATATGTGGTCATACTCCTGACATAGCGAACAAGTTGATGCCATGCACCCTAAGTGTAGATAGGTCCACAAAATGTCATCAAACTGACTTCTGAGTTTCGAGGCACATGTAAATCCTGAGTAATGAAAAGCCCTCGTCCTCCACCAGGTATCGTAAACGGTGCAATAACATAGCAAGCATCCCAAAATGAGAAAATCTCTCCATCATTTGGAAGAGATTCTCCCAACCAGCCTCCATAACATTTGCGATCATAGTTATGCACAAGATGATGGTAGCAAGTAGGCAAGGTAAGATCGCCATCTATCTCTAGGCTTGGACCATATGAGAACTGATGTGAATGTGCCTCCATCTGCATTTGTAAAATTGCCTAGCTATGTTATGTGCGATGATGTGCAGATGGATCAATCCCATAGGTGTCATCATCGTCCTTAATAAGTGGAACCTGTGATAACTACATGGACATACTTACCTATCAACATACTATCTTTTGAATGACATAAATCTTAAATTCTTAGAAAAAACTGTATCACATACCCTAGGTTGCTCTTGTCCTTGTAAAGCAGGTGCATCTCGACACCTACCAATCCTAAGCTAATGAGAACAGCAAACACGTCACTCTCGTTGATGCAAGCCTCAACAATCAATACACCAGCATGGAATCCTCTCCTCACAGTAATCATCGACCATGGATCTAGTGGGTGTAGAATGAGGCTCAGAAGTAGAGGGCACACCTCGTCCTGCCATAGGAGCTCGTAGGAGGTGGCGGTGTACCGGATGATGAGCCTAAATCTGAAATACAAAAAAAAAGAATATATGAAACATTAAACTATAATATAGTAAAATATTATTAACATAGCAATGGACATTCTTAACCTCTTTGGAGCCATTTCATATGGATGATTGAAGTCATAAATATAGTAATATATTATTAACATAGCAATGGACATTCTTAACCTCTTTGGAGCCATTTCGTATGGATGATTGAAGTCATAAATAAATAACAAGTTAACAACCTGCACGTGTTAAGTGTGATATCTTGTGAAAATTCAAATTTCAAATGTGATGTATTAATGGCTTGGCAAGATGACTCACCCCCTTTATTTCAAGCGTAATAATTTTTATGCTATGTCTAAGCTTATAGTATGCCATCTTCTTGTTTTATATACTAAGGTTTATAAGACTTTATTATCTTTAATTTTCTTACTTTTTAATAGATAGTATAGATATATGGATGATTTAAAAAATAATAATTCTAAAATATATATTTTTGTAATGTAGTCGATTTGCATTCGTTCCAAAGAATAATCGACTTGCATCTATGTGTGAGGAGTCATAGAGACACTTTCGGAGAGAGATATGTCTAAGGTTGCGGTGGACGCAACATAAGGTAAAGTGTAATAGTTTTTATGTACGAGTTCATAATTAAGTAAAGAATGTATAAAAACTTATGTGAATATGTTCTTGGCATCTATTTTCTTATAGGTAGGAGGCTGCACGAGTGAGGGTGTAGAGTGGCCATACCTCCCATCTTGGGAGGATGGGGAGGAGGGGCTTTGTTGCCCATTTTGTATGTAGCTAAATCTTTATGTTTAATTTATTTTGTGTGCACGTGTATATGTATACACAATTGACATCAGATATTTAAAAAAAATAGACGAAAGATTATGACCATACACCAAGTGTAGAGGAGATACAGACTGCCACGTATCGTGGCTATAGGACATTGAAATCAGAGATTACCAATCCACCGAATGCATTTGTCAGTATATTCAATAAGTAAGATAATATAAATTTTTTAAATTAACTTTTGAATTGAATCTACTTATGTTTTCATCATTTAATCTATAGGAGCGATGAGGCGAGCAGGATATGGCAGAGGTGGACCGTTAGGCATAGGAGGGACTTCAGAGAGCTTTGCTGTGAGGGGTGAAGCATCAAGGGATGAGGAGCCCCCCATCCCCAATGATATAGAGGACACTCATGGTCGGGGCCGGGGCCATGGTCGAGGTCGAGGCTGCAGCCGAGGTCCCGGTCGACACTCGAGGCGAGGCTAGATATATAGCTGACCATGTTTTGTATATTCTCCACTCGCCACATTATCTGTATATTTTGCATATTCCCTCAAGATAGCATATATTTCCTTTAGGATTTTGTAGTCTTTATGAAAAGATGCAGGGGAGAAGAGAGCTTAAGCTCTTGTAAGCACACACACACTCACAAAACCCTAATAAAGAACACACAAGTTGAGAGGCTGAAAATCTTCTTCTTCTTCACTCAACACTCAACACACCATATACAAAGATAAGAGTACTCACATATGAAAGGTACTCAACCAAATACATAATAGGGTTCTCTATAGTGTGAACCCAACTAAATGAGCTGGCGCTATAACTATGCCAGTCTCTAGAATGGCTGTCACACAGCCTGTCATCCCACTGGCCGCATATCACCCATGATCTCATTGACCATGCCAGTGGTGTAAGTGTGGGGCCTATCCCCCAGGCGGGTCATCAGTGTCCACCGCCGCACTAGATGAGCTCGATATCTCAACACTCCCCCTCAAGCTCAACTCCATCTCATGTACACCAAGCAAAAGAGCTTCTCTATACCCAATGCTTTGGTGAAGATGTCAGCTACCTGATCCTGTGTGCTGACATAAATAAGGTCAACATCTCGTGCCAAGACCTTCTCTCTGACAAAATGGTAGTGGACCTCTATATGCTTTGTACGAGCATGAAAAACTGGGTTCCTAGCTAACTGTATACTCCTAATGTTGTCACAGAAAATGACAACTTGTCTATCCACTGATAGATCCAAATCTGCAAGTAGCTTTCTCAACCAAGCTACCTCACATGCTGCCATAACAGCTCCTCTGTACTCGGCCTCTGTACTGGATAGAGCAACGGTAGGCCGAGTACAGCTCCTCTGTACTCGGCCTCTGTTGTATTGGATAGAGCAACCGTAGGCTGCTTCTTGCTGCTCCAAGTCACAGCAGCACTCCCCAAAGAAAACATGAAGCCACTAGTAGATCTTCTATCTGAGATACTACCAGTCCAATCAGCATCTGTGTACCCATGTACACATATCTCTGTCCCCGTTTCATAAAACAGTCCACAATGCAAAGTAGACCTCACATATCTCAGTATGCATCTCAATGCATCCAAATGCGGCTTTCGACGAGGAACCTGCATAAACTGACTCACCAACCCAACAGCATAGCTCAAATCTGGCCTGGTGATTGTCATGTAGATCAAGCTTCCTACTATGCGCCTATACATAGTAGGATCCTCTAAAATCTCTCCTGAGTCTGCACTCAACTTGCCATTCTGATCCAATGGCACTGACATAAGCTTACAGCCTGTCATACCATACTTGGATAACATGTCCAAGCCATACTGTCTCTGCAGTAATCCAATACCATGTGGTGACCTAATCACCTCAATGCCCAAGAAATATCTGAGCTCCCCCAGATCCTTTATCTCAAACTTCTGTCTAAGCAAGATCTTTACATCAAAGATCTCTGCATCATGGTCCCCCGTAATGATCAAGTCATCTACATAGATGACAACAAGCACAACCCCTCTATCACCGTGTCTCACATACAGGGAGAAATCTGCATTGGCTACATGAAAGCCAATAGTGACAAGATATTCAGAAATCTTGTCAGACCATGCTCTTGGTGCTTGTTTTAAGCCATACAAGGCTTTCTTCAACCTGCAAACATGCTCGGGGTGACTCACATCCTCATAACCAGGTGGCTACAACATATACACTTCTTCCTGCAAATCCCCATGCAAGAATGCATTCTTTACATCTATTTGACGTAAAGACCATTGCTTTGACACAACCACTGCTATCACAACTCTCACTGTTGCCATCTTGGCAACTGGGCTGAAAGTTTCCTCATAATCAATGCCATATGTCTGCGCATATCCTTTGGCTACCAATCTAGCCTTGTACCTGCTTATGCTTCCATCATCACTGTTATGTTTTACTTTGTACACCCACTTACATCCAATGGCTTTCTTGCCTTCAGGCAATTGCACTAAATCCCAAGTCTCATTTCCATATAGTGCATCCATCTCCTCATCCATAGCTTTCTCCCAACACACGTTTCCAACAGCCTCATCAATGCATGTGGGCTCTACAACCTACACAACCTTTGCCATGTATGCATAGTGATGTGCCATATAACCATCATAGGTAAACCTCTGCACAGGGTTCTTCACTCTCCCAGATCTTCGTAGCTTTTCATTCATGGCTTCCATAGCCTTCTTTACACCAGGTGTTCTCATAGCTGGGATCCCAAGCTCCTTATCAAGGCTCATCTCTGCGCCACTAGACTTTGCATCAACATGAGAATGCCCTGCAGAAATGTTAGGCATACTAAGGCGCTCAACCACTTCCTCTTTTCCTTTACGTGATGTACTAATCACATTTGCAGGACTGGTATTATGACATAGCCTGCCACTCCATGGTCTATCAAAACTAAACCACTAGATGAGGACTCTCCTGGTCCACTCAAAGACTGTGATTGCTGACTTGCATTTTGTGCTACCACATTCCACTCACATCAGCCCCAACAGCTTCTTTTTCAGCAGCATACCAGATGCTCATCTCATCAAAGACAACATCCCTGCTTACCCTCAACTCACGTGTAGCAGGGTTATAACACCTATATCCCTTTTGCTCAAGGGAATATCCAATAAACACACATTTTTCAGCTTTTGGATCCACCTTAGTTCTCAGCTCATCTGGCACATGCACATATGCAATGCATCTAAAAACTTTTAGATGAGACAAATTAGGTTTTCTGCCCCAGTAAACCTCTCCTCTGGAGTTACATCATGTATGGCTGCAGTTGGAGTCCTGTTCATGATGTAAACTGCTGTAGAAACAGCCTCAGCCCAATAGCTATGCGGCATATTCTTCTCTTTCATCAATGCTCACACAATCTCAGCAATGTGCCTGTTTTTCTGCTTAGCAACTCCATTTTGCTGCCGAGTGTATCTGCATGTAAACTGTCTCCAAATACTATTTTTCTTCAAAAATTTAGAGCTCATTGGAGAAGTACTCTCCCCCTCCATCTGACCTTAGGCACTTTACATATTTCCCTGTTTGCTTTTCAACCATATTTCTGAAATTATGAAAGTGAGTGAACACCTCACCCTTCTCCTTCATGAAGTATACCCACACTTTCCTTGTGTGGTCTTCAATAAATGTCACATAATACCTGCAGCCTCCCATAGACATGGTCTTTGTAGGACCCCATACATCTGAATACACAACATCTAGTGCATTTCTGCTCACATATCTGTTACGTGGAAATACATGCTTTGTTTGCTTTCCAAATTGGCATGCTTCACATATTCTGTGCATACCTTCAACTTTAAACTTTGGCAGCCCTGTCACAATTCCTTTAGTCATAGACTTCATTCTCTGCACATTCACATGTCCAATTCTTTTATGCTAAATCTCTGTGTCTGCAACAATTCCTGAACCATTTGCAAACATTGCAGCACTCACTTCAGGCATGTTTACATTCAACGTAAACATTCTGCCCACTCTGTTGCCTTTTGCAACCAACCTGCACTTGTCTTTAAAGTCTTCAACATAACAACCATAAGGATTAAACCAAACCTACAAACCCTGCTCAATGATCTAGCCAACTGAAACCAGATTCTTTGTTATGTTCGGAACATGAAGTACATTTGCAAGGTACTTCACTTTGCCATCCTACATAGACAATGGCACATCTCTAACATGGGCAATTGGATGAGCAGTGTCATCCCCTGTTTCCACAAAACCTGGTCTTTCAAGGTTCTTCATCTCCTTGAACCACTCCCCATGACTTGTCATGTGGTTCGAAGCACCTGAATCAACGTACCATACATCATCTTTATGTGCTGCTTCTACATTTTCAAACATGGCATTAATGACATGCTGCATAACAAACAACCTTTCATTATCCTCATTGTTTCTACTCGAGGATGCATAGTTGTTTTGCTGCTGTAATTTCCCATTTTTCATGTCAGCCTGCTTCTTATAACAATTTGTGCCTGCACATGTCCAGGCTTACCACAATAAAAGCATTCACGTGTATCATTATATTGCCTTTGCCAATTTCCATGACCTCTTTGACTCCCCCTGCCTCTGAATTGGCCTCTTCCACCTGCGTGTTGTTGTTGTTGTTGTTGTGAATTCTGGGACTGTTATTGTTGCTGCTACTGGCCATAATTTTGATTACCTGTTCGGCCACCTCCTTGACCGCGTCCACGGCCTCCTCTACCTCGTCCTCTTCCTGAACTTGTGTAGAAGGCATGTTGCTCCGAACTGTTTTTGTTTTGTGAAGACTGTTGGTCTTCACCCAAGCTCTTCTCTTCTATTATAAACATACACACCAAATCTGTAAGATTGGGAATGTTTTCTCGAGTCTGAATAGACGTCTTGAACGCCTTGTATTGTGGCCTGAGACCACATAGACAGACTTCCACCTTGTCATCATCATCTACTGAAACATCAATAGATGCAAGGGATTCCACGATACCCTTTATCTTCAATGCATAGTCATTCACAGACATACTCTTTTTCTCCACAGTATGAAGTTCATTCTTCAACTGTATCTTGCGTGCCTTGGTATTCTTTCATAGAGTTTTGCCAAGGTGTCCCATGCCTCCTTGGGGGACTTGGCATCTTGTATGTGCCCAATCATGGTGTCCTGTATACTGATAGAGAGCCAATACATAACTTTTCTGGCTCCTTGGTTCCAGTTCTTGAACTCTTTCACATCTGCAGCAGTTGTCCAGTATCTCCGGTGCCTCTTCATGCTCACCTTCTATATAGTCCCAATAGCCCTTTCCCATCAAGAAATTTGTCAGCCTGAACCTCCAAGCATGGAAGTTGTGCTTATCAAGCTTCTCAGCAACAATCTGGGTTATGCCATCATTTGACATCTTGCGAGACACACAAATTTACCAGAAACAGCACTTTGGTTTGTCCTGCACAAACTGCTGTATTTTTTGCAGCGGTACTGTAGTACACTCAAATGTCACAACCAGTGACCTCAATGTGCATACATACACCCAATGGCAACTGTTGACCTCCTTGCAGCACACACAGTGTCTGCACAGCCAATTTGTCTTCCTCCTGCAGTTCTTAAAACAGAGTTCTGCAGAGAATCAATGACTTATCCGCAGTGCTCAAAATCGCCAGCTTTTTCTGAAAATCGGAGGTCTAGACGCGCCCGAAATGCATTTTTGGTTCAAAAAATGTAGTCCCATAGGACAGTATAGTTGCCCTATAGCTTTACTCCCGAAAGCTCCTCAATCAGAGATCGTTTGCCAATGCCTCCTGTAGAGCTCCCGACAGGGTGTAGTCGTGAACACAAATAGGGAAGAGTGGTTGAAGCTCTTACCCTTGTACCACTTCCTGTGCTTCTCTTGCTTGTAACTCAGCCCTTAGCATGGACCAGGCTCTGATACCATAAAAAGATGCAGGGGAGAAGAGAGCTTAAGCTCTTACAAGCACACACACACTCACAAAACCCTAATAGAGAACACACAAGGTGCGAGGTTGAAAATCTTCTTCTTCTTCACTCAACACTCAACACTCAACACACCATATACAAAGATAAGAGTACTCACATATGAAAGGTACTCAACCAAATACATAATAGGGTTCTCTATAGAGTGTGAACGCAACTAAATGAGCTGGCGCTATAACTAGGCCAGTCTCTAGAATGGCTGTCACACAGCCTGTCATCCCACTGGCCGCATATCACCCATGATCTCACCAACCATGCCAGTGGTGTAAGTGTGGGGCCTATCCCCCAGGTGGGTCATCAGTGTCCACTGCCTCACTAGATGAGCTCGATATCTCAACACTTTATACCTCTCATTTTGTATATTGACTTATATAGATATACACATATATTTCATTTCATCTATTGTCTCGTCTCTTGTTAAAATTCAAACTTTATATATCAATTTATGTTTCTAAATTGAAATTTTGATGGTGATCACCTGATGAATAATTTGCCATTTGTAATGAGCTTAATGCTATTCCACATTGTAACGTTGAGATGTATTTTTAAATGTCCTGGTTCAAATCATCCCAAGTATCAATGCAAAGTGACGATGTATGATGAAAGAGACAATGTGTGAGATATCGATAAACGAGAAAGTGTGTGTATGTGTGAGGGAGGGAGGGAGAGAGAGAGAGAGAGAGAGTGTGTGTGTGTGTGTGTGTGAGTGTATGTATGTATGCATGAGGGGGGAGAGAGAGAGAGAGAGAGAGAGAGTGTGTGTGTGTGTGTGTGTGTATGTATGTATGCATGAGGGGGGAGAGAGAGAGAGAGAGAGAGAGAGAGAGAGAGAGAGAGAGAGAGAGAGAGAATGTATGAGGGAGAGAATTAATAGAGTGTATGTATGTATGTATGAGGGGGGAGAGAGAGAGAGAGAGAGAGAGAGAGAGAGAATGTATGAGAGAGAGAATTAATAGAGTGTATGTATGAGGGCGAGAGAGAGAGAGTGTGTATGAGGGAGGGAGGGAGAGAGAGAGAGAGAGAGAGTGTGTGTGTGTGTGTGTGTGTGTGTGTGTGAGTGTATGTATGAGAGAGAGAGAGAGATAATATTTTGGCCTTAGCTCTCTAATACAATAACAATATCATTTGTTTCCCATTTCGCGTGGGCAAAAATAAATAAAACATGTTGAATGTCGCATAAGTGATGACAGGCATTGTTTATGCGACACTACAAACGTCCCCAACGTTGGATTTTGCATCGTTAAATGTGTTTCTACAGAGCAACACCCCACAGCGACATGGATAGCAACACAAAAAGCGTTGCATAAGTGACATTTTCTTGCATCACTACCAGCCTGATGTGTTATAGTGTCTATATTTAATGGTTCACCAAATTTACATTTAATTGGTGGTTAGCCAAATGTGGTGCTAAGAGCATTAGGTAGGCAAGTCCCTAATAGGAGTGAACTATGAATTAAGAAATTGTCCAAATCTACATTCAGCAGTTGGCCAAATCTAGTGAGAGGAGCATTAGTCATCATGTCCATGGATAAGGTTAGCATTAGGCTAATCCCCATTAGGAGTGAGCTATGAACTATAGATAGATTTGGATAATTATCCAAATCTGTCTTGTGAAAAGAGCATTAGATACTAATATGGGTGAGCTATGAATTCTATATAGATTTAGACAATTGTCCAAATCTTTACTTAATGGTTCTAGTAAGAGGAGAATCGGGCAAATCCCCAATAGGAGTGGTTTATGTATGTATATAGATTTGTCCAAATATATATGTATATAGATTTGTCCAAATATATATCAATGAATGGTTGCGGCTAAATCCAATGAGAAGAGCATTAGACAAATCCGTATTAAGGGTTGGCCTTAGTCAAGGTATCTAATAGGATTGAGGTCTAGTGAGGAGAATTATGGAAGTCCCCACTAATAGCAATAAGATATAAATTATAGTTATATTTAGACAGTTGTCCAAATCTATATTGAATGGTTAGCCAAGCGTAGTGATATGAGCATTAAACAAATCCCCAATAATAAGGGTTAGCCTTAGTAGGTAAGTCTCGAATAGGGGTAAATTCTAGTGGAAGGAGCATTATGGAAGTCCCCAATAGAATTGAGATACGGATTAGAATTAGATTTGGACAATCCATAGCCCAATAGAATTGAGCTATGGATTAGAGTTAGATTTGGACAGTTGTCCATATCTATATTGAATGATTGGCTAAGCCTAGTGATATGTGCATTAGACAAATTCCCAATAAGGGTTGGCCTTGGGCAAGTATCCAATAGGGGTGGGTTCTAGTGGGAGGAGTATTATGGAAATCCCCAATCGAATTGAGCTACAAATTATAGTTAGATTTGGACAATTCTCTAAATTTACATTAAAGAGTTGGCAAAATGTAGTGAGATAAGCATTAGACAAGTCCCCAATTGGGGTTAGCATTAGAAATTCCCCAAAAGGGCAAGGTCATATGTGATGGTCATTCTACATTTCTATTTGATGTAGACTTGGACAGTTGGCCAAATGTATGTTGGTGGAATTTAGACAAATTGAATGAATGTCCATTCAACTCCCATGTCAAGCTAGAACTTTTGTCCAATGGTTTGGTTCAGTGGATACCTAAGGATCGGGCTAAGTGGGTGAGAAAGGTTATAGTCTAGGTTAAGTGGATACGTAAGGATCCGACTAAGTGGGTGAGAAAGGTTGTAACCTAGGGACAATGATTTAGGTCGAACACTATATTGTGCATCTATGAGGAAGGGATTTGGACAAATTTAATAGTTGTTCATATCTTTGTCAAATTCCCATGTCAAGCCATTATGGTATCCAAGGATTTGGTTAAGTGGATGTCCAAGGATTTGGTTAAGTGGATGTCCAAGGATTTGGCCAAGTGGGTGACCAAGTTAATAGTCCACTATCTAAATCTTCATGTTATGTGTGAATGACTCTAGATTAAAAGAGGTGGTTTTAATTTTTATGGAGGAGTTTACATCTAGTTTAACTCTAGAGCCAAAGATATCTATTTGAAGAGCAAAAGAGCTGAAGTGAATCCATTCAAACAGAAAAAGATCCAAATCGAACCCACGTTTTGGTATGCAATAGATCTTTCTTATTTACATGACTCATCAAAAGAAAGAAAGCATGCTAACATAAGCCTAATCTCAGATTAAATGACCTACCAATAGATTTAGATTAGAGACAATTTAATGAAATGCATTAATAAATGGTGATAGATTTAATGCATTAATAAATGGTGACAGATTAAATACATTAGTCTCATAGGTCAGTCAAATTAGTGACTGTGAATGAAAAGTTAGCATAATCAATTTAATTAGTGATGAATCGATTTGATATATATTTTGAATAGTTAATAAAGATTACTTAATTAGTATAATTACTGATAATATGAAGTGTAAATATAGATTAGTTAATCAAGATTCAATAATGGCATGTAGCTTCCCTACTATATGTGCATGGGGGGGGGGGAGAGAGAGAGAGAGAGAGAGAGAGAGAGAGAGAGAGAGAGAGAGAGAGAGAGAGAGAGAGTCGTGGCCAAACTTAGAGAGAGAGAGAGAGAGAGAGAAAGAGAAAGAGAGAGAGGAGAGATAAACTCTCCTTCTACCAAATCTCTACACAGCAAGCTATTTTTTAGATTATGTTTGGTGGAGAAAGAGGGATGGAAAGATTGATTCTGGTTTAGGGTATCACCATTACTATCATGCAATTTGTTTTTGCAAGGCTCTGCTAGGGTGAGACAATTTTCTAGGGAGAGAAAGAGAGAGAGAAATAGTTGAGACGATTTGATTATGGAAAGTTAAGAGAGAGAGAGAGAAGATGATTTACCTCTGCATGTCCTACTCTTCACCCTTGCTTCTCCCTACGTTTTTCTTCTCCCTCGGTTTTTCTTCTCCTTGTGTTTTTCTTTTCCTTACATTTTGCTTCTCCATGTTGTAGAGGCAAAGAGCAAAACATTTTTAAAAATAAATTGGGCCAAATCCTGTGAGATAATGACATTTAACGTTAAATCATCAAAGTTCAGTCACACGTTTTCTTTCTTCTTGGGCCGTGTCCCCCCCACACACATAACCATAAGCATAATTATAATAACTACCTACATTTCAAATTTTGTAAGTAAAAGGCCAAAGCAAGCTTTTGAGCCCATGGTTGATGTTAGAAAGGGAGACTCTATTCTTATTTGACCATCAAAACCCATATATCCTATATGGTTGGGTGTAGCTCAGAGTAACATAGATGCCAACAAAACATCTGAAAACTACAAGAGGATTTTAATACAATGTTGGGCACAAGTATGCAAAAAGAGAAATGTTAGTGGATGAAGAGGTTTATAGAGATTGTTGGAACAAATTTTGGATGTGTAACAAGAAGGATCCTATGCGTTGGGAACTATCAAACACGATATTTTTTACGTGGGTCACTAAGGGGAAAAAAGTGCCACAAAAGATTAAGATTCCAGCAAATGTGTGTATTGAAGCAAAGGAGAGTTCGGCAACATCTGAGGACTGTGATGAAGGCGGTCAAGTTTAGATCATTACAGTACTAGTTGGATCTATGTTGGTCACCTTTTGTTTATGAGTTAGTACATGTTAGTCTCCTACTATTTAGAATTTGATTATTTTTAATACTTTTCTTTTAAAATCTATGGATATTTTCTTGGCTACATGGTGTTTGTAAACACCCCATATGTGTTATTAGCAACCTTGAGTAGCAACACTTTCTCTTTCAAATTTAGTGAAATTACCAAATTCATCGAAATTACCAAAATTAATTTAAAGATATCAATTTATGCATGGATTTTTCCAAATTCCCTCATATGGACTTGTTATGAGAAGTAAATGAATAGAATGGCTCTTTGAAGCCATAAACAAGGGGCAACGAAGGAGTCAAGTAATAGCACTTTAAACTCTTTGCAATGATTGAAGAAATATGTGGAAAGCTACAAAATTCTACAAGGCTCAATGGTTCGATAGTGGAGCATCCTAACATATGATCGGTGAGATAGATTAATACACCTATCTATGGCTAGTACTGGGAGAGTCCATTATAGTAGCAACTAGGAATGATGTCAAATTCCCTACAAAATGCATAAGTCCTCAAGTAATGCAGAAATAAAAAAGCAATAAGACGGCTTCTTTATACCAGATATCAACCAAATGCTACTCTTTATTGCAACCTTATATAATGGAACATGACTTGAGATCTCACTTTCATAGTGCTCATGCAGTCATCTTGAATGTTAAGAGTAGTAGGAGGAACTAATCATAATAATCCATACAAATTGTTAGCCTTTATTGCTCATGCCAATGTGGACACTAGTAGGTTGTGGCATGAGGCCTTGAGAGGAGTTAGAAATCTAGCCTATGTGTGCTTGAAAGAGATGTAGCTGTGTGAGATTGTGGCACATCTACCAATATTTTTAAAAGTGTCAAAGATATGTGAATCTTGTATGGTAGACAAGCATCATCAAGAATCCTTGCAGTAAAGAAAGCAGCAACATGGCTAAGTGTCTTCTAGATCTTATAGATGCGGACCTTTGTAAAAGATGCTTACCACTTGCACTGGGTAGTTCCTTTCATGTTACTAATTGTTGATAATGCTAATAGAAAGATGTGGGTGTATTTTCTTCAGGATAAGGCTGAAGTTTTCACAAGTTGGTTGAGAATGAGTTATAAAAAAAATTGAAGAACAGAGTTGGGTGGCTAGTTTATATCATGAATTCAATGCTTACTGTAAGAGCGTGAGATTGACTGCTGCTAGTTTATATCATGAATTCAATGCTTACTGTAAGAGCGTGAGATTGACTGCTGCTTCGACAAAGTGGAATGAGAAAGAAAGCTATGATATTATGGAAATGAGTAGGAGGTGTATGCTAAAGGGAAAAGGAATACCAAATACTTTTTGGACCAAGACATCAAAGGCTTGGGTGCGTAATGTAGTAGCAAAAATGAAGGCCAGGTCCAACACAGGACGTGGAGTGCTAAAATCCCATTTATGAAACCGTGTGGGTCCAATGGAGTGATAGAAATAAAAATTGTCTTTTTGTGTATTTTTCAAGGTTAAAATTGAAAAAGTGGGGGTAAAACTTTAGTTGTGAAACGGATGGTGAAGGGTTAGGGTTTGTGACTTAACACTTCGAAATGACTTTGAAGTTTCGAGCTTGAGATTGACGATGTGAGATTGATTGGTGCTTCGACAAAGTGGAATGAGAAAGAAAGCTATGATATTATGGAAATGAGTAGGAGGTGTATGCTAAAGGGAAAAGGAATACCAAATACTTTTTGGACCAAGACGTCAAAGGCTTGGGTGCGTAATGTAGTAGCAAAAATGAAGGCCAGGTCCAACATAGGACGTGGAGTGCTAAAATCCCATTTATGAAACCGTGTGGGTCAAATGGAGTGATAGAAATAAAAATTGTCTTTTTGTGTATTTTTCAAGGCTAAAATTGAAAACTTTAGTTGTGAAACGGATGATGAAGGGTTAGGGCTTGTGACTTAACACTTCGAAATGACTTTGAAGTTTCGAGCTTGAGATTGACGATGTGAGATTGACTGGTGCTTCGACAAAGTGGAATGAGAAAGAAAGCTATGATATTATGGAAATGAGTAGGAGGTGTATGCTAAAGGGAAAAGGAATACCAAATACTTTTTGGACCAAGACGTCAAAGGCTTGGGTGCGTAATGTAGTAGCAAAAATGAAGGCCAGGTCCAACATAGGACGTGGAGTGCTAAAATCCCATTTATGAAACCGTGTGGGTCAAATGGAGTGATAGAAATAAAAATTGTCTTTTTGTGTATTTTTCAAGGCTAAAATTGAAAACTTTAGTTGTGAAACGGATGGTGAAGGGTTAGGGCTTGTGACTTAACACTTCGAAATGACTTTGAAGTTTTGAGCTTGAGATTGACGACGTGAGATTGACTGGTGCTTCGACAAAGTGGAATGAGAAAGAAAGCTATGATATTATGGAAATGAGTAGGAGGTGTATGCTAAAGGGAAAAGGAATACCAAATACTTTTTGGACCAAGACGTCAAAGGCTTGGGTGCGTAATGTAGTAGCAAAAATGAAGGCCAGGTCCAACATAGGACGTGGAGTGCTAAAATCCCATTTATGAAACCGTGTGGGTCAAATGGAGTGATAGAAATAAAAATTGTCTTTTTGTGTATTTTTCAAGGCTAAAATTGAAAACTTTAGTTGTGAAACGGATGGTGAAGGGTTAGGGCTTGTGACTTAACACTTCGAAATGACTTTGAAGTTTTGAGCTTGAGATTGACGACGTGAGATTGACTGGTGCTTCGACAAAGTGGAATGAGAAAGAAAGCTATGATATTATGGAAATGAGTAGGAGGTGTATGCTAAAGGGAAAAGGAATACCAAATACTTTTTGGACCAAGACGTCAAAGGCTTGGGTGCGTAATGTAGTAGCAAAAATGAAGGCCAGGTCCAACATAGGACGTGGAGTGCTAAAATCCCATTTATGAAACCGTGTGGGTCAAATGGAGTGATAGAAATAAAAATTGTCTTTTTGTGTATTTTTCAAGGCTAAAATTGAAAACTTTAGTTGTGAAACGGATGGTGAAGGGTTAGGGCTTGTGACTTAACACTTCGAAATGACTTTGAAGTTTTGAGCTTGAGATTGACGACGTGAGATTGACTGGTGCTTCGACAAAGTGGAATGAGAAAGAAAGCTATGATATTATGGAAATGAGTAGGAGGTGTATGCTAAAGGGAAAAGGAATACCAAATACTTTTTGGACCAAGACGTCAAAGGCTTGGGTGCGTAATGTAGTAGCAAAAATGAAGGCCAGGTCCAACATAGGACGTGGAGTGCTAAAATCCCATTTATGAAACCGTGTGGGTCAAATGGAGTGATAGAAATAAAAATTGTCTTTTTGTGTATTTTTCAAGGCTAAAATTGAAAACTTTAGTTGTGAAACGGATGGTGAAGGGTTAGGGTTTGTGACTTAACACTTCGAAATGACTTTGAAGTTTTGAGCTTGAGATTGATGACGTGAGATTGACTGGTGCTTCGACAAAGTGGAATGAGAAAGAAAGCTATGATATTATGGAAATGAGTAGGAGGTGTATGCTAAAGGGAAAAGGAATACCAAATACTTTTTGGACCAAGACGTCAAAGGCTTGGGTGCGTAATGTAGTAGCAAAAATGAAGGCCAGGTCCAACATAGGACGTGGAGTGCTAAAATCCCATTTATGAAACCGTGTGGGTCAAATGGAGTGATAGAAATAAAAATTGTCTTTTTGTGTATTTTTCAAGGCTAAAATTGAAAACTTTAGTTGTGAAACGGATGGTGAAGGGTTAGGGCTTGTGACTTAACTTCGAAATGACTTTGAAGTTTTGAGCTTGAGATTGACGACGTGAGATTGACTGGTGCTTCGACAAAGTGGAATGAGAAAGAAAGCTATGATATTATGGAAATGAGTAGGAGGTGTATGCTAAAGGGAAAAGGAATACCAAATACTTTTTGGACCAAGACGTCAAAGGCTTGGGTGCGTAATGTAGTAGCAAAAATGAAGGCCAGGTCCAACATAGGACGTGGAGTGCTAAAATCCCATTTATGAAACCGTGTGGGTCAAATGGAGTGATAGAAATAAAAATTATCTTTTTGTGTATTTTTCAAGGCTAAAATTGAAAACTTTAGTTGTGAAACGGATGGTGAAGGGTTAGGGCTTGTGACTTAACTTCGAAATGACTTTGAAGTTTTGAGCTTGAGATTGACGACGTGAGATTGACTGGTGCTTCGACAAAGTGGAATGAGAAAGAAAGCTATGATATTATGGAAATGAGTAGGAGGTGTATGCTAAAGGGAAAAGGAATACCAAATACTTTTTGGACCAAGACGTCAAAGGCTTGGGTGCGTAATGTAGTAGCAAAAATGAAGGCCAGGTCCAACATAGGACGTGGAGTGCTAAAATCCCATTTATGAAACCGTGTGGGTCAAATGGAGTGATAGAAATAAAAATTGTCTTTTTGTGTATTTTTCAAGGCTAAAATTGAAAACTTTAGTTGTGAAACGGATGGTGAAGGGTTAGGGCTTGTGACTTAACTTCGAAATGACTTTGAAGTTTTGAGCTTGAGATTGACGACGTGAGATTGACTGGTGCTTCGACAAAGTGGAATGAGAAAGAAAGCTATGATATTATGGAAATGAGTAGGAGGTGTATGCTAAAGGGAAAAGGAATACCAAATACTTTTTGGACCAAGACGTCAAAGGCTTGGGTGCCTAATGTAGGTCCAAAATAGGACGTGGAGTGCTAAAATCCCATTTATGAAACCGTGTGGGTCAAATGGAGTGATAGAAATAAAAATTGTCTTTTTGTGTATAAGTTGTGAAACGGATGGTCAAGGGTTAAGACATCCAGTTCAATCACCAAAACCTTTTTCTTTTTTTACGTTTGTATTAATTAATTAATTAGCAAAGCGTTGAAAGGTTTTCGTGGGTTTATATGTTTTCTAATAAAAAAAAACCTATTCAATAGATACATACAGACTCGCATTGTTCATGCCTTTAGTATATTTAATTTCGCGGCTGATTTTTATTTTTAAGAAGGGGTTGAAATTTAGACTTGCCTTTAAGAAAACCGGTTATTTTTTTAAAGACATTTTAGTTATAAAACCGTTAATGTTATAATTTTAAGCCAAAAAACCGATCAAATTCTAACCTATTCCTTTTTCCCATTGGTTAGAACAATCGCTAATCCGTCTTAATCAATTAATTAATTTTCAGGTTTCTTGAGCTTAGACTTCTAGACACGTTCACACTTTTGGACACAATAAAGCTGAGCGTAAGACTTTGATTTGGCCATGCAATCTGCAAGAGCTCTTCTGGTAGTATGGAGGCTCTCCTTCATGGGAAATCTCTTGGCGTGTATTACCTTGTAATTATTCTAATCAGCAATCAGGCCGGATTGTGTACTTGGGCTCAAATTTCAGGTGTGCTCAATAGATACATTCTGAGTGAGGTTGTAGTAATCTTTATTTTGCTACATGTTTACTTAGCTTTCTCAATCGCTAATCAATCTTGAATTAATTAATTCAGGTTTCTTGAGCTTGGATTGTGGCTTAATATCAAGCAAGCCCTACACGGACTCTTTAGGCATTGAGTGGACGCCGGACTCAAGCTTGATGCAAGAAGGGAGTACAGCCAATGTGCAAGGGCCGTCTGGCAACAGGGACACGCGTTATGAAAGCATTCGCTACTTCGAAGGCAACAAAACCAAGTACTGCTACGTGATTTCGGGCAGTGGGTTGGTAGTGAAGGGCGAGTCCTATTTGGTTCGGGCGGGCTTCTGGCTTGGACTAAATTCGGGTGTGTACGCAACACATGAAGGCGATGGGAGTGTGCTGGACTTCAAGCTCATAATTGATGCGTATGAAGCGACCGAGATTTCCATTCCCTTGCCTCAAAGTGAGCCTCCTGTGCTTGAGGAGATCTACTTGCAAGCTCAAAGTAATAGCATAGCAGTTCTATAACAACCGGCAGCGATGCCCCCTTCATCTCTTCCTTGGAGCTGCGCCCCCTCAGTGATAACATGGACCCCGTGGATACAATGAAGACCTCTCAACGTGCTCTCCTCTTAAGTACGAGAACAAACGATGGGACCCCGAACAACTATCCTGATGTCAGGTGTGTTAATATGGTGCGTTTTCTATATTTTTAAGAAATCTACATCTCAAGATATTAATCTCAAAAATAGAGAAATATTTAACATAGTGGTTGGTATATTATTAACATTCGTTCAGATCTTACATCTATATAGAGGTCGTCATTCTTTTTCTTGAATTTATTAGATATCCTTCCGATCCATTTGATAGAATATGGTCTAGCAACTTCGATGATTTCCCTAGAGACTCAACGAATCAGAGCATACAAAGGCTTGTTCCTGACATACCACCCATAGCAGTGCTTCAAACGGCTTATGTTGGCCAGAGTGATTGGGACAGGGGCTTTCACACAAACTACACCGATGGCATAATAGCAAAGCAGCGATACTTTCATGCTCTTTACTTCTCAGAAATTGATCCAAGGGTGAATGCTTCAGGTCTCAGAGTCTTTAATATCCTTATTGATAATGATTTGGTATATGAGGCACTCGATGTTTACAATCAAACAGGCAGCGATGGTTGTGTCGAAGTATATGGGAATTTTACAGCGGTTTCAAACTACACAGTCTTTAAATTTGATCCAACTTCCACCTCCACCTATCTTCCTTTCATATCAGCAGTTGAAATTCTTCAACTACTCGAGTCTCCTATGTCATCTGGGACCTTTGATGGAGATAGTAAGTATTCCGCTTCCACCTTCAATCTTCTCAATTCATTATTGTACTTTTGTTATACTAGATATATCATGCATAAGTTCCTACAAATAGGCACCCAAACCTTTTTTTTCGGGGTCGAATTAACTAATTATGTTGATGTGAGCATTCCCAAGGTTATTTGAATTGATTAGTTCATAAGTGGATGTTATATGAAAGCTAATAAGCTTTGGTGAGGTGTATAATTATTGTAGACTTATCTTGCTACTCACATTGCTCCAAATTTGTTTTCAACAGTTGTTGCAATAGATGGCATAAAAGCAACTCTTCCAAGCTTGAGTAATTATACGGGCGATCCGTGTTTCCCTCAAAATTATGGTTATCAATGGTTGAATTGCACCCAAGTCGTTCCTCCTCGCGTCACGGGAATGTGAGTAAAATTATTGAGCTATCTTGCCTTAATAAAGATATATATATCTGTGACATATGTGCATAAAGAGAAGTGTATATACAAGGGCATGCATGTAATACACATATATATAATAATATGAAAACCCAAAAGCTCGGGAAGCTCAAGCCGTCAAATTTTAAGGTATATACATGAAAGCCATATTTCATTGATAAGGGATTCTGAACACACTCTGAAATTTGAAGCCTTCACAAGGAAAAAGTAACCTCTAAGTCTTCCGCACAATGCCTTTTTTAAATTAGGGCTGCAAACAAAAGGTCAAAATTTTAAATTTTTCTTTAAATTTTATATATAAATATACATATTTAGATATATTTGAGGGCTAATGAAGGTTCAAATAAAATTTGGCCTTCTAAATGAAGGTGGGGTAAGCCTTCAAATTGCAACCTTGCTAGTAGTATGAACTCACATTCTATCTAGTATATCTACTGTCACTTAAGCAATGATCTCTTAGGAAATCCGTGTGTTTGTAGAAGCAAATGTGCACATGCATGTGCATGTGCACACAATCACAGTCACACAACAAAAAACTCTCTCCTCCTTGAGCTAGGTAGAGGTTCTAGGAATGCAAAGCCTAATGGAATATTTTTTGTGTAATTAGTTTCAAAAACCAACCGCTTCTTAATAGTTGATTAAGGATAGAAGGGGAAAAAACATGCAAGAGCAAGATACTAAGTTGTTTAGCCGAAAAAGCTTTTGCCACATGATACTACCCATAACATCACTTATACATTCTGACTGTTCACCCTACACCTCATATGCTGTGAGACTGGATGCTTCCTAGTCACAAAGGACATACTCACATTGCTCTCTTGACATGCAATTTTTACTCATAGAAGGGATTCATTACAAAGATATTACAACATCTAAATGTGCTTACTTCCCAAACAATTTTTGCTTCTTTTGTTATCCGAAGCAATTTGTTGTGATAGTCTCTAAATGTGCTTAGATCTAGTATTCGTGTTTGGGTCTCTTAGGCCATATTCAACCTCATTAGATGATAACATGCTCTCTCTCTCTCTCTCTCTATGTGTGTGTGTGTGTGTGTGTGTGCACGCGTATGTGTGGTTTATAGAAGCTTGTATCCCTCCATTAATAAGTGATCGTATGTTTTTTTGTAGATTGCTCTCAGACTATGGCTTGGTAGGACAAATACCCACCAACATAAATGATCTTACATATCTCACTAAAATGTGAGTGCCTTTGTATTCACTACATGCTTTTTCTCCCATATTCTCAAGTTGTTAACTATAGTTTGTCTGCTACTAACTGTAGTTTGTTTGCCATAGCAAGCTGAATGACAATAGCCTAAATGGGGGAATTCCAGATCTAAGTGCATTAACTAACCTTGAAGTATTGTAAGTAATCTCAAATCACTATTCGAACATGTTATCTCTTAACATATCGTTATTTAGCTAAATTAACATGTTTTTACTAGTTATTTAAATACCATCATAAGTACTCATAGTGTAAGGTTCCCCCCTTCCACAAATAGGGGAAACACTTAAGATAGTCCACTAAGTCTTATCTTAGAGAAAATTTCCTACTCATCGACACCTTGACCATACAGAGATTCAAGGATACGATTCATAGGTAAGACCTAGTTCTATCCCGCAGGGGAAGCGTGGTCTTCTAAAATCAAATCACCCATAGGGTAATTGATCACATAAATTGGGCAACTACAAGACTTGATTTCTAGAGGCAACGCTTTTTTCCTCATCCATGTAAGGCACAGCCGCTGGCCTAGTCTTCTAGAATAGAGTTGCCCGAGAACCTATTTATCTAACGTAGGGCTTTCACTTGATATGTTGGAAAGCTACCCGACTAATCGGGTCCACCCGTCCGTAGGATGGTGCCGTCGGGGCATTCCATCCTCCCACTTTCCACCCTACTCACGCGTCAATTTGTTGTCTAATTAATCCTACCACACTGTTTGACATAAACAAACATGTTCCTTAATTAAGACCCTTTTCACAAGGTTTGTTAAAACAGCCTTTTTCTATAATACAATCATACTAAAGACAAGATTTATAAAAACATAGTTAAACATGAATCAATTTCATACAAGCCAAAGTGGCTCTCTTATTCTTTTCCTTTATACCGCCGATGATCTAGAATTCGGCCTTCCAGCCTCCACATGCTGGGCAAAACCCTACGGGACCATACACCTCATCGTCGGCCGCTGGCGAGGACTCAAGCCGGCCTGTCGCCCTCTCAGGCTCCATCGCTCGATCCTCCCGCCCCTCAGAGGGATGTCTGCGCACTAGGGTGGGCTAATTTACCGCACTAGCCTGGGCCCTCAGAACTAGGCATCATCATCACAATCACTTGCCTCAATCGGCAAACCTTATTCTCCCAATGGTATGAGGGATACCATGGGCCAACTCCGGGCCTTACTAACGTCTCCGCCGTCCGGCTATACAAGCACAAGAACGGGGCAGCGTCAAGGCAGGGAGAAGTTGTACCTGTGCCTTAATTTAACCAAGATAACAATCCATTTACTCACTAAACCATATGACTAGGATCCATGTCACCTTCTTTAAGCAAACAATCTTTTTTCACAAAGATTTTAGCATTTCAACTTGAGATTTTGCGATAAGACATTCTTTATTAAGGCATATGCTATTGCTTAAAAGAATACAAACTTTAAATGGTAAATCAATCAAATAGATCACTGTAACAATCAATAGAGAAGCCGGGGCCATACCTCAACCCCTAAGAATGATATATAATTGAAAAACAAAATATGTATATACCTTATAGAAATTTGTCGTTTATCTCGTTGTCCTTGCTTGTTAACAAGAGCTTTAGAACTTGACATATGAGAATAGAGTCTTCTAATACCTTGTCCTTTGATTGAAATCATCCAATAATCTCCAAGCTTTATCTCCTCTTACTCATACTATGATTCTTCTCTCTTTCTAAGATCTATGGCAAAATAGCCTTCTCCTACATGGCTATGGCATACTATTCTTTCTCTAAAAGAAAAGCTATGGAGTTTTGGTCTCTTCCTCGAAAGATTATAGCAATCTAAGCTTCTTTTCCGAGATATTAGATAAGAATGAAGGGATATATGCATCTCAAACTCTAGGATTACCTTGAGGCTACTTGCTGTCTTCTCACAGTTTTCTCTATGTAGAGACCCTGACAGAAACAGCAAACTGTTTCGGCCATAACTCTCTGATAAAAACTCAGAATATGGTCATGTAACCAGTCAAAAGAACGGGAAGGCATCTGGTCTACAAGCCAACGCGGGCAGAATAGGCAAAAACGTCTGTATATAGGCACAAACGCACCATCTTTAGAAACGCGTTGTTTTTCCACATTTTTAGTATGCATGGACTCTAAATGTGTAAAAGTACTCTAAATATGACCTCTTATCACCTAAAATCGAAATTCTATTTTTGGGGATACTTATCTCTTAATAGAACTATTCTTATGTTCTTATTTCTTTTAGGATTTTTGAAGCTAATATTTTTATTCTAACACTTTTCTAATGTTTCTAGCCTTATTGTCTCACTCTTTCTAATTAGACTCTCTTTTCTTATTGAAATCTATATTAAAAGAGACACATACATACATGGCTTGGGAGGGACGTTACAATCTCCCCCACTTAAAAGATTCGAGATGTCCTCATCTCGCGAGCTGGGGTAGTATCTAAGTAAATCCTCCTATCTCTTTCAAAGTGGTGTCCCCACACTAGGTAAAAATCTTCTTTTATCTAAACATTGTTCTTAAAGAGTCTTTTATTTCATGTGCTTGGCTCGTTTTGTTGTGCCTCCAAAAGGTCTTGATTATTCTAAAGTTAATTGGCCTTATTATCCTAATTTCATGCATCCATATACCTCTCATATGATATGAACCTTAGAATTCCTTATTCTATACGCCCATGTAATATGGTACTTAACAAATTGTCATGGAGAAACGTAAGGGAATCAATCCTTTCTGCAATCTAACCCATGATAGTAATTTCATAATCTTAGTACCGTCTTGTAGAATACCTCTATTCATCATGCACATTACTTCACATGAATCTTGCACCAATCCTCTTCTATTTACTCATAGAAATACTTGTTGAATTCGGTTATCTTTAACCCTGCTATCCCTATTTCTTGACCTAATTTTTGCTCTAGCTCATGATTCCTTGTAGCCAGGGGTGGGCTTGATGTTTCTCTTGAATTAGGAGACCTCTTCTTGATTCTTGTGAAAGGACTCATGTCCTTCTTCTTGACACTCTCTATATAAAAAAAACTTTATCACAGTCTCTGGCTATAATTATGGCTTCTGAAATAGAGGATGGTTTCACATTCTTGATAAGGTTATTCAAAGGTAGATTAAGCTTCCAAATGAATCGATGGAGAAGAGTTACCTCATCCATCTCTGGAGCAAATGGGAGAAGTTTAACAAAAGTTTGGTGGTATTCTTTTAGGGTCTTCCTTTCTTGGGTTAGCTCCAAAAATTCATTCATTTTATCTTCTTGAAATCCTAGAGGACAAAACCTTTCACGAAGGTGCACTTTCATGGCATCTCATATAACTGATTTTAGCTCCAGTGGTTGGATTAACAACAATACTTGTAACTTTCTAGCTCCAATGGTTAGATTGACAACAATGCTTCCAACTAATTTGGCATTTCTTATGATTTTCAGACACGAGCAAGGGTGAGCTTGCTTCTTTCATTGTATCCATTAAAAGTTCAAAACTATCAAATACTTATCATAGCACCACATTTGAAGGCTGTCAGGATTAATACATCTGAGATCTTCATTTTCTTGAGAATTACACATCTGGTGCCTTGGGATTGACACATCCAAAGATTATCAGGATTGACATATCTGAGATGATTAGTTTTCTGAAATTTACACATCTAGTATCTTGGGATTAACACATCTAAGAGCATGATTCTTTGGGAATTACACATCCAAGACCCATGTTTGTCTGAGATGGTTTAAAGATCTTGGATGATCGTCCTAGTGTACAGTATCGAATGGATGGCATTCCACGTCAACTATTCAAATCTTAATGGAGTTACAATCTTAATAATTTATAATATGCAAGTTAATGAGATATATCCTGAAAATTTCTCTAAACAAGTTTCGGTCTATCCTTCTAGTCTCTCACTAGTTTCTTAATTTGATCACCCTATGTTTTTCCTCACAAAAGGTTTTCTCCCCAATCTAATTTCTCAAATTTATTGTACAAATATCTTGCGTGTGCACCCCCAAGATACAAGCACAATTTCATAAGATCATTGTCTCAACATGTGAGGATATTCAAATCACTTCTATGGCCAATAGAGATGATTGATTCGTCCTCATATGATAAACAATCACTTGTTTTAATCCCTTGACAGTTAACCTTTGAAAAACAATTCCTAGGAACTAAGATCGGCTCTGATACCACTTGTAAGGTTCCCCCCTTCCACAAATAGGGGAAACACTTAAGATAGTCCACTAAGTCTTATCTTAGAGAAAATTTCCTACTCATCGACACCTTGACCATACAGAGATTCAAGGATACGATTCATAGGTAAGACCTAGTTCTATCCCGCAGGGGAAGCGTGGTCTTCTAAAATCAAATCACCCATAGGGTAATTGATCACATAAATTGGGTAACTACAAGACTTGATTTCTAGAGGCAACGCTTTTTTCCTCATCCATGTAAGGCACAGCCGCTGGCCTAGTCTTCTAGAATAGAGTTGCCCGAGAACCTATTTATCTAACGTAGGGCTTTCACTTGATATGTTGGAAAGCTACCCGACTAATCGGGTCCACCCGTCCGTAGGATGGTGCCGTCGGGGCATTCCATCCTCCCACTTTCCACCCTACTCACGCGTCAATTTGTTGTCTAATTAATCCTACCACACTGTTTGACATAAACAAACATGTTCCTTAATTAAGACCCTTTTCACAAGGTTTGTTAAAACAGCCTTTTTCTATAATACAATCATACTAAAGACAAGATTTATAAAAACATAGTTAAACATGAATCAATTTCATACAAGCCAAAGTGGCTCTCTTATTCTTTTCCTTTATACCGCCGATGATCTAGAATTCGGCCTTCCAGCCTCCACATGCTGGGCAAAACCCTACGGGACCATACACCTCATCGTCGGCCGCTGGCGAGGACTCAAGCCGGCCTGTCGCCCTCTCAGGCTCCATCGCTCGATCCTCCCGCCCCTCAGAGGGATGTCTGCGCACTAGGGTGGGCTAATTTACCGCACTAGCCTGGGCCCTCAGAACTAGGCAGCATCATCACAATCACTTGCCTCAATCGGCAAACCTTATTCTCCCAATGGTATGAGGGATACCATGGGCCAACTCCGGGCCTTACTAACGTCTCCGCCGTCCGGCTATACAAGCACAAGAACGGGGCAGCGTCAAGGCAGGGAGAAGTTGTACCTGTGCCTTAATTTAACCAAGATAACAATCCATTTACTCACTAAACCATATGACTAGGATCCATGTCACCTTCTTTAAGCAAACAATCTTTTTTCACAAAGATTTTAGCATTTCAACTTGAGATTTTGCGATAAGACATTCTTTATTAAGGCATATGCTATTGCTTAAAAGAATACAAACTTTAAATGGTAAATCAATCAAATAGATCACTGTAACAATCAATAGAGAAGCCGGGGCCATACCTCAACCCCTAAGAATGATATATAATTGAAAAACAAAATATGTATATACCTTATAGAAATTTGTCGTTTATCTCGTTGTCCTTGCTTGTTAACAAGAGCTTTAGAACTTGACATATGAGAATAGAGTCTTCTAATACCTTGTCCTTTGATTGAAATCATCCAATAATCTCCAAGCTTTATCTCCTCTTACTCATACTATGATTCTTCTCTCTTTCTAAGATCTATGGCAAAATAGCCTTCTCCTACATGGCTACGGCATACTATTCTTTCTCTAAAAGAAAAGCTATGGAGTTTTGGTCTCTTCCTCGAAAGATTATAGCAATCTAAGCTTCTTTTCCGAGATATTAGATAAGAATGAAGGGATATATGCATCTCAAACTCTAGGATTACCTTGAGGCTACTTGCTGTCTTCTCACAGTTTTCTCTATGTAGAGACCCTGACAGAAACAGCAAACTGTTTCGGCCATAACTCTCTGATAAAAACTCAGAATATGGTCATGTAACCAGTCAAAAGAACGGGAAGGCATCTGGTCTACAAGCCAACGCGGGCAGAATAGGCAAAAACGTCTGTATATAGGCACAAACGCACCATCTTTAGAAACGCGTTGTTTTTCCACATTTTTAGTATGCATGGACTCTAAATGTGTAAAAGTACTCTAAATATGACCTCTTATCACCTAAAATCGAAATTCTATTTTTGGGGATACTTATCTCTTAATAGAACTATTCTTATGTTCTTATTTCTTTTAGGATTTTTGAAGCTAATATTTTTATTCTAACACTTTTCTAATGTTTCTAGCCTTATTGTCTCACTCTTTCTAATTAGACTCTCTTTTCTTATTGAAATCTATATTAAAAGAGACACATACATACATGGCTTGGGAGGGACGTTACACATAGTGTTATTACCATGTCACATGTTGAATACATTTTCTTGGCTTTTCTATACCATGAGATTATTTGATAAATTGTAAGGCTTCAAGACCATAATTTTCTTTTCATACTTTCTATGCTATAAAACTATCATATATTGCTAATGCATTGTATTTTTTCCTTGATTTTCCTTGTATTAATGCAGGGATCTAAGTAATAATAAGCTAAGTGGATCCATTCCAGATAGCTTGTCCACACTGAGAAGTTTGAAGTACCTGTGAGTACAATAGAGTTAACTCATGGCACAAAAGGATAAAACCAAAGTTTTTCTTTTTAGTTAATTGTGATTTGATTTGAAGGTAGATTAGGGAGCTAATTTAAATACATTGCATTTCATTTTGTAGGTACTTGCAAAGCAATAACTTTAGTGGGCCTATACCAACAAGATTATTAGCTCTTGAAATTAAGTATGTCTATAAATAAAAAATAATTTCTCAATTTGATTAAAGAAAGAAATGTATATAAAGTTTTTAAAAATTTTCATACTAGCTCTTATCTTTACCTTTCTTTTTGTGTGTGATAGTTATTCAGGCAACCCATTTTTGTGTACAAAGGCAAATGTGACTTGTGTGGTTACACCACCAAGTGAAGGGCAAGGAAAGGATAAGAAGAAGAATTCTAAGATTCATTTGATAGCTGGATTAGCTGTTGGTGGTCTTATCAGCATATTTGTTACATTGGGGATTGCATATCTTTGCCTAAAAAAACAAGCACCTCGAGTAAAAGAGCTAACACGAGGCCGAGGTTCAAGCGATATGAGTGGACATAATGGTATGTATATTAGTTCTTTCTTAAAGATAGGAAATTCATGTAATAATGTGTTTTTAAAAATTATAAAAAAAAATTTGATTGTTTTGGAATGCTACTCATTTACTTTATCATATTTAACGTATTTTGATGTTGACTCTTGACTTGAGTTAAGTGTAATATTACACATCATAACAAGATGAAAACTCACCTTCCAAAGGGGGTTTCCCTTAAATAGTTTTAGGAAAGTAATCTTTTGAAAGAGAGAATGGATGAGAGACTCGTGTAGATCACTATGTTGGGGCTATTCTCAAGATCTCTTGTGTGTGTGTGTGTGTGTGTGTGTGAGAGAGAGAGAGAGAGAGAGAGAGAGAGAGAGAGAGAGAGAGAGAAGAAGAAGAAGAAGAAGAAGAAGAAGAAGAAGAAGAAGCATAAGATGGTCTCTTGTTACGTCCGTGTGAAGGGTTATCCCAAGAGTGTATGAAGGGATATCTGACTAAAGCTTGATTCAAACTTAAGTGGATTCATGGATTTATAAGGTCTCTCATATTAATTACTTCTTCCTCACATTGGCTTTGGAAGGAAGAGAGAGAGAGAGAGAGAGAGAGAGAGAGAGAGAGAGAGAGAGAGAGAGAGAGAGAGAGATTTTGTGCTGCTACCTTTCGTAACATCACATAATTCAACCAAACTATAATAAGTGATTCTATCAATTTTTTGTACTCCCACAACCTTGATTTGTAGATAGAACCCAAATATAGAGTTAAGAATGTAGTAGATGTTTTTGGTTTGCAATGGTTTGGATACTCTACAAGTGAAGTCAATAAATCATGTTGGTGCTATAGAGTCATGCTTTCAACTTGATTTTGATACTCTACAAGCCAAGTTAATAAATCATGCTAGTGCTATAAAGTCATGCTTTCAATGTGAGGTGTCCACCATATTTATATAACATGTGGTCAAGGTAGGATATTCATTTTTACACTTGTTTGGATACCACTTTGTAAGTTAATAATTTCTCAATGTAGAGTGTTATTACATGATGCCAAGTTTATTAAGCTCAAATGTTTTATGTTCTTATGAACATGTAGTGGTGGGGCATACACAAATAGTGGAGGCTTCAAATTTAGCCCAAGCGTTCACCTATCGAGACATCAAAGTGGCCACTAATAATTTCAATACAAAGCTTGGTGAAGGTGGATTTGGTCCTGTTTACCGAGGGAGTCTTATGAATGGTCGATTAGTAGCCATTAAAGTGCTTTCTAGAGTTTCTCATCAAGCAGCTAAGGAGTTTTTAAATGAGGTACTTTGATATTACCTTTTTCCTATAGAATAAGAATGAGGTACTTTGATATTACCTTTTTCCTATAGAATAACAATGAGGTACTTTGATATTACCTTTTTCCTATAGAATAACAATGCTATCAAACTTAGCTTACAAGTCACCTAGATAGATGCATTCATTCACTACCATTTACATTCCTATGGTGCATTTTTATGCAATCTTATCCATCCATATTGTTTATCTATATCATATACCTATTATACAATGAGAGTGTGGTTTGAAATCTTAACATGATGGTATGTGTTCACTATTTTCACTACCCATTGAACTTAATTTTTGTTTTTTAAAAAAAATCAATTATGTCTTACACTTTCTTAGGCCATTATTAAGTGGATTTAATGTCAACTCAGTGCTTTAAAACAACTCGTGTTGCTTGTATGAAAAACGGATATGGTTGTGGAAGAGTCAAGTCTAATCTTCAAGCATTACTAGTATCAATTATACTTGGTTAAGGCCATATACTTATTTGTTTTTGGGAGGTGAAACACATACATTGTAACTTTTCACCTCTTTATTAGAATTAAACTCACATTTGGTGGAAAGAAAGGTTGATGCCTTATCCACGTGGCTATTCTCCCCACCCTCTCTTAAGGCCATTAACTTGATGAATCCATTGTTAACCAATGGCTTGAGAAAACCCATGCATATTGTTCTCCTTTAAACTTTTCATGTTAAAAATTCAAAGACTCTTGTATTCATTAGAGCTACACGGTCTATTATACCTCAAATGCTAGAAACTAAAGACCCTTATGTTCTTCTTGGCTTTGGCAGTTAGGTCTTTTGTCAAGAGTTCACCATAAAAATTTGGTGGCTTTCTTGGGCTATTGTATCGAACAAAATTTAGTTCTACTATATGAGTACTTGTCAAGGGGATCTTTATTTGAAGCCTTACATGGTAAGATTTAGCTTCTTTACAACATCTTATTCTTTAACAAACTTTGAATGATTAGAGATGTAAAGAGTAATATGCTTGCATACCACATGTTTTATAGTTATTAATTGTAAAATATTAATTTATATTGTATGGTTAAGGTCCTCATGCACATAATGCACCATTATCGTGGAGAACCAGACTTTAAATTCTAGTAGATTCTGCAAGTGGTAACGATCTTTTAGAACTTTACTAGTAAATTTTACTAGGTCTCTTATGGTAGTTAAGGAGATATCTTTTAATTTCTTGTGAACTACTTTATTACGATGATTAATTATTATCCTAATTTTTCCTATTAGGGCTAGAATATCTACACCATGGGTGCAATCAACAAATCATTCACAGAGATGTTAAAAGTAGCAACATTTTGCTATCGAAAGATATGGAAGCAAAGATTGCTGATTTTGGAATATCAAAAATAAGGAATACAAAATTCAGTGAAGTTGCAACAACATTGATGGGAAGTTGGGGATATATGGACCCGGAGTGAGTAGACAAAAGTTCATTTTTTAATTAGTAATACCTTCATTAAGAAGAACAAATTGCTTTGTTGTAAAAGGTAAGTTAATGTTAATACCTTGTTGAAAATGAAATTCTTGCTTTGTTTCAATAGGTAGGTTAGTATTAACATTGTTTCAATAGGTAGGTTAGTATTAACATTGTTTGATTTATGTGGCAGATATGCATCAACCTTGAAATTGACAGAAAAAGTTGATGTGTATAGCTTTGGTGTTTTGGTTCTTGAGATCTTATGTGGGCGTCTTCCAATTACTAAGGAAAATCAACAACAACAAGTTCACATCGTGACATGGGTAATATACAAATGATTTTCAAGCATGGCTATAATTCAATTGTATTCAAATTTACTAGTAGCATTAAGTAAACAACATTGCAAACACTTAAGTTGTATGCTATTTGTCTGAGTGTACAATAATAAAGATAGTACTTTTGAAAAAATTTGAAGGTTTATTAAGGCATTGTAAAAATAATTTTGCTATGGGAATTTTAGTAAGATCTTTATTTTTGTGCCTAGTATTACTATCTCATGTTAGTTAATTGTTTGAAACATGTTTAGGGGAAAAGAATTACTATTTTATATGCTTTGCTTTGGCATAGAACTAATGAATTTGTAAATTTTTGGTGGTTTGAATAGGTTTGGCCTTACATTGAGCGAGGGATGATTGTGGATATTGTTGATAAAAGCTTGGAAGACGACTATAATATTTCTTCAGTTTGGAAGGTTGTGGACATAGCAATGAGGTGTGTAGAGCATAAAAGCATTAACAGGCCAAACATGAATGAGGTTCTCAATGAGCTCAAAGATGCAATGCGGTTGGAGATTATGGGCGATCAAGTGGGTGATGTAAAAGAATCTGCACTAGACTATATGAGTACAAATGTGCAAGCTAGGTAAATAATACAACTTTCATACCGGCCTAACTCCCACTTTGCTAGTTAGATTCAGAGTTCCTTTTCAATTCTGATGGATTTAAAATTCTTATTCTAGGTATTTTTCATGTATCACCATAAGAGGCCTTTGTTTAGGATATTTTATCATTTTGCAAGGTCTACTGACACTGTATAAATAAACTTGTATACAATGTGGGACATGTATCAGGAAGAAAAGTTGTATATGAATGTACTTTAATATAATACTTTATTATGCATTATGTGGCTTATAATAAGGAGAGAAGTTGGCCATTTTATTGATTAGTTTGATATGGGTGAATACATATCAAGAAAGAGGGGTGCAAGGGTCAATAATTACCACATGGTGACTTGGACTTGTTTACTTACCTTTATGAGGATTGAGATGCACTTGCTCCGCTTCTTGGCTTGCCTTCTAAAGGTTGAAATGTTGTAATAACTTTTTTTGGCCAATTTTTTAGGTGGATAGTTCCTATGGGCTAATGGTTGGATTTTCAATTTTGTTTTTTAAAATGTTATCAAGTCTCCTTAATCCCTATGGCTTTGACAAAAAACAACAAAACATCTCTCATCTCCTTGAGAATGTTGGTAGACTAATAAATGAGCATTCAATCTACATTGTTTCACATGAGTTCTTAATATTGTGGTGTTTTAGTAATACCTATTTGATCTTATTATCCCTTTAATAATCATTCAATCATTACTTGATCCTTTTTTATTCTAGATTTTCTTTGAACCCATCCTAAACTAGCCTCTCCCTTTGAGCTTGTTTCCTAGGTCGACCCTCCTCCTCCTCCCCCTACCCCTCCTATCAAACACTTATTTTTTGGTAAACAATGGAGATGCTCTGTGATCACTACGAGAAAAGAAAGAGCTAAAGATTTGCAAACTTTAAATCTTCACAATTTCTATTATGTAGGAATATAAAGACGTAAAAATTACGCTTATACACAAAGAAGACACGCTCATGTATCTTTAATGACTAGAATAGGTGATAATTTGGCATGTTCCTGCCCTTCTCAACAAACAAATGGATCCATATAATTTGTGATGAATAGTTTTTATCATTTTTACCTAAATAAAGTACATTGCATGCACTTTATTAATTTTTATTTCCATAGTCACACAAAAATAAATAACTCTTTTTTTTCTATGTCAAAGTGTCTTCAAATAACATCACCTAGAACTACCCTACAAGGAAAATAGTGATTATCCTTGTATTATGCCATGGTCACAAGGGGGAATTTCAAAACACCTTGCAAGCTTCTAGGGGTGGTTATCTAGTGAAAAACCACAATAAAAAACCTCCAAGTTAGTTTTTGGGCTAGAATCTGCCATAACCATCTTGAGTTGTCACAATGGTATCAAAAGGTTGGTTTTTTTAGACCTTCTAAGGGGTGTGTTTCTAGCCATGAAAGGTTGGTTTTTGGGTGCCAAGTTATATACATTACCCTATTCTTTACATAATTATAATTTCTCTAATTTCTCTTTTTGAAACCTTTTTGAGAGGTTTATAAGCCTAATAGTTTTGTACTGTAGGAAGATGCTCTTGACAAAAACTTTTTCAATCTTACCACATAGTGTAGCATTTCTAAGTAGTTTTTCTGTCTAAAATCTCACTTATAAAAAGGCACCTAATATTCCACATTGTCCTTTTTGGTCCTATCTTAGCCTCAAGAAATTCAAATCTGAGAATTTCCAATTAAAGAAAGTTTCTCTAATAATCTACATCTATGGGGTTGGGTTTTAAAGGGTTTTACAAACATAATATATAAGACATCACATCTTCAAAAATCCATAGTTTAACCATTTCTAATGCCCTTGTGGTCAGCACATTATTGGGATAGTTTGCAAACAAGCCTACATGGTGCTTTTGAGAGGAGTTTTTATAACTCAAGAAATTTTTGTATATACCACTTTCCACTGGATTTCCCTTGGACCAAACCTTTTATGGCACCTCTATGGGGTGTGTTTCAAGCTTGTATACTATCCTAAAAAACTTACAATTTAAGAAATCACATAAACACAAAGCCAACATATTAATGATTTGTTTAACCACCTCCTTTATAGTCTCTTGAAGTTCTCTTTCTTCATACCCCAAGAAATTACATTAGCCAAAAATCACCCCTTTAAGAAGACCATTTAACAAAACATTGGAAAGATATAATAAAACCCTAAAAAATCACATTATCACACAACAATTCCTTCAACTACCTATAATGAGAGGATTTCAAAGATTTATGATAGCTTTTTGGGTTATCATTTACACTTAGGAGTTTATAATCTAAGAAAATGTATAATTTGCATAAATTTTTTTTGGAGTAGTTGTTGTTTACACTAAAAAAATTTCAATCTAAGAAATTGTATATCCGAAAGCCCACCCTTCAACCATCTGTATAGATAACTTATTATATTTGGTGACTATTATGATTTTACTTCTAGAATAACTTTTATGGAATATTTTTTATTCGATAATGATACTTTTCTAGGTGCACTTTCTTCTAGATTTGAAAAAATATGAACGTGCTATACCATTATACTAGTGCTACAAATAACACGAAAGTGCTACTATCACTATAGTGCTACCAAGAAAACAAACATGCAATATCACTATAGTGCTACTAAAAACACTAATGTGCTATAGCATGCTAGTGCTACAAAAAATATGAACGTGCTATACCACTATAGTGCTAACAAAAACACAAACGTGCTATACCACGATTGATATATGCATCACCATGAACATGCTACTCACCACGATCGAGATACGTACATGTTTTTTAAATTTGTTTATATGTTTCATTTTAATTTGTACATTTTTGCGAGGTTCTTTCCAACTTATATTGTTTATCAAATTAATGATTTGTTTAACCACCTCCTTTATAGTCTCTTGAAGTTCTCTTTCTTCATACCCCAAGAAATTACATTAGCCAAAAATCACCCCTTTAAGAAGACCATTTAACAAAACATTGGAAAGATATAATAAAACCCTAAAAAATCACATTATCACAGAACAATTCCTTCAACTACCTATAATGAGAGGATTTCAAGGATTTATGATAGCTTTTTGGGTTATCATTTACACTTAGGAGTTTATAATCTAAGAAAATAATTTGCATAAATTTTTTTTTGGAGTAGTTGTTGTTTACACTAAAAAAATTTCAATCTAAGAAATTGTATATCCGAAAGCCCACCCTTCAACCATCTGTATAGATAACTTATTATATTTGGTGACTATTATGATTTTACTTCTAGAATAACTTTTATGGAATATTTTTTATTCGATAATGATACTTTTCTAGGTGCACTTTCTTCTAGATTTGAAAAAATATGAACGTGCTATACCATTATACTAGTGCTACAAATAACACGAAAGTGCTATAGCACAATAGTGCTACTATCACTATAGTGCTACCAAGAAAACAAACATGCAATGTCACTATAGTGCTACTAAAAACACGAATGTGCTATAGCATGCTAGTGCTACAAAAAATATGAACGTGCTATACCACTATAGTGCTAACAAAAACACAAACGTGCTATACCACGATTGATATATGCATCACCATGAACATGCTACTACTCACCACTATCGAGGTACGTACATGTTTTTTAAATTTGTTTATATGTTTCATTTTAATTTGTACATTTTTGCGAGGTTCTTTCCAACTTATATTGTTTATCAAAATTAGGATGCGTGAGTACCCTTATCCTCTTAATTGCTTGCACCTGTGCATTGTCAACGTACTTTGAAAGAATGTACGTTGTTCCGTTCATGTATAAACATCTTGAAGCGCTTGAACGAAGATGGACATTGCAACCCATACCATTTCTGTGGCATGTATTCTTTGTATGCAAGGCTTTCTGAAGTTTATATGGACAGCTTATAGAGCTTGAACGAGCATGAGCATCAAGCCTACAATTATATTCGATGTGAGAAATCGATGGATATCGACAGAGATCTAAAAGTACATCACAAGGTAGATAATTCCAAATTCATAAACACATTTAAATCTGAGTTAAATGTCATTCATTAAGTCATAGGATTTTCATGCTCGTTTGTGTGAGTGAAGTTTTTGAAAAAAATATATACATAAAGTATGGCGGGGAGTTGGCACAGTCCTCCCCAAAATTTAATAATCATAAGAGAACATGCTCTTCCTCCATTTCCCAAATAGCACTTTCAATATTAAAAGTGAACCAAAACACCTTCAGTGTTGAAGGCAGCCATTAGTCTTACATATTGATTCGTGATACAAAATGCATTTTTAAATGTGGTAATGAATTTGTAATTTTCTAATTTGCGAGGTACTTTTGAATCCCTATCAAACATAAGAACATGCTTCAAGCTCATTGATTGTGGATGTCAATCGAGCATTGATCCCAAGAAGCAGGGATTTAATATTCACGTGATCACATGATTTTTTGTGATAATAACACATGTGAACAAGTTATTCACATGTTCTCATGTTACCATTCACAAAATAACAGGTCACTTGCGATTTGGGAACCCCTTAAAAGCTTGGCTACACATGGGAATAAGGTATTCACATGTTCTCATGTTACCATCTTCACATAATAGCAGGCTAGTGGCCACCTAAGAAGATTTTTTATGCTCGAGAAAGATAATTTTTTTAGGCCTTTGTGAAAGCTTTGTGAATATAACATGTGATCACAAGATTTTTTGTGTTATTAACATATGTTATTAACATGTTCACATGTTCTCGTTTACGACAGTGAAATCCCTGATTCCAAGTATACTTTCAAATTCATGTTCATTCGAGCATTTGAAATATGCTCTACACTACACGAAGTATCCTACCCAAGCACTGACACAAAACACGGTAAAAGAATTAAAAAAAAACAATCTTGTTTTGTAAGCTTCAGAGCATGGAGTGCACCTGGTTTTGATGATGATGATGTGTGTGTGTGTGTGTGAGAGAGAGAGAGAGAGAGAGAGAGAGAGACAGAGAGAGACTACCTGCTTGCATTTATGCACCCGTTCAACACACCAAAAAGCACGAGCTCTAATGGACCTGCATAGGCTTTGTGATTGTAGCGCTTGGACCTTTCAACACACACATCCATCGAATGTTGATCCTTCTTCCGTACTTTTTTTCTAGCTTGTGTTCTACTGGCTGTGCGCTTCGCTTGCTTTCTCTCACATAAATACCACGTTAATGTTCCTGCTAGCTATGAACTTTGATGATATGCTTGGTGTGCTCTTGATTCATATAAAAAAACGAGGAGAAGGTGAAATCCCCAAGAAAACCCATGAATCACAGGTTGCCAAAATCCATCTTCCTTCTAGACAGGCTTGGCTTGGTGTTGCGATGCTTTTTAGCAAAGAGGCAACATCATCTTTGCTGAGGTTTCATGGAAGCAAGAACCACCACTCTCTTTCTATGTAGAGGAAGGCCAAAGGCTTTCACCTCGGGCTCACCAAAAATATGAGGGCTCTTTTGTTGGAACCAAGCACTGAAGAGTCTCACTTGATCGAAAGCTGGAAACCCCATTGTTTCTCATAAAATACACGCAAGCCTTTTGCCCTTTTATCTCTTTGTCTTGCTTGTGGCCTCGCCAGTTTGCCTTCCCACCTTCATGAGCCTTGCGTTTTTGCCTCCTCCTTGTAGCCAATTATTTCTCCTTCTCCTTGTGTTCAATGTTGCCGCTTTAGGAGTTGGTATGTAGCCGGTTTCATTATTTTACCGGTACTGCCCGGTGACCAGGAGCCTCGTGATGACTACTACGAGGCCGTCTAGAAAGCAACTTCGTGGACATAGCAGGCCTGATCACCATAGCCTGCACACGTGTAGGGGCATGGTTGGTATGCGCGATGACAATGCTAGTAGATTTAATGAAGTTTTCCTTCTTGGAAGAGGAAGAAGAGGTGTAGTACATGATTTTTTTTCTCACTAACTTATGTAAAAGGGAGGCGTTCTTTGCAAACTATTCTATGAACCTCCCATAATAACCCACCAAACCTAAGAAACTTCTAAGCTACTTAAAGGAAGTTTGAGTTGTGAGATATGCGAACTTCTCCACCTTGGCTAGGTCTGTTGCTATGCGTTGGTTTGAGACCACATGACCTAAAAGGGTTCTTGAGGATGCTCCAAAGAAACATTTTTCTCCGTTAAGGGCTATCCCATACTCTACACACGTCAAACCATTTCTACAAGCATTCTAATTTATGTTCCTTCTTCTTGAAGATACAAAATTAATCCAAATGTACTTCAATGAAATTGTACAAGAAGGACTGGAAAGTAGCCATCATCACTCTCTGCAAGATTACTGGGGTACTGCATAAGCCAAAAGGCATCACCTTGTAATAAGTTTCCCATCCAATGGTTAAGTTTGTCTTAGCTCTATCTTCTTCATCTATGGGAACTTGGTTGTACCCACCACTTAACCAATCTAAAAAGGAATACATTTCATGACCAGCCATAGTATCCAGCAAAAATTGGTTAATGAAGGATATTGGGAGGTCCCTTTTTTATTTTAGCATTGATATTCCTAAAATCTATACATATTCTCAACTTCCCATTCTTCTTTGGTACTGCCACTAAATATATAAAACATGCCTCCAATAGCTCAAGAAGTTCAACTTTGGCTAATGTTAAGTAATTAGGGTTCATGCTCCTTTGTCTCTATCTTACTAGCTTGGTATTAGGCTCTAAGTCAATACGATGTCTTATTTTTTATGACATTTACTACACCATGTGTTGGCCCTTAGGGTGGCCTTTGAGTGTCTCTAAACTGGTCTTGATGGGTTCAAAAAGAAGTGGAATTGTTGACACTCAGTGCATTTGTTTTCTCTAGAATGGCATTCATTAACTTCTTATTCATATTATTGGCCAAGGAGGTTATAAGGTAACCTTTCAATTTTCTCCTCTAGTGCACTAGGGGCAAGAGCCTGGGGATTTTGGTTAAGACGTGAAGCTTGACATGAGCTGACACTCACAAGGCACCTGTGTGACCGTTCGACATTTACACCACTGGCGGGTTTGGTAGCTGGCACCGACATATCTTCACACCAGAAATTCTACAGATGGACTACATCAACTAGTCCACACCTACCCACTCTTTAGTGTGTTCACATTGTGGATCACTTGTATATACTCTAGTATGTGTCTTAATCGATTTATCTCTTTAGTAGTCCTCTTTTGTTGAAGAAGAAGAATAACAATTTTCAGCCTCTCATCTTGTGTTCTCTTCTAGGGTTTGTGTGTGTGTGTGTGTGTGTGTGCTTGCAAGAGCTCAAGCTCCCTTCTCCCCCACATCTTTTCATGGTATTAGAGCCTGGTTCATGCTAAGAATCTAAGCAACAAATAAGAGAAGCATAAGAAACGGTATGAGAGTAAGAGCTTCATCTACTCTTTTCCCTTTGTATTGGCTACTACACCCTTGTAGGGAGCTCTTCGGGAGAGGCACTAAGCAAATGAACTCGGATTCAAGAGGTGTCTTCATGGGAGCGGAGCTATAGAGTAATTATATTGTCCTTTGGAAGAAATTTCTTGGCCAAAAATGCGTTTAGGTGTGTCTTGAACTCCGGTCTTTAGTTCGCAGGTGTTCGTGCGCACTACGGATAAGTTTCGATTCTCTATAAATTTCTATTTTTAGAACTGTAAGAAGAGCAATCGGTTGTGTAGACATTGTGTCTACTACAAAGAGCTCTTATAGTTGCCATTGGGTGTATGTATGCAAATTAAGGTCACTGTGTTGTGATAGTTTGGGTGTAGTATAGTACCGCTCCGGAGAGAATAGAGCAGTTTGTGCATGTTAAACAAGAGTGCTATTTTTGGTGAGTTTATATTGCAGACAAGATGTCGAATGATGGAATTCTTGAGCACAAATCATCCGATAAGCTAATATATGCGAGGAATCACTAGCGTCCCATACTACCATGATACCACCCATACATTCCTTACCAATTTGGAACTCCCTAGTCTGCCGTGTAGGAAACATGAATAAAATCCTATATAAAGTAATAAGATGGCCTTATCCCAGACTTTCACATACTAAAACCTCTCTCTATATACCTGAGACCTCATCACGGAATAACTCTTTCCAAGTACATCATTAGAAAAGAATTTGAATTATTGGTACCTTTCTAATGATAATTACCTAATAAACACAATAAAGCTGGGGTAGAAAAATAACTCACCTAGATACATAAGCAACTAGGTATCCAAGTTGGAATATGCACAAAAGTACAAGGAACATACTCCAAAATTACGTGCAAAAAACGAAGGCAAATGCTACCGACCATATTAGAGAGTTTGGGAAAATCTCGATTCCCATTTTGGAAGATTAAAAAATGGAGGCATGGTGAAGCTTGATAAGATTTTATCAAAACACCCTCATGTGACATATCATTGGAAAACTCTTGAAGAGTAGGTTCTAAATCCACATTCTCCGACAGCTTTGGAATTGGTATACTCAAGATATACCAAAAAGTATATTGAAAAAAAATTCCCAAAGTAATGGGATTTTCCCAAATTTCCTAATATGGTCATTGTAAACCATGGATAAAAGCATAGAAGCTCCTCGAATCCATAAAAACCATAGTTGATCATAAAAATCTATGCATGCCATCTAATGGTCATAATCATGCCAAAAGAAGCATTAAAATTGGTGGCCAACTCATCAATTCAGAGTATATAAACATGGTGTTGTTCAAACAAAACTCCAAGTAAAAAAAGTGAAACACATTGTGTAGAACTCATTAAAAAACCCCTAGACACAAGTGATCTAGGCAGAAACTGATGAGTCCATAAAAAATTTAGAAAACATCCAATAAAATCCACCAAAACAAACAATCCAACTAACCCATGATAGAATTTGTCTTAGCCTTAGGAAATTAAGCATAGACCACACTTAAACAAGTGCAAAATAAATTATCATGGAAAAGTGTCAAAGGCGAGACACACTTTGAACGCAGATTCTACCCATCACTGAAGAAAGTAAGGAACATGTCCAACAAAAGAATGGCTAAACAATGGTAAAAAATCATGAAAACATCGTTTAGAATTAATCCAAATAAAAATAACTACTAATACGAGGTACAATTGTATTAATAATATGCAAATAACCCGCGTCTATCTAATGTCACAATGTGAGAACGTACTTCCATACTAAATAACCCTAAAAAAATATTAAATTCTCGAGAAAAAAGAATTATCATGATTTTTTCCTTATTTTTTAGGGCCTCAAAATATGCTAATTTTGAACTCCACCAAACCCCAATCTGTATTTTTCCAAAAAAAAATAGCAAATAGATTTGCCAAAATACCAATTTCTAGGAGTTTAAAAAATAATTTCTAGAAATTTCTAATTTCTCTTGAGAATCCCATCATTCACGAAATTTCCAGTTCCATCCGACAATTCTTAAATCCAATGAAAATTTATAATTTTAATGGATTTTCTAATTTTTTGGATAGAAAATAGATTTTTAAAGGAATTTAAATGGTCACGGGCGCCCGAATGGACACACCACATGCCAATCACCAACCCCACATTTTCCAAAAATTTCAAATAACCTTTGTCTTACTTTTCACTAATTTTTCAAAAAAAAAATTAATTTATTCCGAACGCATTAGAATACAAACGGTAAAAAAATTTCGGAATCCCCATGATCTTCTCGAAATATGGAAAGCCAACAGTTTCAGGAAAATAAAAACACAAAAAAAAAATTCAGAATGTGAAAGGTCAAAAGTTTTCGGAATCTGAAAGGTGAAAAGATCACCAGAATCCAAAAGATCAATAGGTTTCCCGGGAATGCAAAAAGCCAAAAGGCTCCAAGAGAAAATAAATTCAAAAAATTTAAGAGGATTTTTTTCCTCAATTCTCATATTTTCTCCCTTTTTTCCAAGCTTTGAAAAGCTTTTTTTTAATTAAATAAAAAAACATTTTTAAATAATTAAAAGCTTTTTTAAGCTTAAAAGGTTAAAAAAATGAATACATGATGGGGGGGGCGATTTTTGCCTGCACTCCCCCCCCCCCCCCCCCCCCCCCCCCCGCGTGTGCAAATTGTGTGAGAGAGAGGAGAAGCCTCTCTCCTCCCCTTCAACTCCATTTCAATCTACTCTCTCACCACCCCCTCTTTCTTTGTTAATAGAGAGGAGAATTAAGCAATAATTATTTTTTTCTTAATCATAATTAAAAATTAATTATGATTAATGTTTAATAAAACTATGCCTATTAAGACATGCGGGAGAGGAAAATAGAAGAAAAATTCAGAATTCAGAGGAGAAGAGAATTCCACACACATGGGAGAGCACTCCATGCATTAATTGGCTACCTTACTCTACATTTTAGTAGAAATTTATTGATAGTAGCACCATGGAAAAACCTGCCAAAATGCATTAAAAATATATTTTTTTCATAAAAATGCTCTAAAATTTTAAAACAAATTAGGAAAACTTTTCAAAAATTGTAGAAATTTAGGGAATTCCCTCTACCACAAATATCCATAGTAAAATGTGTGGTATTTTGGTAAAAATTTCATAAATGCTTATTTTAAACCAAAAAATTAGGAAAAATAGCATTGAACTCATGGAATTCCCCTGCAAACATCGATTCGTCCATTGAATAGAAGAAACATGCATTCCAACTGCCATATCGACCATCCACGTGATAATCATCAAAACAAATCAACAAAATAATATTTTTATTTAGTAAATATTAAAATTTACTTTAAAAAATACTAAAAATTAGAATAAGAAAAAACAACAATAATTAACTAGAGATTCTATGATACCACTGTTAAAACCCTAAGATCTCTCTAGATAATTGTTATATATAAACTTGCATAAATCAGGCATAATCTCATACACCCAACCACCCCCGAGCCCAAGGGATGCACACATGAATTACAATGAAGTACCTCATACCTTTACCTTGATGTCCCATACCACCAAAAGGTATGACTCCAATCTAGCAGCATATAGTGTGAAATGGCATGAGAGTAGATACAATCCTCTCTCTATACAAGAGAACATCTTATCATAACCTAGCCTTAAGAAAACATCCCTTGAGTGTGCCCCATGTCCCTATTATATAGGAGAGCCCTCAAGTGACTCTTGACTCTCCATTTCCCATGTGTGACCCTTGGATGCCTGACCCTAACCTCAACCCTTAAGGTTAGTTCTAACTCATGCGCCACTAGAGCTTGTTCCCATGCTCCCATATGCTCACAAGCCTAATGTGGGTTAGCCTCCTAGTATATGCACATATAATGTGCACATAACACTTACGATGGTTATGTGACACATCACTATGCTTACATGGCAAAAGTTGTGCAAGTTATAGAACCCACATGTTTTGAAGAAGCTACTAGGAATTTAGATTAGGAGAAAGTCATGGATAAAGAAATGGCTACATTGTATGGAAATGAGACTTGGGATTTGTTGCCATTGCGTGAAGGTAAGAAAGCTAATGGATGTAAGTGGGTGTATAAGGTGAAACATAATAGTGAGGATGGTAGCATAAGCAAATATACAAGACTAGATTGGTAGCCAAACGACATGAGTAGACACATGGGATTGGTTACGAGGAGACGTTTGCCCTAGTTGCAAAGATGGAAACTTTGAGAGCTGTGATTGCGGTTAGCCACCTAGTTTTGAGGATACAGGTCACCCATAGTATGTATGTAAGCTTCATAAGGCCTTGTATAGCCAAACGACATACGTAGACACATGGGATTGGTTACGAGGAGACGTTTGCCCCAGTTGCAAAGATGGAAACTTTGAGAGCTGTGATTGCGGTGGCTACAGCTAAAGGCTGGTTTTTACATCAGTAAAAAATGTGTTCTTACATGGTGACTTTCAAGAAGAAGTGTATATGGATTAGCCACCTAGTTTTGAGGATACAGGTCACCCATAGTATGTATGTAAGCTTCATAAGGCCTTGTATGGGCTCAAGCAAGCTCCACAAGTGTGGCATGACAATATTGTTGATGAGTATCTTGACACTACTAGTTTTCATATAGCAGAGCAGATCACTCTTTCTATGTGCGCAAGAGTCATAAGGGTATTGTGATCATCACCATCTATGTAGATGATCTTATTGTGGGGGTGACAACTTGAAAGAGATTGAGCATGTGAACAATCTTCTCAAAAGGAAGTTTGACATGAAGGATTTGGGAGATATGCGCTACATTTTGGGCATTGAGGTCATTCGCACACGTGATGGTATTTGGTTGTCACAGAGATAATGTTTATTGGACATGTTGTCCAAGTATGGGATGGTTGGTTATAAGCCAATCTAAGTGCCATTAGATCAAAATGGCAAGCTCAGTGTGCAGATGCAAGTTATGTGTTGGAGGACCCCACTATATACGGGAAGATTGTGGGTATTTTGATCTATGTCACGATCAGCAGGCCAGATTTGTGTTACACTGTTGGCTTAGAGAGCCAGTTTATGAAGGTTCTGCGCCAACCACATCTTCACAGTGTGCAATGCACACTTTAGTATTTTCAGGGCCACTGTTGATTATGCATTGTTTTAAGCAGCCACCAGGAGTACCATTGGAGCTATATGGGTACACAAATTCAGATTGGGTAAGTAGCATCTCAGATAGGAGATTTACTAGGGGATTTATGTTTTCATTGGGGAGTGTTGTTATGACATGGAGTAGCAAGAAGCAGCCCACAGATGCCTTGTTAAGTAGAGAGGTAGAGTACAGAGAGGAGCTGCGGTGGTGGCAACATGCGAGGTAGCTTGGTTACGCAAGCTACTTGTTGATTTGGGGTTGCATGTGGAACGAACGTTTGTCATGTATTGTGACAATCTTAGCAGTATACAGTTGGCCAGGAACCCAATTTTCCATGTGTAGAAGAAACACATTGAGGTACCCTATCACTTCATCAACAAGAAGAGAGTCTTGGCAGGTAACATCGACTTGGCCTACGTCAGCACATAGGATCAGGTCACTAACATCTTCACAAAGGGGAGCTGAGAAGCTCCACAGGTTTTGAGATATGCTTGGAGTTCAAGATATGGAGTTGAGCTTGAGGGGGAGTGTTGAGATGTCAAGCTCAACATAAGCTGATACTCATGAGGTGCCTACATGACCGTTCGACATAAACATCAGTGGCGGGTTTGGTAGTTGGCATCGATATATCTTCGCGAAAGATTCTAGAGCTAGACTATATCAACTAATCCACACCTACCCACTCCACCTTTGCGTGCTCACATTATGGACCATTTGAATATACTCTAGTATGTGTGTTAGTCACTTTATCTCTTTAGTAGACCTCTTTTGTTGAAGAAGAAGAACAATTTTCAGCCTCTCATCTTGTGTGTTCTCTTCTAGGCTTTGTGTGTGTCTGCTTGCAAGAGCTCAAGCTCCCTTCTCCCCTACATCTTTTCAATTTTTAGTTATTACTGCATAAAACGGCCTACATGGGGTGGAGTTCCTTTGTACGGACATTTGCTAAGGTGGATGACTTTATTGTTGATTCCATGAAGGCTGGTTCCATTAAGACCAAGGAGCCACAGGAAGTTAGGACTGGCACTGAGATTGCCCCAAGTATGGAAAGATGTTTAGGGAGGAAGACTTTGAGATTTTGGGGCCCATGGTTTATCATAGGATTGGCATAAGTATTCCTTATGGGGGTTGGGTAATACTCCTCTTCCTGTTGCTTGTACTATCCTAGTCTCCACTTCATCACACAGCCTAGCTGGTGTAATTACATCACGTAAGGTGAGTGGCCTTTCCAAATCAAAACATCTTCTTATAATTGGGTCTAGCCTCCTTGAGATACCCCTTTTTTAATCCCATCATCTAGGTATGGTTTCCCCATCCTTAAGACATATAGACTCCTTGAGATACCCCTTTTTTAATCCCATCATCTAGGTATGGTTTCCCCATGCTTAAGACATATAGCTCAATCCTTTCTCCCTCAAACTTTCCCAAGTTCATAAATTCATCTCTCATGCGGAAATCCACAAACCCTTCTCTCCTAAAAATTGTAAGAAAATCTTATTTCAACTCATCCCAAGTGCCAAATCTTCCATCACTCTCTCTCATACCATTGAAATGCCATGTATTTAAGTGTGGCAGAAAAAATGGATAGCCAATACTTCGGAGTTCTAGAAGTGTTGGCTATTCCTACCACCAAAGGAACTCTGTTACATGAAGATTTGGGTATTCATTATACTCTCCTTTGAAGATTAGCAAAAGGGCTACATTAATAGGGTAGTCTTTCACATTCTCAATAGCTCTCTAGATTGGATAGCACCTATGGGGGTGCTCCTTGGTATGCCATGTTGGGGAACAATAAGGGTAGATCTTCTAAGGCTCTCTTTGCACCTTCTAGTCTTATTTGGGCTATCTCTGCCTTTCTCTTCTCAAGATCCTTTACAATCTTTCAAAGGCTTGTCCAATGATTTGTCAGCTCATCAACCCCTTCTTTGTTCTTTGTTCTTTTTTTTTGAATTTCCTTGTAACATGTGCAAGGCTCTTTCATTACACAAGGGTTCAAGATCTTCCAACTCTTTCTTGTTTCGACGATAAAAACCTACCTTCATCTTGCTAAAAATGGTAAGCAATCCTACCTAAAGTTATCAAAGTCTAGCTCAACCAATTCAATGACTATGAGATAATAAGCTACTTTCTAGGGAAGTGGAAACTGGAATTCTTCTCTTCTTTAAGACTTCTTGTAAAGGGGTTGTCATGATATTAATGTGGGGAAAGATTAATTTATAGGATATCACTTCACCTAATAAAGTAAGCAGATCCTTTCTTGATTGGGGATAATGAGGATCTTCCATCTTGCATTAAGCATATTTTAGCACTGTGGGAAAACAAGGTGAGAATAGTGACAGTGATTAGGGGACCTATATTGCGGTGTTTACAACATCGTTTGCTGAGGTGTGTGAGTAGTGGTGAGTTGATGCTTGATGCCATTCTCCTTGTAGTAGCTATCAAATTCCATTGAAAGTAATTATCTTCCTCGATACCAAACTTCTTCACCTTCTTTCTTGTCTCATTTTCCACAAGCTTATGCCACTGTTTGAACTTGCCAAAATCTTCAGCCTTATCCCGAAGGAAATAGACTCACATCTTTCTAATATAATCGACGACTAACAACATAAAGTAAGAAGATCCATCTAATGCAGTAATAGACATTTTACCACAAAGATCAGCATGTACCAGCTCTAGAGGAGTCTTTGCCTGATTGTTGCTTTCATGTGGAAATGCCTTGTGTTGTTGCTTGCCCATCATAGCACTAGTTTTGAGTTATACGTGCGCAAACAGGCCTTGCCAAGTCGTGATTTTCACTTTTGGCATTGTCGTCCATGACATTCACAAGGATGGACTGCAAAGGTGCTTGGATGGTCCGATTGACATTGTTTGGTGGGTGATGGCCTCTATAACACCACTAGTAGACACACAAGATGAATATGTAGGAGGATAAGAACTTAGGGATATTAGGATCCCAGACTCTATCCTTTGTCCTCTGGCTGGCACAAATAGTCACTACTGCACCTTCAATATGATTGAGCTATCACTTCAAACTATCCTCCACAGTTAGACCAAACCTTCAAGACTTCATATTTTTAACCCAAATGTCTCAACTGACTTCAGTTGTCGAGTTGCTACCTTAAATCTCTCCCAACCACCCCATAAAGATGATTATTACCCAAAACAGACACTAGTTGATGATCCAGGCCAAAAACTATCTGCCAATACTAGAATGCTTCAAGAACTTGTATCATAACTTCATAGCAATTATTAGCATCCTTCTACTAACCACGACTCACTTCAACTAATATAGAAATGGTAGAAAACTGCCTCCATCCTCTTTACATTGCCAGAATGCGCCCTCTTGGCTCCTCTTTAATCCTCCCGCAGCATCAGCTAACCCTATAGCTACTACACCGGAATCTTCCCAAACTCTTGCCTGGCCCCCTTCTAATCCTCTGCTGATAGAAAACTGACACAAAGTTACCTCAGATGACTGACACAGAAATGATCAAAACCTAATCTTAGCTTAGGACAGATGACTTTAACATATTTCAGATAGAAACAGATCCGACTATCTACCAGAGTGTCCTCCAATGATAGCCAACCATGAGTACTTTATCCTGAACTTCTTAAACCCACAGTAGTCAGGTCCCTTTCCTATTGACACTATTCTACCCTAGATGCCTGTAAACTAGCTTGTATGACTGATGCAGAATCCAATTTCTTTCCTCCTTACTCCCTTATCGTCCTTCTGGTCCAGCTGACATTAATTTCTCAATCCCAAAACCATTCTGAGCATCCCCTGCTGACCTTCAGCTCACTTTGATCTCAATGGTTTAAACTATTACCAATTCTTCTCTCGAGGGAAGAACCAACTAAGTTAGAATCCCTATCTAGATTAGAGACTCTCTCTTTTATGTATGATGTATCCTCCTAGCCCCCTTATGCTCTGCTGACCTCCTTCAACTGAGTCTCATCTCATTGGTTTAAATTGTTGCCAATTATGCTCTCGGAGATAGAACGAACCAAGTCAAAATCCCTATCTAGATCATAAACTCTCTCTTTTATGTCTGCCATATGCTCCTAGCCCTTATGCTACTCTAGCTTCATGAAGGTATGACTCTAAAGATGCCTTGCTGTCAACAACTGCCGACAACTACTCTCACTGATCTGATGTTTGATTTGCTAAATGCTGATGACTGACTCAACTGGAGTAGATTTTCTTTGTTTTGAGTCCTCCAAGACCTCTAAACCCTCAAAACACTTAAACCAAACCAAAGTATGACCCTCTAGACATCCAACTGATCACTATCTAGTCACAACTGCTCCAAAATGATAAATTTTCCACAACCCTGTCTGACTTCTCTGAGACTACAAATTGTCAAACTCGACTCAAAATATCTCTTCTTGTGCCTAAAATGACCCTTTTACTTCATTTGTTGACCCCATAGACACTTGGCTATCTGTATAGCTGATACTCTTATGTCCCATTCTGACAGCATATTCTCAATAGAAGTAGATTGTTTCAAACATAAAGCAGCTCAATCCTCCTAAATCATACACTTTTGCACAAATATTCTAACTTAACAAAATTAAACAAAACAAATAAATCCAAGCTCCAAAAAATAATTTTCCATTGATCATGACATAGATACAAGCTTCAAACTCATTGTTTTCTCCTCAAAGCAAAGAAAGACTATCTCAACAACCTTGAGACAATGGGTTAAAAACTATTTGACAAACACACTGAAAACTTGTATTTTTTCCACCTGTAGGCTCAAGCTTCTATTCAAGCTACAATGAACTCTCTATTGTAGACTGCATGCCTTCCCTAGACAATCCTAATTCAACACCCAACTGACTTAATAGCAGCAATTTAACATTTTTCTGGATAAAATCACATCTCCAATGGAGAAGCCTCACAGAAACCACTAGGCACACCACTCTTGAATGATTCTCTTGCTCTTAACATCTTCTTTGCTCTGATTTTCCCAAATCCACTTTGATTACTCTGAACATCTCTTCCAATCCCTTTGAAAACTAGAAGATCTCTTATCTGTAGATAGATTACTTCACTATAGATACTTCTCTTGCTTCACTTGTTATAGCCCCTCTCTCCTTTTCTCACCCTCTCGTAAATTTTCCCAACAAACCCTTTGTCCCTTTGTCACCTTGTCTCCTTTTGGAACCTTTGCGTTGTCTCTCCCCTTCATCCATGCACCTTCTATTTTGGTTTTTCGACATCCTCTCTTATCCTCTCCATTGCACCATTGTTTACTGCCACCCTGGATCCTTTACACATCATCATTTATTTATTTTTAATTTCCATACTCCTTATTTGTTTTGAGTTTTGGCCACCTCTCACATATTGCCCCAACCCAACTTTCACACTCTACTCTCTAGTTTCACATAACCCTGATGTGATGTGGCCTCAGTCGTCTAAGGCCATTCACCCTATTTGCATGTAATTGACCACTCAAATCTTGTAATTAATAAGATCCATTGGAAGAAACTTCATGAATGACAAATGGTCCTTCCCATTTGACCCTAAACCATGTTTGAAAAGTAGCATCTAAAGTGTTATTGTATCTGAGGGCCAACATTGCTTCCCAACTTGTCATTGAAAGTTTCAATTCTTTTCTGACTGACCTATTCATACCACTTAACTGCTTGCTCTCTATCCAACAGTGAAGAATGTAAATTGGTTAACCTCTTCTTCTCCTGCTCTTCTTGGGTCATGTTATGCTGTAGCAAAAAGTCAAGTGATGGTAACATCACATTCATAGGCAACATTCAATCTTTTATATACTAAGTGATATGGGGTATATCCAATAGCATTATTTTCAGATACCCTAAAGGCCCAAACTGCTCTGTCTAGGTACATATCCCAATCACTGGGATGATCTTCCACAAGCTTGAACAATAATCTCTGCAACACTCCATTGAAACTCTCTACTAACCCATTGCATTGGGAATGGTATGGTGTGGTAAATCTGTGTTTAATTCCCAACTTCTTGTTTAGCTCCTTGACTAAATCTGTTCTATATTCTTTCCCCTGATCAGCAGACCTTGGTATAGTGTGGTAAATCTATGTTTAATTCCTAACTTCTTGGTCAACTCTTTGACTAAATCTTCTTTGTATTCTTTCCCCTTATCATTGACCATTTCTAAAGGAACTCCAAACCAACGAATCATTTCATATACAAATCTACAGACCACTTGGGTAGTAGCATTGCTAGTTGCCCTAGCCTCTAGATATCTTGTCAAATAATCCACAGTAGTAGTAATGATGAAAAACTTCCTACTTTTAATTCCTTGTAGTGGCCTATGTTGCATTATACGTTATACAAGTTATATGTTATACATGAATAAGGGCGTATTTAATCAAATACACTTAAAATATGGTCATATTATTCCATGCCACGTCGGACATTAATCTACTTAAAGTTTTAGTCCCAGCAAATGGATCGTATGGTATTTGATCGAATGTCATACGATCGAAAGGTATTCTATCGTATGCCTTTCGTTCGAAAATTCAATTCTATCAAAACAATTACTATTAGCTATATAAGCTTGCTTATGGGCCGCATTGTCATTGTACAATTCTCCAGGTTCCTGCAAAAGGAATCTGCCTCTTGCCACTTATGGTGGTAAGAAAAAAAAATCTAATTTAGTTAGAACTATTAAATTAGGCAATTTAGGTAGTTTGACACCCTTGTGTTTCAACATAGTTCACACTAGGGTTAGTGAGTCTAAGTAGTTAGAATCCCTTGTGTTTGAACATTGTTCACACTAGGGTTTAGATCAATTAAAGTAGCTAGAATCCCTTGTGTTGGAACATTGTTCACACTAGGGCTTAGGTCAATTAAAGTAGTTAGAATCCCTTGTGTTGGAACATTGTTCACAATAGGGCTTAGCTCAATTAAAGTAGCTAGAATCCCTTGTGTGTTGAAACATGGTTCACGCTAGGGTTTAGATAAATTAAAGGAGCTAGAATCCCTTATGTTGGAGCATTGTTTCATACTAGGGTTTAGGTTACTTAAAGGAGCTAGTATCCCCTGTGTTGGAATATAGTTCAGAGTGGGGTATAGGTTATTAAATTGAAAAAGCTAGAATCCCTTGCATTCGAACATAGTTCACACTCGGGTCTAAGGGGTGGGACATTGTTGATAGACTATGTTAGAAGCTAGCTTCATAAATAGCATTGGGGTAGTAGGATTCAATAAGTGTGGATATTTGTTGTTATTTGTATTTTCTTCTTTGTTTGTGCATACAATTATTTTTCAATATGAATTCAAAATTAGAAATAGAAATTTTAAAGTGTGGAATGCATAATGGTAGATGTATAACTTATTTTATGGCATCAATGATCATGTATTGATGTAAAGTTGCTCATGAGTCCTTTTGTGCTTTAAACAGCTTAAGATTACGATGGGTGGATCTCGAGGTCCTGAGTGGGACTATGTAGAAGAGTTGAAGCATGGTAGATACACATCTCATGTTAAGTGTAAGTCTTATGGCTATGAATTTCATGGCAGTAGTGCAACGAGGGTTAAGGAGCATCTATTCAGAGTCGGTGTTAATGTTGCAGCTTGTTCTAATCCACTACCTAACGTTAGCATTAAGTTATATAAGTATGCTGCAAAACTAAAAACCAAGGCAGTATCCCCATGGCAACCAAAGGTAACAAATACCGCCACATATTACAGGAATCATGCTCTCAAAGATGCATTGGTCTCACGATGAGGATGTAGTATGTCCACAAGTGAATGCATCAGTAGCGTCACAGAGAATGCATCAGTTTAGCAAGAGAATGCATTAGCTCAGCAAGAGAATGCTCCTTCGCAAATTGGGGAACCCTCTAACATGCACTCGATGCCTCCTACGTGCACTGCTGCCTCAAGACAAAGTAATGGTGTGAGCAAACAATCTAGTCCACTATATTCTTCCTTCAATCAAACTGTAACATTGGAGATGCATTTGAAGTGGACACTCGAGCATTTGTTGCTTGTGGGATATCATTTAATGTCATGCATAACCCTGTACGTCTAACCCGGCTCAAATTATGGGATATGGTCATGTTAGACCTTGTCACACGTCAATCAAGCCTTCGCAAACACGGCTACAACATGCAACTAGTCCAATTTTTCTTCTCTTATGCTTTTACATGTTATAGAGTTTGTAAGTTTTAGGCTTTTAAGATTAGGGATTGTTATTTTTTCCATGCACTATGGATAGCCTATAGAGAGCTATGCTTCTCTCAAGAGATGGCCATATGCCTTAGCCTCATGTATGAGACTTATGCATTAGATATATGCATAAGGCCATATGCATAAGCTTTATGTATGAGGTTTATGAATAAGCCACATGCATGAGACTTGTGAATAAGCATGCCGGTAGCATCCAATGCATGCCGGTATCTTCCAATGTATGCCGATAGCCACCTAGGTATGTCGGTAACTTCTTGGGCATGCTGGTAGCTACCAATGTATGCCGGTAGCTACCTACACATGCTGGTAACTACCTAGGCATGCTGGTAGCTTTCCTAGGCATGTCGGTAGCTACCAATGCATGCCAGTAGCTTCCAAGGCATGTTGGTAGCAACCTAGGCATGCTGGTGCTATAGCCATAAGTATGCATTAGCCTTATGCATGCCGATAGCTATAACCATATGCATGCATCAGCCTTATGCATGCATTAGCCATATGCATAAGACTATATGCATAAGCCTCATGCATTGGAGTATGCATAAGAGTTTTAAGTATTTATGTTTCTTCTTGGATAGATGGCAAATAACTTGCGGCACGATGTTACACCTGAAGAAGGAGTCGATATCCCAACAATATTCGTAAGTATATATTAGCCTCAAATTGCATCTTATCTTTTAATTTAAGAAGGTTATCTTAAATAACAACATAATTGCAATGTTCATTTATTTTTATGTCTATAGCTTGAATTAGTGGGTCGCCCCCTTACGCAAGATGAATATGATTTTGCGTTACAACAAGGTTTGGAAGCTCTATTTAAAAGGGTGCAAGACGACTTGGATATATTGTTATTAATGGAGTACATGATTAGCAAGCATGGCAAGTAAGTACATTCCTAAAACCATAACCTTTTTGTTTTTGCAAAATTAATTTTCACTTGTGTTAGTTTTATTGTGTTTTAGGATCATGTTACTAGAAACGGTGGTGCAAACGTCTAAGCAAGAAGTAATGGAAATGTGAGAAAAGAAGGGGATGGAGCTGCAAGGAACAACAATAATCGAACTGCATGAGATGTAGATGCTCTCAATGTAGCCCCTAGCTCCATAGATTTTTATTGTGCTTTATTTTGTATATGAGCTTTTTGGAATCATACACTTATGTAATTTTGCCAAGCATTATAATTGAATTTTGACATTTCTAAAACCATGAATTACAATTGTCTTATTTTTTATATTTGTCAAGTTTTACATTACACACGTGTTGAAGTTGAGCAGGACATGAAGTTGTGTCAGTTTTACTGTGTCTACATTAGAAAAAAAGAGCTGGGCAGACGACGGAGTCCTGTGTAGACTCCCCAGTCTGCCTCGGCTTTTTTTAATTACGTAGTACTATCACTGCTAGTAGGCAGGAGAAAAAATAGTAGCAATTTTTTGCTACACAACAGTGAAGTACCGTTGCTCATACTTGCCGATAGCTACTAATGCATGCCAATAGCTTCCAATGCATGCTAGTAGATATAGCCATATGCATACATTAGCCTTATACATGCTGGTAGCTATAGCCACACATACACAAGACAAAAAATATAGGGAACAAGGAATCACTATGTGCAGAAGCAAAAAGACATAAGAGTCACATTATGTGACAAGAGGAACCCAAGTGCTATGCATCGACACTCACCTGGAGATTAACACACACCCAAGAAAGATGCCTCTACACCCTTGTCAGCCTCCTCACTAACATCTTGAGCCACTACTGCCACCAAGATGCTACAAATGCTAAGAAAGTGAGTCGGTACCTTCAGGTGTAGTGCAGGTGCCAATCTGTGGCCTGAGAACCACCAAACCATGATCTAACTTGATAGACATGTGGAAAAAACTTCATTTATCATAGATACTAAGTCGGACATCAATTGGACCATCCAACCACCTGTGTGGCCCATCCTTTCCAATGTTGCACCCGATAAGGCCAAAAGTGTAAACGTGACTGGTAGGGCCTAATTGTGTGTGTATAACTAAATAATGCTACAAATTTCAAATTTCAGTGGAACTAGAAATGTTTTTTACTATAAAAGAACTTCACTTTTGTCTTCTACATCTCCCTTATCCGAGCTACCTTGAAAAAGTTACATCGTGTCCAAAATGCCTCTTGCTGGCTGTAAACAACCAACGTATACTCCCTCACACATTTGGATTCACCTCAATGGGAGAGAGGTTGTATACAAGAAAATGTTTGATTTATCTTTTTCAGAAGGGAGTATTGCCTGATCCAGAGAAAAGAGGAATGGTCTCGAATTGGACTATTTCTAGAACAAAGGCATGATATGTGAAATCATTATTTGGTTTCACAATGAGAGCTAAGAAATTTCATAATGGACTCTGCCTGGATTGAGCTGGGCTCAAGAGGTCAATGAGTGGGCCGAGAAGGGTGTAGGGTGAGCCCATTCGAGGCAGTAGAGATTCGGCTCCACTGCAACACAGAATGAGGGTGTAGCAGTGAAAATAGAAGCGCTTCTATAACTAGAAGGGCAGAGATGATGTCAGGCCCATTTCGCTGCTAAAAACACTGCTATTTTTACTTGCTTCTTGTCTGGACATTTGCACCACTATTTCTAGTAACATGATCCTAAAACAAAATAAAACTAACACAAGTGAAAATCAGTTTTACAAAACAAAGAGGTTATGGTTTTAGGAATGTCTTTAGTTACCATTCTTTCCAAGCATGTCCCCCATTAATAACAATATATCCTTCATCTTGCACCCTTTCAAATAGAGCTTCACCCTATTGAAATGCAAAATCATATTCATCTTGCATAAGGAGGTGATCCCGTGCTTCAAGCTATAGACATACAAACAAATGAACATTACAATTATGTTGTTATTTAAGATAAAAGATAAGATACAGTTTGAGGCTAATATATACTTACAAATATTGTTGGTATGTCAACTCCTCCTTGTAACATCGCATCGTAAGTTATTTGCTATCTATCCAAGAAGAAACATAAATACTTAAAACTCTTATGCATACTCCTGCAAGATCCCACTGCCCCCTCCGCGCACCGGATTCCCGATTGCTGGCAGCCGAAGCAGCTCCCTCTTACGCGGGGCAGGATTTCCCACTCGGGGCCTCGCCTTGAATGTTCGGGCACGAAACTAAGCTGGTGGTAATTCCGAAAACCAAAATCAGGAAAATTTTCCATGTCCGAAAAACGGGGACGATTCCACCATTTTTATTTTCTTAACGAATTTTTCTATAACGAGGTGAAGATACTGAATATCCTTCACCTGAGTAAACCCGGTAGAAGGAAAACTATCACTTGCTTGACTTAAAGAAATCAACGCTTTTTTCCTAATTCAAGATTAGGCACAACTATTGATCTATTCATTTGAGAAGTCATCAGGTTATTATTTAACTATTCGAGTTCTAAGCGTATTCCTATTGTTCAATTTCATTTTATTAAAACTCTAATGATTCTAGCCTAACCCCATCCGGCCCATGGGTTAGCCACCACCCTACCACTGGAATCGGTAGAACCAAACACTGACTCACCCACCCATAATTGAATGCCTTTCTTAACTTTAGCTTTAGAAAAAACAGATACGCGCACACTCCTCTTTAAAACTTGAACTTATAAAATGATCCATTGAACAAACAGTTATTGATTACAGATATCATAACTCAAAATTTCCATCCAGTTCCTTGTCTCGGGGGGGTCACTATATGTAAAATATCCTTATCGCGTGCGTTCAAGGCCTATATTTTAAATCCCTTATTTGTGAATTTTTTAATCCATATAATATCCCCTTTTCTTTATGAATCTATAATTTTTTTTGAAAAATTTTTAAATCATACCCTTATGTAAATATATTTCTGTAAGTTTCATAAATTAAAATTATGCTTCTGTTGAACGCACGTGATATTCACATTTTTTTGTGAGTGACCCCCCCGAGTTCCTTGTTTCTCAAAAATAGGTATCACTCTGGACTCTCTGTCGAGACCAGCTGGTTAGCAACGAGATCCAATAATAAATTACAATAATTTTTTTCATCATCATACATATATATCTTCCACGACATATGCATGGGTGTCCTAAGCACCGCGAGCCCGTGCATCGCCTGGTCAAAACCCTCCAGGATCCTCCTGAGGTGTCCTGGCACTTCACTCAGGGACTGCTTCGTCGGCCCTCACCCATCGACCGGAAGCACCGCGAGCCCGTGCATCGCCTGGTCAAAACCCTCCAGGATCCTCCTTAGGTGTCCTGGCACTTCACTCAGGGACTGCTTCGTCGGCCCTCACCCATCGACCGGAAGCACACCATTTTTCACCATACCAAGGCTAGTCAAGACTTGGGCAAGTTTTTACCGCGTGAGCTGTCCTTTGAATACTCCCCGCTAGCTGTTACAACCGAACTTCCCTTAAAAAAACACATACACCAAATGCTCCCTCTAGCATTTTGGCGTAAGACAGTCCTTTAAGAAAACAGGGTTTCTATGCAAGTTTTTAATTTTGATTTTCTTTTGAATACAATGAGTATATCTTAAATCCGTATCCAAGACTTCTAGATCGTAGGTCTGAATTCCAAACAGAATTCCTGGAATTCTGTAACCTTGATCCTTAGATCAAAATCAAAGGGTCTCAACTTAGTTTCAGATTCGGTGGGTGATTTGAGTGTATTGTCCTAAACTGGTCACATCGTCTTTTCTTAAAACTAACGAAGAGGTTGGTCTTAGTCAAAGTTTGATTCTGGGTTCGAGTCTGGTAAGGTCCTTCCTGAACTACCTTTCTCGAAAGGGGTGATATTTTAATTACTATTTTTCTGAATTTCATTCATTAAATATTCACTTAACTGATTTCTAAACTAATCACGAATTCCTATGAGGAATAAATTAATCATTTATCTAAATTTTTGACTTCGATAGATTTTTTGAATTTTCTCATTACCATCCGAGTGAATATGAAACGATAGAATTTTCTCTCAAAGTGTATTTACTTATTCATTTATCAATTATTATCATGAAAATTAAACATAGAATCAAAGAGAACTCTAGTTTTGATATAAAAATTCTTTATGCCTCTTTTTATGCATAAAATCCAACTTCAATGGAAATAACACTTTTATATAAAAGAAAATCCTTTTATGCATCTACTTATGCATAGAAATTAAATCTAATGACAATCACACTTTTATAATTAAAAAATATCCAATATGCATCTTTCTATGCATAGAATTTAAATCTAATGAAAATCACACTTTTATAATAAAAACATATATCCAATATGCATCTTTCTATGCATGAATTTAATTCTAATGAAAATCACACTTTTATAATAATAAAAAATTCTTTTATGCATCACTTTATGCATAAAAATCAATATTGGTGAAAGTAACACTTTTACAATAAAAAATTTCATTTATGCATCACTTTATGCTTAAAAATCAATTTTGATGAAAGTAACACTTTTATAATAATAAAAATTTCTTTTATGCATCACTTTATGCATAAAAATCAATATTGATGAAAGTAACACTTTTATAATAAAAAAATTCTTTTATGCATCACTTTATGCATAAGAATCAATATTGGTGAAAGTAACACTTTTATAATTAAAAAAATTCTTTTATGCATCACTTTATGGATAAAAATCAATTTTGATGAAAATAACACTTTTAGAATAAAAAAATTTTCTTTTATGCATCACTTTATGCATAAAAATCAATATTGATGAAAGTAACACTTTTAATAAAAATATTTCCAAATATGCATCTTTCTATGCATAGAAATTAATTCAAATGAAAATAACGCTTTTATAATAAAAATATTTCCAATATGCATCTTTCTATGCATAGAAATTAATTCTAATGAAAATAACGCTTTTATATTAAAAGTATTTCCAATATGCATCTTTCTATGCATAGAAATTAATTCTAATGAAAATAACACTTTTATAATAAAAATATTTCCAATATGCATCTTTCTATGCATAGAAATTAATTCTAATGAAAATAACGCTTTTATAATAAAAATATTTCCAATATGCATCTTTCTATGCATAGAAATTAATTCTAATGAAAATAACACTTTTAGAATACACAAACGGAGGGGATTACTCTTTTTGAATAACATAAAGATAAAACTTATTTCCACAAAATTTAAGAATATTTTGCCATAACCTCCTTTGTATGGCTGAACATTTTTCAATTTTTACGTTCTAAATCTACTTAGAATTTACCCCAAGATGAATTTAACACTCTAATCTAATCAATTCTCATTTTTTAAGAGTAAACAATATGAAAAGTTTAACTCTATTTATTTGATTACACATCTTGGATAAAGAAGGGCTGAATTCAATGAAGAGAAGGGGGGAAGCCTTTCCATCAAGGCATAACATCCAATTTCAAATTAAAAGAAGCAAGAATTCAGAAAACCATAGAATAGAATTTTAAAAAAGTAGAATTTCTAACTTACAGGGAGTTTTGTGAGCTTTTCTTTGGCTTGAGGGATTGAGGGTTCTACTCTTGCTTGGATCAAGAGTGGCCACCAATTCTTTGTAGAGGAAATAGTCAAAAACAAGTGAATTATCAATGAATTCAATGTTTTTGGCTCTGGGGGAGGAGTAGAGTAACAGTGCATAAAACACTATTAAGCTTCTACAAAGGGGGAGGCTTCTATTTATAGGAAAAAATGAGCCTCTAACCAAGCAAACTGATTCTAGAATATTCCAGATCAGTTTGGTCAATTTTTGACCATTTTTTGGACAATTTAATTCACTTTTTGGATCCAGTTTTGAATTAGGAGAGAGGAGAGATGAAATATCTAATTTTAATGATTTAAAATTGAAAAGCAATGATGAGAAAAAGGTGCCTACTTCATGAGGGAGAATCCCTATGCTGAGGTGTCAAAAATTAGTTTTTTTAAACTATTTTCCTTGGTCCTTCCAAATTTGAAACCTGTGCCAAAATCTACATAACATGTAGTAGTTTAGGTAAGGCCTCTATGCTCTCATCTCCTCTCTCTCTCTCTCTCTCTCTCTCTCTCTCTCTCTCACACACACACACACACACACACACACACACACACACACACATTTAGGTAAGGTCTCTCAGAATTTGGATAACATGTAGTAGTTTAGGTACGTCCTCTCTCCTCTCACCATCTCCATTTATCTGTCTGTCTCTACCTCTCTCTCAGCAGTTTAGGTAAGATCTCTCTCCTATCACCTGCTCCATTTGTCTCTCTCTTCTCCTTATCTTGCTGAGGTATGGTGTTTTGAAGGAAGGATGTGTTTCTCTCTCTCTCACTCTCTATCTATCTCTTTCCCTGAGGTATGGTCTTTTGTAGGAAGGATGTGTTTCTCTCTCTCTCACTCTTTATCTGTCTCTTTCCCTGAGGTATGGTCTTTTGTAGGAAGGACTAAGTTGCCAATTGCATCCCCACCATAGTATGATCTTCTCTCTCTCTCTCTCTCTCTCTCTCTCTCTCTCTCTCTACATCATTATGTTTTCACATCGCTAAATTTTAGAAACACGCTCCCTCCTTTCATCCTTTTATATCCTATTTTTCTCCCTCCTCTTTCTCTCCATCCTCCCTCACTATGCATTTTCTTGCTCCTTTTTCAAGATTAAGGAGCTAACTACATCCACACCAAGTGCATATTCTTTCGTGCTATGGCCACACCACTAACAAGTTCCATTACACCAAGTTCATCCTATAGGATCATTCACTAAGGAATAATTATGAGAGATTCTTGTGAATATCTTGCAAGAGCACAACAAGTTATTTTCATTGGATTCCACTCTCTTAGTCACTCAACGTGCTAGGATTTAAGGGCATCAGATCGTAGTGATGCGCCAGCATCTCGAGACTTTAGTAGTGCACATGGCGGCAATGGTGGTGGTTGTGGTAGCCTGTTTGTTAACATGGATGCAATAAAACCAAGTTCTCAAAACCCATTATTCACTCTTGATCTTACCTACCAACAGCGAAACCCATTATCCACTTAGGACCTTATCCCATAACAAACTCTAGACTCAATTGTGGAATCAATCCTTTCAAACGAGTATCCTATCTACCCAACAAGCAAGTGTCCCATCTATCCCACAAGTAACCATCCCTCCATCCTTACAACACGAGGAACCCCCAGTGTGGTACCCCCTTGCTCACCCCATGCAACCCTCATACAATCTCGTGTGTTGCATGCTCCTACTCTACCTCCTTATGATGTTGATGCTCAGAGAGTGATTCTGCTCAATGATGCTAGTAAAGGGGTCATGAATACCGGATACGTCAATTGTTGGGGCTAGCTTTTCAAGATGAGATGATGACGCATTGAAAGTAGCTCTTGGTTTGTAGGAACAATTACATTATTGAAGAACTCCACAATGAATATCCAATGGTGGTAGATGTAGATCTTCAATTTGACAGAAAATGGTTGCTTAGTACAATGATGCAAACAATGAAGCATCACTGCCCAGACTTGTAGGGTTACAAGAAGAAAGGAAACGACAATCCTCCTCGCATCAGTGAGCATGATTGGAGGATTGTATCCGACAAGAACCTTGACAAATAGAAGCAACAGAAAGAAGCAAGGAGCCATAGCTCGATCATCTTGCATCTTGCTAATGGCGGTTGGGACTTGTTCTTTGCTTGCTTCTTTAAGTTCTCTACTATCTTGGTAAGCTCATTCACCATCACATATTTGTCCCCCCTTAACTTGTGGGGTCTAATCTTTAGTATGAGATAATTGGTAGGATGCCAACGGAAGAGGAGGGTAACTATGCCATTTGCCCAACACGATTGCTCTCTTTGATCGGATGCAAAATCAAGGTGTTGTAGGTGTCAATTAAGCTAAGGCTTTGGGGGTAAGAAAAGTTTAATTGCTACAACTTCTCTTGCTAATGCTCTACTCTATTGTTTAACCAATGACTTGCATGTAGAGAGGGGTTGTTAATCGTCCTTGATGGGCTGATCATGAAGGAGGGAGTGTAGCACATAAGGAAGGAGAAGAGGATAGGGATGATGAATAGTAGTTTTCAATAGACACTATATAGGTCTAAAAGGATGGAGATGATAAAGAGTACTTTTCAGACACTATACAAATTTAAACAAAACATATTTTTTTTAATAGAAAAAACATTTATGTACCACGATCATGGTGAGTAGAATGTTCATGGTGATACATATATCAATCATGGTATAGCACATTCGTGTTTTTGGTAGCACTATAGTGGTATAGCACATTTGTATTTCTGGTAGCACTATTATGCTATAGCACATTTGTGTTTTTGGGGCAACACTATAGTGGTATTGCATGTTTGTGTTTTTGGTAGCACTATATAGTGGTATAGCACATTCGTGTTTCATAGCACTATTGTGCTATTATAATAGCACATTTGTGTTATTAATTGTAGCATTGGTATAGTGGTATAGCATGTTCATGTTTCTTCAAATCTAGTAGAAAATGCACCTAGAAAAGCATCATTAGTGAATAAATGATTTTCCATAGAAGTCATTCTAGAGGTAAAATCATAACAGTCACTAAATATAATAAGTTATCTATAGAGATGGTTGAAGGGTGGGCCTTGGGATATACAATTTCTTAGAGATGGTTGAAGGGTGGGCCTTGGGATATACAATTTCTTAGATTGAATTTTTTGGGGTGTAAACAAAAACTACCAAATAATTATCATGCAAATTATGCATTTTCTTATATTATAAATAAGTGCAAATGATCACCCAAAAAGCTATCACAAATCCTTGAAATCCTTTCATTATATAGTTAAAGCAATTGTTATCTGGTAATGTGATTTTCTAGGGTTTATATCTTTCTAACCTTTTGTTAGAGATGGTTTTTTTTAAGGGGCAACTTTTTGTTATGTAATTTGTTGGGGTATGAAGAAGAAGAACTTCAAAAGACACTACAAAGGAGGTGGTTAAGCAAATCATTAATATGTTGGATTTGTGTTTGTGTGATTTCTTAAATTGTAAGTTTTTGAGGATCATGTATACAAGCCTAAAGCACACCCTATGGAGGTAACCATAAAAGGTTTGTGGTCCAAGGGCAATCCAATGGAAAGTGGTATATACAAACATTTCTTAAGTTATAAAAACTCCCTCGGGGGGTGCACTATATGGAAGCCCCTCCTACGACGTGCGTTCAAGGGGTACTTAAAAAACCCCTTATCTGTGAATTTTGAGCTAATAAAACTACCCCTTTTTCTTTATAGACTTACGGGTTTTTTTCCAAAGTACAATTAAAATACCCCTCTTGTAATTGTATTTCTGTAAATTTACCCAATATTTTGGATTAAAAAAACCCCACCTAATGATCGCACGTGGTAGACTTACATTTTTTGAGGTGCACCCCCCGAGAAAACTCCTCTAAAGAGCACCATGTAGGCTTGTTTGCAAACCATCCCAGTAATGTGCTAACCACGAGGGTATTACAAGCGCTTATAACAACTATAGAGTTTTGAAGATGTGATGTCTTATATATTACTAGTACTCAACCTGCATGTTGCTGCGGTATGTAAAAGACATTAAGAAGCAAAACATAGGAGTGGAAGCCGGAATACAAAAGGGTCAAATCAAAGGGATTTTTTCATCTTATTTTTTAGAAATCCAGGATTTCTCTTTTCTCTCCTCTCCTTATGCCTTGGTTGTCCATGGTTAATATGTAATAGATGTTTGTAAAACCATTTAAACCCCAACCCTATAGATGTACATTATTAGAGAAACTTTCTTTGGTTGGCAATTCTTAGATTTGAAGTTAATTGAGACTAAGATAAGACCAAAAAGGACAATGTGGAATATTAGGTGGCTTTCTATAAGTGAGATTTTAGATTGAAAAACTACTTAGAAATGCTACACTTTGTGGTAAGATTGAAGAGTTTTTTCAAGAGCATCTTGCTACAATACAAAACTATGAGGCTTATAGACCTCTCAAAAAGGTAAAAGAGGGATTCTAATTAGGTAAAGAATAGGGTAATGGAGTTGTCTTAAATACAACTTGGCATCCAAAAACCAACCTTTCACGGCTAAAAACACACCCCTTAGAAGGTCTAAAGAAACCAACCTTTTGATACCATTATGGCAAATCAAGTTGGTTAGGCAGATTCTAAACCAAAAACTAACTTGGAGTTTTTTAATCGTGGGTTTTCACCAGATAACCACCCCTAAAATCCCCCAAGGCATTTTGAAATTTCCACTTGTGACCATGGCATAATCTAAGGATAATCACTCTTTCCTTGTAGCGTATTTCTAGGTGATGTTGTTTGAAGCTACTTTGATAAAGAAAAAAAAGAGAGATTATTTTTTGTGACTATGCAAATAAAAATTAATAAAGTCCATGCAACGTACCCTTTTTTATTTAAGTAGAAATGATAAAAACTATCCATCACAAATTATATGGTTCAATTTGTTTGTTGAGAAGGGGAACATGCCAAATTATCACCTATTCTACTTGTTGAAGATACATGAATGTGTCTTCTTTGTGTATGAGTGTAGTTTTTACATTTTTATATTCCTACATAAAAGAAATTGTGCAAATTTAAACTTTACAAATATTTAGCTCTTGCACTTTAGTTTTTTCCTTGTAGTGATCACATAGCATCTCCATTGTTTAACAAAAATAAGTGTTTGATAGGAGGGGGAGGGGGAGGAGGAGGAGAGGTTCTACCTAGGAAACAAGCTCAAGGGCTCGGGGGGGTCACTATATGTAAAATATCCCTATCGCGTGCGTTCAAGGCCTATATTTTAAATCCCTTATTTGTGAATTTTTTAATCTATATAATATCCCCTTTTCTTTATGAATCTGTAAATTTTTTTGAAAATTTTTTAAATCATACCCTTATGTAAGTATATTTCTATAAGTTTCATAAATTAAAATTATGCTTCTGTTGAACGCACGTGATATTCACATTTTTTTGTGAGTGACCCCCCCGAGCTCAAGGGGAGGGGCTAGTTTGGGATGGGTTCAAAGAAAATCTAGAATAAAAGAGGATCAAGTAATGATTGAAATATTATTAAAGGGGTAATAAGATCAAATAGGTATTACCAAAAATCCACAATATTAAGAACTCATGTCAAACAATGTAGATTAAATGCTCATTTATTAGCCTACCAACATTCTCAAAGGAGTTGAGAGATGCAATTTTGTTGCAATTCGTCTCGAAGCCATAAGGACTAAGGAGACTTAGGAACATTCTAACTTTCTTTAAAAAGTAATTGAAACTCCAACCATTTGACCATAGGAACTTTCTAGCCAAAAAGTTGGCCGAAAAAAGTTATTACAACATTTCCCTTTAGAAGGCAAGCCAAGAAGTGGAGCAAGTGTATCTCAATCCTCATAAAGGTAAGTAAACAAGTCCAAGTCACCATGTGGTAATTATTGACCCTTGCACCCATCTTTATTGATATGTATTCACCCATATCAAACTAATCAAGAACATGACCAACTTCTCTCCTCATTATAAGTCACATAATGTATAATAAAGGACATTTATACTAAATTATAATATTAAAGTACATTTAGCTTTGCTCCTTAATACAGGTCCCACATTGTATACAAGTTTATTTATTGAGTCTATATACATTGTGAATAGACCTTGTAGAATGATAAAATAGCCTAAACAAAGGCCTCTTATGGTGATATATGAAAAATACCTAGAACAAGAATTTTAAGTCCATCACAATTGAAAAGGACCTTTGAATCTAATTAGCAAAAGTGGGAGTTAGGCCGGTATGAAAGTTGTATTATTTACCTAGCTTGCATGTGTGTACTCATATAGTCTAGTGTAAATTCATTTAAATCACCCACTTGGTCGCCCATAATCTCCAACCGCATGGCATCTTTGAGCTCATTGAAAACCTCATTCATGTTTGGCCTGTCAATGCTTCTATACTCTACACACCTCATTGCTATCTCCACAACCTTCCAAACTGAAGAAATATTATAGCCCTCTTCCATGCTTTTATCAACAATATCCACAATCATCCCTCGCTCGATGTAAGGCCAAACCTATTCAAACCACCAAAATTTTACAAATTCAATAGTTCTATGTCAAAACAAAGCATATAAAATAGTAATTCTTTTCTCGTAAACATATTTCTAACAATTAATTAACATGAGATAGTAAGTAATACTAAGCACAAAAATAAAGATGTTACTAAAATTCCTATAGCAAAGTTATTTTTAGAGTGCCTTAATAAACCCTCAATTTTTTTCCAAAAAGTACTATCTTTATTATTGTACACTCGTACAAATAGCATATGCAATATACCTTAATGCTACTTGTAAATTTTAATACGTTTGAATTATAGCCATGCTTCAAAATCATTTTTATATATTACCCATGTCACGATGTGAACTTCTTGTTGTCGATTTTCCTTAGTAATTGGAAGGCGCCCACATAAGATCTCAAGAACCAAAACACCAAAGCTATATACATCAAATTTTTCTGTCAATTTCAAGGTTGATATATATATCTGCCACATAAATCAAACACTGTTAATACTAACTTACCTATTGAAACAAAGCAAGAATTTCATTTTTAACAAGGTATTAACATTAACTTACCTTTTATAAACAAAGAGAATTTATATATTCTTTATTAATAAAAAACAAACTTTTGTCTACTCACTCCGGGTCCATATGTCCCCAGCTTCCCATCAATGTTGTTGCAACTTCGCTGAATTTCGTATTCCTTATTTTTGTTATTCCAAAATCAGCAATCTTTGCTTCCATATCTTTCGATAGCAGAATGTTGCTACTTTTCACATCTCTCTGAATGATTTGTTGATTGCACCCATGGTGTAGGTACTCTAGCCGTAATAGGAAACATTATCATAATAATTAATCACCGTAATAAAGCAGTTCACAAGAAATTAAAATATATCTCCTTAACTAACCATAAGAGACCTAGTAAAATTAACTAATAAAGTTCTAAAAGATCATTACCACTTGCAGAATCTACTAGAATTTGAAGTCTAGTTCTCCACGATAATGGTGCATTATGTGCATGAGGACCTTAACCATACAATATAAATCAAGATTTTAGAATTAATAACTATAAAACATGTGATACATATCTAATCATTCAAAGTTTGTTAGAGAATAAGATGTTGTGAAAGAAGCTAAATCATACCGTGTAAGGCTTCAAATAAAGATCCCCTTGACAAGTACTCATATACTAGAACTAAGTTTTCTTCGATACAATAGCCTAGGAGAGCCACCAAATTTTTATGTAGAGCTCTTGATAAAAGACCTAATTGCCAAAGCCAAGAAGAACATAAGGTTCTTTATTTTCTAACATTTGAGGTATAACAGATTGTGTGGCTTCAATGAGTACAAGAGTACAAGAGTCTTTGATTAATGAGTACAAGAGTCTTCGAATTTTTAACATGAAAAGTTTAAAGGAGCACAATATGCAAGGGGTTTTCTCAAGCCATTGGTTAACAATGGATTCATCAAGTTAATGGCCTTAAGAGAGGGTGGGGAGAATAGGTGTATGGCTTGACCAAGTATAATGGATACTAATAATGAGTGAAGATTAGACTTGACTCTTCCGCAACCATATTTGTTTTTCATACAAGCCACATGGGTTGTTTTAGAGCACTGAGTTGACATTACATCCACTTAATAATGGCCTAAGAAAGTGTAAGACATAATTGATTGAAAAAAAAACCAAAATTAAGTCTAATGGGTAGTGAAAACAGTGAACATATACCATCATGTTAAGCTTTCAAACCTCCCTCTCATTACATAATAGGTATATGACATAGATAAAAAGTATGGATGGATAAGATTACAAAAAAATACACCATAGGAATGTAAATGGTTGTGAATGAATGCATCTATCTAGATGACTTGTAGGTTAAGTTTGATAACATTGTTATACGAAAAAGGAAATAACAAAGTACCTCATTTAAAAACTCCTTAGCTCCTTGATGAGAAACTCTAGAAAGCACCTTAATGGCTACTAATTGACCATTCATAAGCCTCCCTTGGTAAACAGGACCAAATCCACCTTCACCAAGCTTTGTATTGAAATTATTAGTGGCCACTTTGATGTTTCGATAGGTGAATGCTTGTGCCAAATTTGAAGCCTCCACTACTTGTGTATGCCCCACCACTACATGCTCACAAGAACATAAAACTTTTGAGCTTAAAAAACTTGGCATCATGTAATAACACTGTATGATAAATTATTTACAAAGTGGTACATCCAATCAAGTGTAAAAAGGCATATCTTACCTTGACCACATGCTATATATATATATGATGGACACCTCAAGTTGAAAGCATGACTTTTTATGGCAATAGCATGATTTATTAGCTTGACTTGTGGAGCATCCAGATCAAGTTGAAAGCATGACTCTATAGCACCAGCATGATTTATTGACTTGACTTGTAGAGTATCCAAAGTATTGCAAACCAAAAAACATCTACTGCATTCTTAACTCTATATTTGGGTTTTATCTATAAATCAAGGTTGCGGGAGTACAACAAATTGATACAATAACTTATTAAGGGATGTTAGAAAAGGTAGGGCACAAAATCTCTCTCTCTCTCTCTCTCTCTCTCTCTCTCTCTCTCTCTCTCTCCCTTCAAGCACCCATGTGAGGAAGAAGTAATTAATATGAGAGGCCTTATAAAGGCATGAATCCACTTGACTTCCAATCAACATCAAAGTTAAGATTTAGTCAGAAAACCCTTCACGAACTCTTAAGATTGTCTTGTATGATGTAACAAGAGACCATCTTACTCTTCTCGTCCTCTCTCTCTCTCTCTCTCTCTCTCTCTCTCTCTCTCTCTCACACACACACACACACACACACACACACACACAAGATCTTGAGAATTTAGCCCCAATAGAGAGATCTACATGATTCTCTCACGCATTCTCTCTTTCAAAATATTACTTTCCTAAAACTATTTAAGGGAAACCCCATTTGGAAGATAAGTTTTCATCTTGTTATGATGTGTAATATTACACTTTACTTAGCTCAAGAGTCAACATCAAAATACGCTAAATATGATAAAGTAAATGAGTGTCATGCCAAAACAATCGAATTTTTATTTTGATTGTAATTTAAAAAACATATTATTACATGAATTTCCTATCTTTAAGAAAGAACTAATGTACGTACCATTATGTCCACTCATATCCCTTGAACCTCGATCTCGTGTCAGCTCTTTTACTTGAGGTGTTTGTTTTTTTAGGCAAAGATATGCAATCCCCAATGTAACTAATATGCTGATAAGAAGCTCGCCAACAGCTAATCCAACTATCATGCTAATATTAGAATTCTTCTTCTTATCCTTTCCTTGCCCTTCACTTGGTGATGTAACCACACAAGTCACATTTTCCTTTGTACACAAAAATGGGTTACCTAAATAACTATCACACACAAAAAGAAAGGTAAAGATAAGAGCTAGTATGAAATTGTTTAAAAACTTTGTATACATTTCTTTCTTTTCTCAAATTGAGAAATGATTTTTAATTTATAGACATACTTAATTTAAAGAGCTAATAATTTTGTTGGTATAGGCCCACTAAAGTTATTGTTTTGCAAGTACCTACAAAAAAAAAAGTCAATGTCTTCAACAATCTAGTTTCAAATCAAATCACAATTGACTAAAAGAAAAATTTTGATTTTGTCCTTCTGTTCACGAATCAACTCTATTGTACTCAAGGTACTTCAAACTACTCAGTGTGGACAAGCTATCTGGAATGGATCCACTCAGCTTATTATTACTTAGATCCCTGCATTAATACAAGGGAAATCAAGAAAAAAATACAATGCATAGAAATATATGATAGTTTTATATAGCATAGAAAGTTTGAAAAGAAAAGTATGGTCTTGAAGTCCTACAATTTATCAAATAATCTTATGGTGTAGAAAAGCCCAGAAAATTCATGACACGTGACATGGTGAGAACACTGAGTACTTATGATGGTATTTAAATAGTGATTTGAGAATACTTACAATACTTCAAGGTTATTCAATGCACTTAGATTTGGAATTCCCCCATTTAAGCTATTGTCATTCAGCTTGCTATGGCAAACAAACTACCGTTAGTAGTACACAAACTAATGTTAACAACTTGAGAATATGAGAGAAAAATCATGAAGTGATGAATACAAAGGCACTCACATTTTAGTGAGATACGTAAGATCATTTATGTTCGTGGGTATTTGTCCTACCAAGCCATAGTCTGAGAGTAATCTATGAAAAAACATATGATCACTTATTCATGGAGGGATACAAGCTTCTGTAAACCACACATGCACGTGCACACACACATACCCCCCCCACAAACACACACATATATATAGGGGAAGAGAGACAGAGCATGTTATCATCTAATGAGGATAAATATGCCCTATGAGACCCAAACAAGCATACTAGCTCTATGCACATTTAGAGACTCTCATAGAAAATGGCTTTGGATATAACAAAAGAAACAAAAATTGTAACTTAGGAACTGTGCACGTTTAGATGTTACCCTTTTCACCTTCATTACATAGATATTACAACATCTAAATGTGCACATTTGTTGTGTGACTTTGTGAATGTGTGAAGTCCTGTGTGAGCACGCACATGCACATTTGCGGTTATGGAATCCTTGAGGGATCACGTTTAAGTGACACTAGATATGACCTGGGTGACACTACTAGATAGAACGTGAGTTCATACTACTAGTAAGGCTGAAACTTGAAGGCTTACGCCAACCTTCGTTTAGAAGGCCAAATTTTATTTCAACCTTCATTAGCCCTCAAACATATATAAATATGTATATAAACTTATATATGAAATTTAAAGAATTTTTTAAAATTTCGAACTTCTGTCTGTAGCCCTAATTTAAAAGAGGCCTTCTGTGGAAGGCTTAAAGGTTAATTTTGCCTTGTGAAGGTTTTAAATTTCAGCACTACTTCATATTATGTTCAGAGTCCCTTATCAATGAAATATGGCTTTCATGTATATACCTTAAAATTTAATGGCTTGAGCTTTCCAAACTTATGGGTTTTTATATTATTATACATATATGATTACATGTTACATGCATGCCCATGCATACACACTCACCCTTGTATATACACTTGTCTTTATGCACACATGTCATAGATATATCTTTATTAAGGCAAGATAGCTCAATAACTTTACTCACATTCCCGTGACGTGGGGAGGAATGACTTTGGTGCAATTCAGCCATTGATAACCATAATTTTGAGGGAAACAAGGATCGCCTGTATAATTACTCAAGCTTGGAAGAGTAGCTTTTATGCCATCTATTGCAACAACTGTTGAAAGCAAATTTGGAGAAATGTGAGTAGCAAGATAAATCTTGTAAACAAACTTCCCCATGTCAAAGCTTTCATAAAAAGAACTAATTACGTGTAAATCCACAATTCAAAGTGGTCTACAATTATACACCTCCGAGCTAATTATACACCAAAGCTTATTAGCTTTCATATACCATCAACTTATGAACTAACTAATTCAAATAACCTTGGAAATGCTCACATCATCAAACATGATTAGTTAATTCAACCCCCCAAAAAACCTTTTGGTTACCTATTTGCAGGAATTGATGCATTATATATCTAGTATAACAAAAATACAATAATGAATTGCGATTGATGGTGGAAGCGAAGTACTTACTATCTCCATCAAAGGTCCCAGATGGCATAGGAGACTCAAGCACTTGAAGAATTTCAATTGCAGATATGAAAGGAGCATAGGTGGAGGTGGCAGTTGGCTTAAAGTGAAAGGAAACTGTGTAGTTTGAAACTGCTGTGAAAGTCCCAAATACTTCATAACAACTATAGCTCCCCATTTTCTTGTAAACATCAAGTGCCTCATATATCAAATCATTATCAATAAGGATATTAAAGACTCTGAGACTTGAAGCATTCACCATTGGATCAATTTCTGAGAAGTAAAGAGCATAAAAATATCGCTAATTTGCTATTATGCCATTGGTGTAGTTAAAGGTTAAGCCTGCTTTTGAAGAATCGTTGCCAATGTAAGCCGTCTGCCTGAAGCACTGCTACGGGTGGTGTGTCGTTAAAAAGGTGGCTTATGTTGTGACGACTGGTTAAATTTGGAAATTTATCGAACGAGCTGTACCATATTCTATCAAATGGACCGGAAGGATACCTAATAAATTCAAGAAAAAGAATGACCTCTATATAGATATAAGATCTGAATGACCATTATAATAAATATTTGTCTATTTTTTAGATTAATATCTTGAGATGCAAATTTCTTAAAAATATAGAAAATACCCACGTGTTTAGTTTGTATGGACTTCTGTAGAAGCAGCATGTAGAGTTTGTAGACTTGCACATAAACTAACCCTAAAGTAACCCGTGATTCCAAGAATACACGTGCCAAATTGGCGCAAAGAATATGCTTCATACATCATGCACCGACCAAGTTTTTGTATGATCAAGATTCAAGTCAGGCAGGATACATAGTGGAGGGTGCCCAACCACCAAGAAATTTTTGATGTAGCCAATAAGGTTTCAAAAAAGGGCTTAGCGGGCACTCCCCCCCTTATACACTACCAAGTTGAATACTGGACTTCAATCCTAATCAGCTACCATCTATTGCCCAACTTTCTCAAAATCTTGGGCAACGAGTTGAGTTTGCCCAAAGATGGGCACCCCATTTCTCACCAAGCCCCTTTACACATAGAGTAGTGCCCATCCTACTTTTTTGCAAGCAACCCTTCATGATGTGGTAAGTGGCTGGATGGGCGCACTTGGACAACTACAATGTTAAAGTGCCTGATTGTTATTGAGCCATCTGCCACCTTGTGCCAATGATTTTGGACTTCATAGGTAGCCACTTTAGAGTGCCCAAGGATGGGCACCCAAACTTCCAACCAATGAGCACCTTTTTGGTTAGGGGAGGAGTGGGATCGGCACCTTTTTTGTTGGAAGGACGGGCATTCCTTTGTGTGCAAAGAGGGTGCTCAAGCGATGGGGAGCCATGCTGGGTGCTCTAGCAATGTTCGGTATTCAATACTAGGCCCTTTACAAATAGACCCCCTGCCCGCCCAAGGAAATAAATTGGCTTTGAAAATGGAGGGTTTTGTCATAGAAAAACCCCCTGTGGGCAGCCCATGAGCTTCGATGAGGGGGGAGGGTGGGTTTAAATTGGCTTATCATGAGCGTGGATGGGGGGTTTTCTATGTAAAAGCTGCCATTTTTAGTTTGACTGAATCACATCTTTTTTCTTCACTACAATGTTAACAAACACCCTTGCCCTTCAAAATCGACGGGTTTGGTGGAATACAGGAAAAAAAAATTGTATTTTGAGTGCAATTTTTGACGAGCATTTGAAGACCAAAATGCTCAAAAACAGGAGTGACGCCATCGAAAAGCAACTATGAAAGGAAGGTGACTTGGGAGAAGGAAACAATATTAACACACCTGACATTAGGATAGTTGTCCGGGGTCCCATCGTTGAATCGCTCTCTTGTGAGGAGAGCACGTTGAGAGGTGTTCATTGTATCCACGGGGTTCATGTTATCATTGAGGGGGCGCAGCTCCAAAGAAGAGATGAAGGGGCATCGCTGCCGGTTATAGAACCGGACAGGCAAACTGCTATGCTATTACTTTGAGCTTGCAAGTAGATCTCCTCAAGCACAGGAGGCTCACTTTGAGGCAAGGGAATGGAAATCTCGGTCGCTTCATACGCATCAATTATGAGCTTGAAGTCCAGCACACTCCCATCGCCTTCATGTGTTGCGTACACACCCGAATTTAGTCCAAGCCAGAAGCCCGCCCGAACCAAATAGGACTCGCCCTTCACCACCAACCCACTGCCCGAAATCACGTAGCAGTACTTGGTTTTGTTGCCTTCGAAGTAGCGAATGCTTTCATAACGCGTGTCCCTGTTGCCAGACGGCCCTTGCACATTGGCTGTACTCCCTTCTTGCATCAAGCTTGAGTCCGGCGTCCACTCAATGCCTAAAGAGTCCGTGTAGGGCTTGCTTGATATTGAGCCACAATCCAAGCTCAAGAAACCTGAATTAATTAATTCAAGATTGATTAGCGATTGAAAGCTAAGTAAACATGTATCAAAATAAAGATTACTACAACCTCACTCAGAACGTATCTATTGAGCACACCTGAAATTTGAGCCCAAATACACAATCCGGCCTGATTGCTGATCAGAATAATTGCAAGGTAATACACGCCAAGAGATTTCCCATGAAGGAGAGCCTCCATACTACCAGAAGAGCTCTTGCAGCAGATTGCATGGCCAAATCAAAGTCTTACGCTCAGCTTTATTGTGTCCAAAAGTGTGAACGTGTCTAGAGTCTAAGCTGAAGCAACAACAGTCAATTTCATTCCATTTTGCTGAAGCAACAACACTCAATCTCATGCTCTTACAGTAAGCATTGAATTCATGATATAAACTTGCCACCCAAGTCTCTTCTTCAATTTTTTTATATAACTCATTCTTGGCCAACTTACGATATACTTAAAGCTTTCCAAAAGCATCAGCCTTATCTTGAAGAAAATACATCCACATCTTTCTATTAGAGTTATCCAATTAGTAAAATGAAAGGAACCACCCAGTGCAAGTGGTAAGCATCTTTTACAAAGATTCACATCTATAAGACCACCCAGTGCAAGTAGTAAGCATATTTTACAAAGATTCACATCTATAAGACCTAGAAAAGACTTTGCCATGTTGCTCTCTTACTGAAAGGATTGTTGATGATGCTTGGTTACCATACAAGATTCACATGCCTTTGATGCTTTTAAAAATATTGGTAGATGTACCACAATCCCACACAACTATATCTTTGTCAAGCACACATAGCTCAGATTCCCAACTCCTCTTAAGGCCTCATGCCACAACCCACTAGTGTCTACATTGGCATGAGAAATAAAGTCTAACAATTTGTATGAATTATTATGATTGGTTAACATTCAAGATGAGTGCATGAGCACTATCAAAGTGAACTCTCAAGTCATGTTCCGTTATGGTTGCAGTAGAGACCAGCATCTGGTTGATATATGGTATAAAGAAGCCATCTTATTGCTATTTTATTTCTATATTACTTGAGGAATTATGCATTTTTTTGGGCATGTGGCATCATTTCTAACTGCTACTAGGATGGACTCTCCTAGTACTAGCCATAGACAAGTGTACTTATCTTTCTCACTAATCATATGTTAGGATGCTCCACTATCGAACCATTGAACCGTGTAGAATATTGTACCTTTCTACATGTATTTCTTCAATCATTACAATTTAGCACTATTACTTGACACCTTTGTTTCCTCTTGTTCATGGCTTCAAGGAGCCATTCTATTCATTTACTTCCCATCATTAAAATTTTGCTTGCATGTGGTTAGGCTTATTGTATTAGCAAATTAATTTATCATCATCTTCTTCTTCTCAAAGAGCAATTACTAGATTTCTTCCCCTTACTTTTCTTTTTATACCTACTGGGAAAGCAAAATCACCATTGGAAAGTCTCTCTAGAGCTAGCTGCTTCTCAAGGTTCTAAATCCCTATATGATTTATTGTTTCATATTAGCTCCATAAAACCATGCATCTACTATGGTAGTCGCATGTTGAATTAGAGTTATCATAATATCAGTGATGCTAGCATGAATGAAAATTCCTCTCATGCCACAGCCTACTAGTGTTCTTCACTACTTGTGTCTATTGCTATCAGGTTTCTCCAAGCAACATTACTCAATTGAGTGCTTTCTAAATAGCCTAAAGCAAGGCTTCTTTGGTAGCAAGATCCATGATGGTTTGATGCACTATCCTCTAGAGATAAGTCATTCCATCCCACTCTCCCTGACCTCAACTGGATCTGTTTCTTTCAAATATGTGCAATTTTGAGTTGCAATGAGAAATTCACGCATGAATTTGCAAAGAAAATCGCGTGATTAAGTTTTTCTTGTTTTAACATGAAAATGGTATCATGATTCTCAATAAAGAATACATACTCAAAATTTGTCAATTTTCAAGTAAATATTCATTTTTCAAATCATGTGAATTAGCAGAGCAATTTACATGCGAATTGCAATTCACAGCATGAATTTGTAAGTCGATTCATGCGATTTTAACTCACAATTTTTGAGATGAAAATGATATTATGGCACTCCCCTTAGCAAGCTGACTCCAAATATGTCAAAGTTGAAGCAAAATTCGATACTTCAAATCGTGTGAATTAACAGAGCATTTCATGTTGAAAAGCTAGTTCCCAAGTCCTCACAAACACTGACACAAATCCTTCACAAGTCTTCCATTTTTCTCTTTTCCACATAAATATTATCCCACAACTTTTACACCCAATGCATCCACAAAAATGCAAAGGCAATGAAAATGCTTGAATGGTGGGAGTGGAGTCTCAAAAAGAGCAGATGAAACAAGGTTGTTTCTTGGCAAAACAGTGCCAAAATGTTTATGGCCCATTGCAAGCCCCTAGAGAACTCTATCACGTTTGTCTACAAAGGCAACTACGAGCTAGAATGGAATGGACGTTGGGTACTTACCTCATTCCAGCTCACATCCCTTGAAGCTCTCCAAGCTTGCTTTTGGTGAAGCTCCACTTCACTGAATCTCCCCTTCACACTATCACCACCATGAATTTCTTGCACCACTATTTTAAGGCAATCGTCATCTCAACTCTCTCTCTCACACAAGGCAAGAGAAAGGAACATGTTGCTGGATGAGGGAGTAGATTCTCTACATACACACATAGTCATATCAAGCAGAGAGTGTGAGAGAGAAACCAGAAGAAGTGATAGCTAGAAGTACTCGATGATAAATGATAACGAATGTGTGGAGTATAAAGTAGTACTAGCCCTAGCCCTAGGGCTAACGTGGCTAACACAATAGAGTGGGTTAATACAAGGAAAAACCCGTTCTCTAGCAGTGGGTAAAAAATGCCTGTGTGTAGGGTAGTTCACTCCAGCACTTCCAAGGCTAACAAACCCCCCCTGCTGAGGTAAATGGTGTGAACATGTATGTGGTGTAGCAGACTACCCTGGTACAGGTAATAAGTTCAAAGCCTTGTGGAAAGCCTGAAACTTTTCCCTAGAAAGGGACTCAGTAAACCCATCTGCCAGATTGGCAGATTGGTAGGCGCATAAGTCAAGGTAATCTCTCCAGCATCATGGAGCCTTTCGTGACATAATGATAATGCACCTCAATGTGTTGTGTCTACACATGAAGAACCAAATTTCATGTGATTGCTAATGCGCTCTGACTATGAGTGAAAATGGTGGTAAAGGATTTTCCAATAGACAACGGAGCCATACACACTCCACATAGCTATGAATGCTACCCTATACTCAGCTTCACAACTTAAAGTGGCCACTGTAAACTGCTTCTTACTGATTCATGAAATGCATGAACTGCAAAGAAGGAAATAGTTATCCCCCCAAGTGTCATAACTTTTTGCCTAGTCACTGTCAGTGTAGGCACTCAAGCATAAAGAATATGCATTACTATAAAACAATGCAAAGTTTCACTGCTTTCTAATGCTGAGTATTGGGGTAATGCATAAATCTGCTCAATGTGACACTGCATACTGAATGCTAAGATGGGTAATGCTAGATACATAAGGAATCTGACAACTCACTAAGAAGTGGCAACATCAAAAGCTTCTCTTAGATAGCATGATGTCCCCATCAGTTGGTATAAACTGGATACCCAAGTAATAATTCAAAAGCCCATGTCTGTAACATCAAATGCATGTTGCAATTCAATGATAAAAGCTAAAATTTTTCCCTCATCAGGGTCAATCACGAGAAAATCAACCCAATTATCATCCTCCAATGCATAAAAAGGAGAAAGTGGCTCCTCATTTAATGTGAAAGCAATAAGGGTTGTATCAGCAAAATGAAATGCATGTCGAGAGGCAGTGTGTGTCCAAGACATAAGTGTAGTCAGCTTACTCTGTTTTAGTAAAGGGAACAACTACATCCTCGTAAAATGAATGCATCACCCATGGCATCTTGATCAGAGTGTGGTTGACCTAGAGCAATATGGGAAAGTTAGGCAACTGAATTGGCTGATTTGTCAGCAGCAACAATAAGCTAATTTGGAGCCAAAGTGCGCTCAGCCAATTTAGCACCTATACCAAATAATGGCATGAGGATGTAAGCACTATGGACAACAGCAATGCAAGAGCTATCAAGGTCCAATGAATGAAAATACATCAATAAAGGAACCTTAATGATTAATCAAACAAGGTGATAATCAGCAAATAATGGAAATAGGCTAATAGAACAAATCTGTCAAGTGAGGGAAGCAAGGCATACATCCAACCATTACTATGAGAATATAAGACAACCTCTCAGTAACACCATGCACTATGGTGTGCATGGAAAAATATGTTGGATGTGTAATCCCACACATATTGATATAAAGAAACTCTTGAATTATGCATAGTGACAAGGCAACCAAGCTAAAGTTAATGTAACAGTTTGACACCATCAGCATCTATATAAATGAGCTACAAAAGGAAGGAAACTCGAACATGAAGCGAGGAAAGAAAGTCATACATCTTAGCAAGTAAGCATCACTGATATAAGACAACCTCTCAGTAACACCATGCACTATGGGAGCACCATGGTGTGTATGGAAAAATATGTTGGATGTGTAATCCCACACATATTGATATAAAGAAACTCTTGAATTATGCATAGTGACAAGGCAACCAAGCTAAAGTCAATGTAACAGTCTGACACCATTAGCATCTATATAAATAAGCTACAAAAGGGAGGAAACTCGAACATGAAGCAAGGAAAGAAAGTCATACATCTTAGCAAGTAAGCATCACTGCATAAAGCTATGTCTCCCAAGATAGAACGAGGATAGAACAAATGAGAGGTTAAGTGCATAATTGACCACGGACATCACCAATAGCAATACACAGTATGTGTCCCCCCTCAAATGCAATAGCCATAGAGAAAAATTAGTTGACAAATTGATAGAAAGAATAATCATCAAAGTATGGATCACGACCAGAATCGATGACTGGCAAGAATAACATCATGTAATGAAGATGTAGTGACTAAGGCACAATCATTCATGAGCCCAATTAGTTTCTTCCATTGCATTAGATGTGAACCAACACCAGCTGACAATTCTGAATCATCAAAGTACCAATCAACATCCAATAATGACAAACAAGAGGCAGGCATATCACTGCATGTGATTGTTAAAACATAGCCATCATGTGCGAAATTGCCTTCCCTGCATTGTCAACTGTGGTGCAATAAGACCTTGCTACTTCTTCTTCTTCTCATTCTCTATTTGCTTTTGGCATTCCTCAATTACATGACCAAGTTTTCAATAATAGTTGCATCTCTTTTTCTTCTCAGATTTCTCCTCTTGGGAATCAGGAGGATCTGAATGGGTTGGTGCTTTACCCTTAGATTTAACACGAGAAGGAGCCCTAGATTTTCCCTTACCATAATGGGAGGTAGCAAAGGCCTGATCAGAAGCAAGCATTTTGTTCCAATTGGAACAAGACTTCTCTTCTTGTAGTAGTGAGAGAGCAGCTACCAATTCATCAAATGTGTACAAATCTGTATTCCACTTTGTCAGGAGGCGGAGAGTGGTAGAAAATCCTGAATCCTAGATAGGATTTAGGAAAGCCATTGAGAATCGTAGAGAGAAGCAAATTGTCAGGTATGACCTCATCATTGTTGACCAACATCTCTCTTAGATCCTTAACATCGATAAAAAATGTATCCATAGATTCACCCTCACTTAGATGCTCCAAGTCAAGCTTTTTTCCTAGATAGGCAACTCGAGCTTCATTGCAGATCTAATACTACAGACTCGGGGGGGTCACTATATGTAAAATATCCCTATCGCGTGCGTTCAAGGCCTATATTTTAAATCCCTTATTTGTGAATTTTTTAATCTATATAATATCCCCTTTTCTTTATGAATCTGTAAATTTTTTTGAAAATTTTTTAAATCATACCCTTATGTAAGTATATTTCTATAAGTTTCATAAATTAAAATTATGCTTCTGTTGAACGCACGTGATATTCACATTTTTTTGTGAGTGACCCCCCCGAGACTACAGAGAGCTAAGTATATCCCATGCACTTTTAGAAGAAGTACATGAACGGATATGAGGTATGACTTGTCGCTTAGGAGAGAGAAATCAAAGCATGCACATCTTTAGCATCCCATCTAAGTTGTTGTGATGTAGGAGTAGGTTCAGGCGGTACACTTCCACTAGAATCAGACTCACTGGTTCCAATAGTGGATCCGCCTGATGTGCTGCTAACAGTAGTGGATGCGGGCCCAACAAGATTTAAGTCAGCACCAAACACATACACCCATAAGTTCTTTGCAACGAGTACATTCCTCATCATATATGCCCACATAAGGTGGTTGTTATAGAAAATAGATAATGAGATTGCAATGCTAATGATGTTATAAATCACTTAGATTGAGAAGTATAAACAATCCCACAAATAAGCATACACAATGCTAGCTAAATAATTGAATGCACCAAGCATGTGAGAGACTAGACAATATATATCATAAATGAAGATGATAAACAATGAACACCATGAATACCTTAATGCAAAATAAAGAAGCCTTTTTTCCACAAAGGAACCACCAAGTATACTACCAACAAATGGTATGTAGCACAATGCCAGAACATAGTCTCCTCTCTAGTACACAATCTCGGGGGGGTTCACTATATGTAAACCCTCTGTATCACGTGCGTTCAAGACCGACTTTAAAAACCCCTTATCTGTGAATTTTTCATAAATAAAACACACCCTTTTTCTATTCAACCTGTGAATACCCCCTTTAAATGGTACCCTTATGTATGTAAAAAATGTGCAAAAAATGGATTTTAAAAATCTCTTCAGTTGCACCGACGTGCTATGCTTACATATTTATGAGTGACATCCCCCCCCCTACACAATGAGTGTAGATACCTCAATATATAGCTCTCCATGGAGGTAAGTGCTTAGGATCCCTAAGATGCCTCCACCTTCCCCTGATTATCTCACAAGACTCACCATAAAATGACTACTGAATCAAGGGTGGTACCTACCATGCCTACTCTGGTTAACCATGATAATTGGAGAACTTATGACCTTAGAACTTCTATCCCTAAGGTGCACGTAACATTATCCCCACTAAGGACTAGAAATGGATGCTAGATCACTAGAATCTCAATATCCTCTCTTGATCTAAATCCATAACATGTAGGGTGTGTAAGCAAGAAGGTTACAATGAGTGTCATAGAGACTCCTAAAAACATAATTAGCAGCACAAAAAGTGTATTAGTGGCCACATTGGCCTCATGATGGCTGCTCCCAGTCTTCTTCTCTTCATTCTTCTTATTCTCCTCATCTCGCCTCTTGAAATAGACATTGGCTTCATGTCCCTTTTTCTTGTTGCAATAGTAGAAAGTCTTGAGAAACTTCTTCTTCTTATTCTCATCCATGATGAGAGCTAATTCCAATGTAACATGTGAGGTAGATTCCTTGGAAGTCTTCTTGGCTTCCATCTTGGTTTCTTCAAGGATCAAAGATGAAGCAACTAATGCAAGGGTCATGTTAGATAAGGTCTGCTTGATCTTAAGTGCTTTTGATGGCCTTATACTTTTCAGTTTGGGATGAGGCAAGGTGTACATGTTTAGGGGTTGTGAAAGAGAGGCTTGAATGGTTAGTTGTTTTGGGGGTTTTACGAAACAAGGGGCGAGTAGGGTCAATTCTAGTGTTAAGGACACGGAATCCTAAATTGGCCACATGCTCCTCTGCAGACATGTTTCAAGGTTGAACTTGATCTAGATTTGACTGAATGGAGTTGTCCACTCGATGAGGTTTCCAAGTGTATGTCTGGTAGGGTTCTCTTGGCTTATGTTCATGATGCAAGCGAAGGTGATATAGACATTCAAAACGGGCTTACAATAGTGTGCATACTTGTTGGTAGCATGGGCCAGATCCACAAGGGCTACAATCTTGGTTTTGAGGATGAGCTTGGGGATATGGAAAAGATGAGAGTGGAAAAAATGCCATGAGTTTACATGGTTCAATTGAAAAATCTCGCAAAAAAATTAGGGAGTGCCAAAAAGCTCACAAGACAAGAAGCTCGCCAAATAATCATGCCCTGAGACTAATCATGTGTGCATTCCATGCAATGAAGGCTAGGATGTGTGCATCCCATCCCCATTGATGAGTGCTAACATTCCTTGCATTGGTATCACAGCCTAGCTCTTGATCCACCTTCATCTTCATTCTAATTCTCTTTTTGCAAAACCGATTCTCAAAAAAATGTGTGATTCTTGAGTTTCTTGAAACTTTTCATAATTTCTTAAAAATTATGTTTTATGCATAAAGTTCTTCAAGTTAATCATATACGTGGATTAGTGAGCATGAAGATCATGAATCTTGGTCAAGATTTAAGCCTATTTTGGTAAAAACTTTGCATCATTCTTTGAGAAATTTTGATGATCCGGCATAGTTTGGACCAAAACTTGATTAGGGCGGGCACATTTTGGAGGTGTGGACCTACATCTTCTTCCCCTTCATCTCCCCTTAATTTTTTTGAAACCTATGGTGGATAGGGGCAAGAAACCACACCATTGAATCATGGGAAGACACACTAGGGAGAGGATTTGCAACTTCTTGATGCTTCTATGGATGAAAATGGCACTGCCTATTGCTGAATCTTCCATGGTCTGCTCATGATTATAGCCACTTGTGTTTTTTGTTTTTTTTCTCAAAACCTAGCACCATGTTAAGATTATTCTACTTGTTATGTTCCATGTTGCATGGTTAGTAATAGTATAAACCTTATTAGCACAAGGAAAAAATGTTGCATTTTTATGTTGATCTCTCTAGGCTGTGTGAACTGTGTCCTGATTAAAAATGGGCTATGCCTACTTCATTTAGGGTTTCATGAGGATATTGAATACATAATATCTTTCTTGCCTTGCATAGTAAATCTCTTTTTGTCATACCATATTAATTGATGCTTTCACTCACTAATTTCAACAATTGTAGCTTACATCACCGTTTCTTGCATCAAGTTTGGGGATTTTCATGGGGATTAGGCTTTCTTATTTCCATAATCTTGGAATGCTAATGATCCCCAAGAGCTATATGCATAATGATCATAGCTATTTCTTCTTGCAAGTTTTGGGAATTTTCTTGGCTTCTTCCATGCTTGAATGGAGTTTCTTCACATGGCTTTGCTTCAAATGCAAGCTTATTAAGCTTTACATATCTCTATTCAACTTCATTACAGATTTGAAACATCAATCTCACATGGCTTTGCTTCAAATGCAAGCTTATTAAGCTTTACATATCTCTATTCAACTTCATTACAGATTTGAAACATCAATCTCACATCTTCATGCATAAGGTTGGGAATTTTGATGGAATTTGAATCTCTTAGCTTTTCCTTTCTCATATATACATGCCTTGTGGGATTCATTGCATGAGTGTTAACCAAATCAACATGCTACCTTGGGAGATAAGAAGAGAAAGATGAAATGCAAGGGTCGGTTCGGAGACTAGCACTTATCCAACCCTAATGAGGGTTAACTCTCCGATAGGGGCTCACTCAACCTCCACTTGTGTCACTCAAATGAAGCTTCCACAAGCTAGGTAGAGAGCAAAGAGGAAGGGAGCTATGGAAATCTCTACCTCGATGCCATGCCTTTGTGTATGCAAGAGGGATCTTGATAAGGAGACAAGAAGAGGGGGTAGAAAAACAAGGCAAGAATCATCTCCTACATGCACACACCACAATCAAGAAAGCATTTATCAATCAATAGAAGCCTACCACCATATCCACAAGAGAGAGTGAGTGAGAGAGATAGAAGGCAAGACACATTTGTGATAATGGAATTGTCCCTTTTCATATTTCATAAATCACTTATATACATGAGCTTGCTTTTTACAATGGTCGGCCGCCCATTTATAATTGGGGGCGTAAAACTAACTTCCTAGCTCTATGTACATCTAGGCTCCTTCCCTGTGACGACATTACACAAGTCGTAAGCTCAGTCATCCCATATATCTTTTTCATTAAGGTCTTAGCACACTTACATAACAATGGATTACAATAAGCATAACGACACTTGAAAAATGATGTTAACCAGTGTGGTTAACACACCCCCTCCCTAATTTAGATCCTTCCTCGAAGCTGGCAAGGGTACTTAGTAGTAGTAGATGGAGTACATGCAAATAAATTTGAACTCTGACTAGGGATGTGGGGGGATTAATGGAAGACCTTGTAGCTCATCCAAAAAATGGTCTCTAGTATATCTTTGAAGGTCTGTAGGCGCCCAATGGGAATCCATTGGATGCACTCGTAGTAGCTGAATAATTGCTTCCGAGTGGGACCTTTGTTGAGGTCAAAGGAGGCGAGGGGCCTTGGCTGCCCTCATAGTAGTGGTTCCAATCCGGGAAGGCTTCCAAAAGTGTAATAATAAGCAATAGGCAAAATCACGTACCACACCGTAGGTAGAACAGATACCCTCAGAATATGCTTCCTAGGAGAAAACGTTTTCCCACATGTTCCCAACTTAAGATATCCATGGTGTTGCACTGGGAGGAGGCGAGGGAGGAAGTGGTTTGTGAAAGGACACATGAGGCGGGGGTAACCTGTAGAGATTTTGGTCAAAACATTATGCGGTATGACGTAGGTCCTCCTCTTCGGTGGCCTTGTGAGTGGGCTTCAGCATCCTGTGTTGTTTTGTATGTTCCAGGTGCGGCATGGTGGAGCACGCTCTTATTGCTGGGTTTCTGGGTGATGGCGCATGGGAGGTTGAGAGGTTGGAGGGGGACAAGGCAAAGGAAGAGGGGTGGGGTTGGTAGTGTCATTGTCTAGTTAGATAGCTCTAGGGGAGGTCGGTCAAACTTTGCAGCATGATAAAGGACCTTGGTGAGGAGTAAGGTTGCCATGAGCTTCCCCTGTGGGTTTGCATAGACCATGTGGAGCTCTTTGTGTAGGTACTCTTCCCAATTCACCGAAACTTCTTGCTAGACACAGGCAAGGATAGAGAGATGGCACCAATTACAACAATTGGTTGAACGGGTGGTGGAAAGAGAGGGCACAGGGCAGGCATGACCAGCTCCTACTGGGAGATGTTCTGCCACTCAACCCCATCCTTGGTGTGGTGGAGCCCTGGTAAGTTTCGTGAATGTGGTGCATCACATTGGGAAGGCAGACATATGGTTTCTCCATGCATGGGAGATGGAGAGCCTCCAAAACGAGGTCCATTACTGAGGTGGATTGTCTGGGGGTGGCCCTCATTGTCTAGCACCTATCCTGTAGCCTCGTTTTAGCATCATATGTCTTTTTGAAGTATAAGCAATTCAACAAGTACGGGCCCCAGGGTTCCAAGGTGGGTAGGCCATCGAGCTCGATTTGCTCTAGGTATGCCACGATTGCTGGATCTGTGAGATGGCCCTATAGCATGGCCCTGTGTAATAGAGGTGCTTGTGCTCCACCTTATGATTGTTCTTCATAAGGCTCTGGTGCATAAAGCCCTTGCCTATGTGAGAGAGTTGGGTGGGGTGCTTGCCATACTCCTCAAAAAGGCCCCCAGTTGGGTGCTTCTTCTTTTGGGGCGTATGAGTGAGGAACTCATAGGAGGAGTCAAAGTGTTCAGCCATGCTACTGAGAGTAGAAGGCTAGTTGGGAAGGGTGAGAGCTTGAGGGAAAAAACTACAAGAGTTTCGCTAGGGAGAGAGAAAACAATGAGGGGAATGGAAGTGGTGGGCCCCTTTTTATAGAGTTTGAGGAAGGGTACGAGCGTGGCTTCAGGATGGTACAATCGTGGCTTCAAGATGGTACAATCATGTCTTCAAGATGGTACAGTTGCAGCTTAGTGGGGGGGAGAAAGGCACGGCCATGCCTTCATAAGCGTGTAATGAGCATGGCTTGAGCTGCTCGTGGATTGATAAGCGTATGGGCATGGCTTGAACCACTGAGAAGGGTATGGTGATGGCTTCATAAGCATATGAAGCCACTGAGAAGGGTATGGTGATGGCTTCATAAGCATATGAGCATGGCTTGAGCTACTAAGAAGGGTATGGCTATGGCATCATAAGCATACAGGCATGTCTCTGATTGTTGACAAGGAAACAACTGTGTATTAAGTAGAGTAAGAAGGTATGGCTGTGTCTTTCAGGAAGGTACGACCCTGTCTTTCAGGATGGTGAGGCAATGTCTTTTGGCACCCTCCTGTAAGGTTTTTTACCCTTAGGCCATGTAGCCCATTGTGGGTTTTGTATTGACCCCTTGCCCAATTTGCTAGAGTGAAAATATAGCTGCAATTCGGTTTTGGCGAGGTTGGTAGCTCCATTAGAAGTGTGGAGGCTTCCATGGAGGGAGAAATTGGGTTTGGAGATGCAAGGGGTTGAGTGGGAGCATACCAAGGGAGTCAGATGATGATAAGTGGTGCGGAGTAGCCGATGTCAAAGGTATATCACTATCAGAGATAGTGGACTATAGCTAGATGGTGAAGGGATCTTCTTGAAGATTTTCTTTCCCTTTTTCCCATGTTGTATGTTGAGAGATGTAATCGCGGTGTTGTGTGTACATGGGAAAGCACCCTAGAGGTGCAAGATATTGTGGCAAGATAAGAATGTCACGTGTAATATTGAATGGTGTGTGAGTTTTGACTAAAAGAGTGGAAAAGGAGTTACCACATGGATTATGACATGTAAAGGGGGATAAGGCTAGAAAGCCTATATCATTGTATGGTTCACTTGAGATAGTGCAATAGAATTGAGTTTTGAGTGTGCATCCTCTCTCTCTCTCTCTCTCTCTCTCTCTCTCTCTCTCTCTCTTATGAAGTTCTTAGTGTGGTTTAATCCACCTTAATTATGTTGCTTAATCTATGTCCTTCACCATGATCAATCCCATTTTTGGATTGTTAACATGGTATCAAAACTTGGGTGGGCTCTTGGTCATGGTGAATATTTATGTATAGATTTCTTGGTTTATGAGTTCTTTGATTAAACATTATTTTCAGTTATTATGAAAAACAAATTATGCACACTCATATTATCATTTGGATTTGCATTTGTGAGGATTTGAGAGAGATTTGGAGATGCCATTCTCAAGTTTGAGAGGAGATTTGCAACAAGAAGGTTGCATAGAAGCTTCCCAAGAGTATTGCAAATGGGAGTTTTGCAACATGGAGAGCCTGCTCATCATCAAGGAAGCTAACAATGGAGATTTCAGCAAGTATGAAGGCTATGAAGTCTTTGGTGTCATCAAGGAGAAGCTACCAAGGAGATTTCTCAAGGTATTTTAACATCTAGCCATTTAAAAGTACAACTAAACCATCAAAAATACAACCCATTTTTGAAAATGCTAAAGTATCTAAAAAAACACTATTTTTTAAACCAAAAAGAGCATGAGCTCCTAAAAAGCTCAAAAAAAACTGTTAAAAAGTGCAAGTTTTACACTTCAATACTTTGAAATATGATAGAGGTGCTCATAAAATCACACATTTTTTGAGAAAAAAAATACTCAATTTGCAGTAAAATAATAATGTCCACAAAATTGGTTACAATGAGAGGTCTTATGCCTCTCATGTTAAATCTTTGACTTTCTCCAGAAGAATTTTTTTGGTTTGTTCTCGTAGATGACCCGAATTTTTCAAGGTAAAACCATAAACAAGAACTTCCACATCCTCCATGCTTAGGCTATCCATGCGACGTTGACTACGATTTGCTTTCTTTCCCCTTTTATTTACTCAAATCATCTCTGGATAATATTTTCCTGATAATGCATCATCTCCATTGACCTTGTACCAGTGGACCTTAATCGAGCTTGCTTTTCCATTTTCCTCAAGGGCTTTAAGTACCTTTGCCAACCAAAAAGGACATCCGCTTTCATCATCTGTTGCTAACACTGCAATCATTGCACCTACAATGAGCTCCTCAATATTTCCTTCCCACATTTCCTTCTCTTGCAGCTAGTCCTTCTAGCACCAACATACGCTTCATGAGTCTCCCCATGCACTAATGTTTGTAATTCTTCAAGCAATTCTGTTTGTTGATTTGGCATTTGAATATTATCATCACGGTCTTCAAGTTCTTGTACCCTCCAAAGAAAGGGCTCCAGATTCATGAGTGATCTTAAATTGCTTTGAACTTCCTCAATCAAGATTTCTTGCTCATGAAAAAATGCATTCCACCATCCAAGTGAGCAAGCTGGAAAATACACATATATGTGCTGATTATATGGTCTTTTTAATTTCTATCAAACATTGCTGATAATTGATGGCTCGCTTTTCTTTTTGAGCTTTTGCTGCTTCAATGCTTGATGCCAAAAGCATTTTTGCTGCCTGAAGAATTTGTCGTTCTCTTGGACACTGAGTAAAAACTTCAAACCTTCTTGAGGATGCCATGCCTCTGAGTTAGAGTACTTCTTACACCACAAACGTGTTTCGGCTTCTTTTTCTTTTATTTTGAATTCATGTTGGAAACTATGGTCATTAAGCTGAGCGAATGCAGGGCTTGCAAAATCTCCACCTGTTGCAAACTCTCTAAAATCATAGGTGCCTTTCAAAACATGAATTTATGGCGTAGGATCATAAGCTTCTTTAAGAATTATGCACACCTCTGGAAGGTCAAATGCACTTTTTTTAGCAAGTTTGATTGAAAACCTGCTAAACATATGATCAATTTGATCATGAGTGTGACCCACCAACAAAAATCCAAGTTTGACCTTTTTGAAAACTTTTTGGTGCACCAACATACTCAAATAAGCAAGCACTATTTGATTTTAGTTTTCCCTTGTCGTATTATCTAGCTGCACATAAAGTGTGCCAGGTAATTCTCCTTGCCATTCACTTACTAATTTCTTAATTATGGTGATGGTCAAGTTAGGGTCGTTGTGTAAATTTGGAAAGTTTATAAAAACTTTCTACATCATGATGCCGTTAAAGATGAGGGCTCCAACAACGTGTAGTTGTATGAAATTCTCTTCCTTCAAATTATTTGGAGCATGCATAAAATGGGGTACCAACGTCTTCTTTTGATCCATTCCATCTATGACTAATCCCAAATACATTGCTTTCTGCTCAAGGCACTTCTTTCGATGCTTTGCTAGCTTTTGATGCTCTGTACTTTGTTGTTCTTTAAGTGCTTGTAGAATAGGACCTGAAAACTAGTGCCAAAGTAGCACAAGGGGATGAAGAGGAAGAGTGAAAGCCTAAAACTTGTACCCAATCTAGCATCAAGGGAGGTTATGAAATTTTTAAAACTAGCATCCACCTTGAGTATCCCATCAAATGTTGTATGAGGGTTTCGGTGTTCTAGAACTCGCTCTTTTTTGCATACGGGACCCCATTGTTCATATGCAATAGAGAGCCCATTCTAGCACACCAAAACCCCCATATAGAATCCAATGGAGATGAAACTTGGAAAATGGGGGGAGAGTGAAACTATGGATCCACTTGCCAAGTTTCACCCCCTTTGGTGTTGGATGGGGGTGTCGATGTGCTAGAACCTGCTCTCTTTTGCATATGGGGCCCCATTGGCCATATGCTAAAAAGAGCGGGTTCTAGCACATCAACACCCTCATACCAAATCGGATGAGGATGAAACTTGGTAAGTGGGTGAATTTTAACCCCATGGACCTAATTTCCAAGTTTCACCCACATCTGAGTTGTGGGGGGGAGAGTGAAACCATGGATCCACTTGCCAAGTTTCACCCCCCTTTGGAGCAGGTTCTAGCACATCAACACCCTCATACCAAATCGGATGAGGATGAAACTTGGTAAGTGGGTGAATTTTAACCCCATGGACCTAATTTCCAAGTTTCACCCACATCTGAGTTGTGGTGTGCTAGAAACCGCTCTTTTGCCATATGGACCATATGCCAAAAAGGAGTAGGTTCCAGAACAAGGACACCCTCATATGCCATTTTATGGGGATGCAAATTGGGAAGAGGAGGTAGAGTGACACCATTGATGAACTTTACAACTTTCATCACAATCTGATTTGATGAGAGGTGGTGTGAGGTCCCTTCCCCCTCCGCGGTACCCATGCCAGTGAGTGCTACAATGTTTACAAATGGTTTAGGAGTTGTTGTAGATACAGACATTTGGCATAAGATAATTGAGCATATAAATGTGCAAAGAATCAAGTCTATGCAGTGTGAGACCCCTCCCCCTCCAAGGGCGCTGGTGGCGAAAGCAATGTCAGCCTCTCGCGCGGGGCAAGGATCCACACTCGAGGCCTCGCCCGCGGATGTCCGGACAAGAGACTAGCCCGGCGGTTCCTCCGAAACCGAGCTCGGAAAAACTTCCCTCACCCGGAAGGCACAGGCGATTCCGCCATGGGAAAATCTTCTTAACGAGGGAATTAATCTAACGAGTCAAAGTCTTAACTAGTTAAACTGATCCAACCAAACGTGAAGTCACATGGTTAGATCAAAGAAGAGACTTGCACTTGGTCCATAGAATCACCGCTTTTTTCCTCCTTTAACGAGGCATAGACTGATTCCCTCCCATAGAACAAGGGTCTTCAGGACTTAATCTAACTAACGTAACTAATCGTATCTTAATTGTTTTGCAGGAATCCCTCGATCCAGCCTAATCGGCCCATGGGTTAGCCAACCACCCGACCACTATATTGGTAGGATTCCTTTATAAAGATTTGGTTATGTTTTGCCCGGGTACCGAGGAAAAGAGTTCCCAGGCCCCCTAGCCGGCTTTTAAGCAAAATTTAAAGTAGACATACCACGTACACACTCGATATGAAATTACCATTTATAACAGATTTGACTGTCTTTAAAACAATCCTTCAATGAAAATCATAATATTACTGATCATCATCCTCCAAAATTGTGAGTCCATTGTATTACAAAATGTGTCCTCTGGACTCTCCGCAGCTGGCCAACCAACGAGATCCAATATCAAAATTTGATTCACAAAAGTCATTCTTTTTAGTCCATCCGAATCTTCCTCGATGCACGCATGGGACCGCGAGCCCATGCATCACTTGGTCAAAACCCTCTAGGATCCTACTTAGGTATCCTAGCACTTCACTCAGGGACCACTTTGTCGGCCCTCGCCCATCGTACCGAAAGCGCACCATTTTAACCGTACCGAGGCTAGTCAGCAAGACCTCAACAGGCTCTGCCCTGAATGACGTCCCTCGATGACTCCCCGCCAGCTATTGCAACAAACCTCCTCTTAGTAAAACACATGCCAAATGCTTCCTCCAGCATTCTGGCGTAAAACAGTCCTTTAAATGAAAACAGAGGTTCTATGCAAGTAAAATTTTTGGTTTGAGATTAGTTCCACAAAATCCCTTTTTTCATAATTTCCAATTTTATAATGAGAATACGTGATCTCTCATCAGGGTAATCTACCCATCATTTGACTGATTGTCTAACTAGATTCTTGGTGATTTCGGTCAAAGGAAAACTAGTTTAATTCAACGGTAGTCTATTCTTTATATTTAGGAACTACAATTGGTCACGAAGTTTTTGCTTGATTTAGATCGAGAGATGGACAAGTAGGTTTACTGTCCGTCCCTCTCGTAGTCTAACCAAAATCATTCGGTTTAGTTCTAACAAGGATTTTCTTCAGATAAACATCTACTTTTGGGTAAATGCCAATTTAGTGATTTAACCAAATAAAATATCTAAAGATATTCTTTCTACCATTTAATTTCTCAACCTTAATTCCCTAGGTGGAATTATGGTGAAAATTCCTCTTTTGTCAATAAAAATTAATTCAAATCTTTCTCTACTTAAATATCATAAAAATTCTTCTTTTAATTAAATACAATTATCCATTTTTTATATAAGCTTAAAATTCCTCTTTTTCTCATTTAATGGTTAGGTTCCAATTGTCATGGGAATTCCTCTTTTATCATAAAATGAATTTATCTAAAATTCCTCTTCAAATTAAATAAAAATATGCATTATTCCACATAAATTTTCATTTATGTTTAATTTTAATAGTTTTTAAGCATTTCTCTCTCCCCCCCCAAAGAAAGGTCATTCCTATGACCTATTCTCAATCTAAATGAAGATTCTCATGAAGCATTTCTCTAATCCAAAAGTAATTTTTATGCTTGTCTAATTAGAGGCCAAAATAATAGCTTTTTAATGCTTTTATGATATTTATTTCATAGAGAAATTATGAATCACCCATAATTGAATAATGATCCAATTAGTGGTCATTCTAATCATATTAATAATATTAAACTTCATTCTCTCAATTAAATTGAGAACTATCAGTAATAACAGCGGAGCTATGGTAAAATTTCTGTAAAATAAACACATAAAGCATTTACATTCATAATATGAAAAGAGGACTTCCTACCATATTCTAGGAATTATCATCCTAGATTAATTGAATCATTCTCATTGTAACCATGAAGAAATTTATTTTTATGATTATGCATAATTAGTAAATTAGAAAAAAGAGGAGTTTTTTATAGTTTATTTTTATGTTAAAAGAGTAATCCCCAAGACATTGGAAATCCATGTATTCCAATGATTTAGAGAATAAAATTGGAATGCTAAAATAATGTATAATTTATGAAAGATTTTAGTTAAATTTATCTTTTTGTATGGATAACTTTTATAATGAAAGAGGAATTCCCACCATATTGAAATTCAAATATTTAAATAAGGGAAGTATAATTCCTAGTGCAAAGGAATTAATGAAGATTTTTATTTAATTTTTAAAGAAAATATAGTTAAATTTATCTTTTTGTATAGATAAATTTTTATGATGAAAGAGGAATTCCCACCATATTGGAATCCAATTAATTAAATGAAGAAAGTATAATTCCTAGTGCAAAGTAACTAATGGAGATTTTTATTTAAATTTTAAGAGAAAAAATTAATTAAATTTATCTTTTTTGCATAGATAAGTTTAAATGATAAAAGAGGAATTCCTACTATATTGGGTGGAAAAAAGAAAATCTTAGATAATTGAATTGGAAAAATTACTAAATGGATATTTACCCAAAATTTAGATGTTTAGTTGAAAGGAATCTTGGTAGAACTAAACTGAATGAATTTAGTTAGACTACGTGAGGTCGAACAGTAAACCTAATTGTCCTTCTCTCAAACTAAATCAGACAAAAACTTCATGACCAATTCCAGTTACTAAATCCAAAGAATAGACTACGGGAACTAATCTAGTTTTTCCCTCACCAATATCACCAAGAATCTAGCTAGATAAATGGATAAAATGACGGGTAGATTACCCTCATGAGAGATCAAGGATCCTCATTATGAAACTGGGAATTATTGAAAAAAGGGTCTTTGGAACCAATCTCAAACTGGAATCTCACTTGCATTGGAAACTCTGTTTTTCATTCGAGGGACTGTTTTATGCCAAAATGCTAGAGGAAGCATTTGGCTTATGTTTTTCTAAAGGAGGTTCGTTGGAATAGCTGGCGGGGAGTCGTCAAGGGACGTCGCTCGTGGCGAGGTCTTGACCAGCCTCGGTATGGTTAAAATGGTGCGCTTGTGGTAGGATGGGCGAGGGCCGACAAAGCGGTCCCTGAGTGAAGTGCTAGGACACCTAAGGAGGATCCTAGAGGGTTCTGACTAGGTGATGCACGGGATCTGGGTTGCTAGGACACCCAGGTGTACATCAAGGAAGATATCTGATGGATAAAAAGGAAAGGTTTTTGGGAACAAAAATTTGATACTGGATCTCCTGGGTTGGCCAACTGGTCTTCAACGGAGAGTTTAGATGATGCATTTTTGTAATACAATGGACTTGGAATTTTGGAAAATGATGATCGGAAATATTATGATTTTATTCAAGGATTGTCTTAAAGCCAGTCGAATCTGTTATAAATGGCAATTTCATATTGGGTGTGTATGTGCTATGCCTATTTGATTTTTGTATGAATCACCGGCGGCTAGGAGGCGAGCAAAAACCCAATCAAATCTTTATAAAGGAATCCCACCAATTCAGTGGTCGGGTGGTTGGATAATAACCCATGGGCCGGATGGGGTTAGGCTGGATATCGGAGGATTCCTGAGAAACAACTAGATATGATTAGTTATGTTAATCAGTTTAAATCCTGAGAAAACCTTGTTCTGTGGGAAGGGATCATCATGAGAAAAAAAGCGGTGATTCCATGGACCAAGTGCAAGTCTATTCTTGATCTGACCATGTGACTTCAGGCTTGGTCAGATCAGTTTAATTTAGTCAAGACCACTCGTTAGAGTAATCTCCTAGTTAAAATATTTTTCACCTTCCTGGCGGAATTGCCCGTGTTTTCCGGGCGAGGGCAGTCTTCGGGCCCGGCCTCGAAGGGACCGCCCCCTGGGCTAGCCTCTCATCCCCGGACATCTGCGCGGGTGAGGCCCCGAGTGTGCAGGACCCCCGCCCCCTGCGGGAGGTTGACACCGCTTCCGCCCGCCGACAGGAGCCCCGGAGTGGGTGGGCGGGGACCTCACAATCTTCATGATGATCTGCAGCATTCTTTGAGTATACCAAGATATCATCAAAGAAGACAAGAACAAAATCATCCAAGTATTCTCTAAGAATATCCTGCATAAGACGATTAAATGTCATCGGGGCATTAGTCAATCCAAATGGCATGACTATGAACTCATAATGCCCATAGTGAGTATTGAATACTGTCTTTGGGATACCCTGCTCCTTGATTCTGATTTGGTACTGATCTGGTAGTACCCGGATTTGAGATGGGTCTCACTTAACCGATCCAAAAGTTCATCAATCCTAGGAAAAGGATACTTATTCTTAATTTTTAATTAATTCAATCCTCTGTAGTCAATACAGAGTCTTAATGTTCCATCTTTCTTCTCATGAAGCATTTCTCTAATCCAAAAGTAATCTTTATGCTTCTCTAATTGGAGGCCAAAATAATGGCTTTTTAATGCTTTTATGATATTTATTTCATAAAGAAATTATGAATCAATCCATAATTGGATAATGATCTGATTAGTGGTCATTCTAATCATATTAATAATATTAAACTTCATTCTCTCAATTAAATTGAGAATTATCAGTCATAGCAGCAGAGCTATGGCAAAATTTCTATAAAATAAACACATAAAACATTTTCATTCATAATATGAAAAGAGGACTTCCTACCATATTCTAGGAATTATCATCCTAGATTAATTAAATGATTCTCATTGTAATCACATGAAGAAATTTATTTTTATGATTATGCATAATTAGTAAATTAGAAAAAAGAGAAATTTTTGATAATTTATTTTTATGTTAAAAGAGTAATCCCCAAGACATGGGAAATCCATGTATTCTAATGATTTAGAGAATAAAATTGGAATGCTAAAATAATGTATAATTTATGAAAGATTTTAGTTAAATTTATCTTTTTGTATAGATAAACTTTTACGATGAAAGAGAATTCCCACCATATTGAAATTCAAATATTTAAATAAGGGAAGTATAATTCCTAGTGCAAAGGAATTAATGAAGATTTTTATTTAATTTTTAAAGAAAATATAGTTAAATTTATCTTTCCCACCATATTGGAATCTAATTAATTAAATGAAGAAAGTGTAATTCCTAGTGCAAATTAATGGATATTTTTATTTAAATTTTAAGAGAAAAAATTAATTAAATTTATCTTTTTGCATAGATAAGTTTAAACGATAAAAGAAGAATTCCTACTATAATAGAATTCAAATGTTTAGATGAGAAAAGTGGAATTTTTAGCTTAAAGAAATTAATGGTTATTTTTATGTAATTTTTAAGAAGAATTTAAATAGATTTAATTTAGGAAAAAGAGGAATTCCCATGATAATGGGATTACACTCATTGAAATGAGAAAAAGAAGGATTTCAAGTTGTCAAAAAAATAGGTATTGATATTTTAGTTAAAAGATGAATTTCCATGATAATAGAGAAAAGATGGATTTGAATTAAATTCTAATGTCAAAAGATGAATTTCCATCATGATTCTACCTAATGAATTAAGGTTGAGAATTTATGTGGGAAAAAGAAAATCTTGGATAATTGAATTGAAAAAATCACTAAATGGATATTTACCCAAAATCTAGATGTTTAGTTGAAAGGAATCCTGGTAGAACTAAATGGAATGAGTTTAGTTAGATTACGTGAGGTCGGATAGTAAACCTAATTGTCCTTCTCTCAAACTAAATCCAAAGAATAGACTACCGGAACTAATCTAGGTTTTCCCTGACCAATCTCACCAAGAATCTAGCTGGATAAATGGATAAAATGACGTGTAGATTACCCTCATGAGAGATCAAGGATCCTCATTATGAAACTGGGAATTATTGGAAAAAGGGTCTTTGGAACCGATCTCAAATTGGAATCTCACTTGCATTGGAAACTCTGTTTTTCATTCAAAGGCAAGAATGTTGGAGGAAGCATTTGGCATCAGTCCTCCCCAATCAGGGTCCCCAGCGCCAAAATCAGGGTAACCCTAGAAGAGTGCCAGCTCAGCCTGCAGCCTCCATGCAAAGCAATCTCCAAACTCCCTCCCAGAATTGGAATAACCAGAGAGAGAGAGTTCCGCCTCAGACTGCAGCAGCCAGAGCAGTCATCATAGCCGAGGAAGTGGAGGAAGAGAAAGGAAAGATCTATGCGCATCAGGGAAATAACCATCAATTCTCAGCCCTCCAGACTCTAGCAGAGTACCAAGGTAAGAAATTCAAGCTTTTGATCGATTAAGGCAGTACTCATTCTTTTATTTCCCCACCAGGATGTCTGCGTAAATTAGTCCTAAATCAAAAATCAGGGAAACCTATACAAGTGGAATTAGCCAGTGGGGAGATTCTTTTCACTCACCTTGAGACTGGCCTTATTTAGTTTAGCTTAGATGGGAACGTAACAGAGTGCCAGTTCAGAGTCCTGCCCCTGGTGGGAATATATGACGGAATCCTTGGAATGGATTGGCTCCACAAGAATCAGGCTGACATTCATTGTCACAAAGGAACCATCTCTTTCCTTGACCTTCATGGGAATAAAGTTCAAGGAATTGGAATTTCCGGATCCCCAATGCTACAATTAGTCAAGGAATTGGAATTTTCGGATCCCCAATGCTACAATTAGTCAAGGCTTCCAAATTATTAAAAGGGCTCAGAAAGAGGCAAGCTGTGTATGTCGTTAAAATGAATCTAGTAGACATAAAATGCAAGGCTAAATAACCAGAGTGGTTAAGTGAGTATGCAGATGTGTTTTCTGAAGAGCTGACTGAGATGCCTCCATCTTGTGAAGTAGATCATGAGAGCAAATTAACCCCTGGAGCTCAGCCACAGTAGCCCAGCGTGCATACAAAATGCTAGTCCCTGAAGCCATAGAACTTAAGGAGCAGTTAAGACAACTGTTAGAATAGGGATTCGTGAGACCCAGTGTCTCACCTTGGGGTGCACCCATTCTCTTTCAAAAAAAGAAAGATGGAACGTTAAGACTCTGTATTGACTACAGAGGACTGAATCAATTAACAATTAACAATAAGTATCCTATTCCTAGGATTGATGAACTTTTGGATCGGTTGAGTGGTACCCAAATGTTTACAAAGATAGATCTCAAATCCGGGTACTACCAAATCAGAATCAAGGAGTAAGACATCCCAAAGACAGCATTCAATACTCGCTATGGGCATTATGAGTTCACAGTCATGCCGTTTGGATTGACTAATTCCCCGGCAACATTCAATCGTCTTATGCAAGATATTCTCAAAGAATACTTGGATGATTTTTTTCTTGTCTTCTTTGTTGATGATATCTTAGTATACTCGAAGAATGTTGCAGACCATGAAGATCATGTGCGTAAAGTCCTGGAAATCCTAAGGAAACACCAACTCTTTGCAAAGAAGAGCAAGTGAATCTTCTCTATTGACCAGGTGGAATACTTGGGATTCATGGGATTTCTCCTGACCTCGCAAAGATCCAAGTAGTAGTTGAATGGCCAGAACCCAAGTCAGTAAAGGAAGTCAGAGGATTCCTAGGGTTAATTTGATGGTATAGGATCTTTATACCTAGGTATGCTCAGATAGCATTCCCTTTAACTAACCTTCTCAAGAAAAGTACACTTTTTCAGTGGACTGCAATGTGTCAGAGTGCCTTTGACAAGCTGAAGACAGCCTTAGTAACCAACCTTGTCCTTAAATTGCTAGATTTTACCAAACCCTTTGAGGTAGTTACTACTGATGCCAGTGGATTTTCCTTAGGCGGTGCTCTAATGCAAGAAGGTCATGCAGTGGCCTATGAATCCAGAAAACTCAGAACACATGAGAGGAATTATGCCGTCCATGACTTGGAGTTACTCTCAGTAGTGTATGCTCTGAAGTTGTGGATACATTATCTTTTGGGACAAGGATTCACCTTGATGACAGATCATCAAAGTCTGAAGTGGATCTTCACCCAAAGGGATCTCAACATGCGTCAAAGGAGATGGATGCAGACCCTGTAGGAATTTGATTTTGAAATAAAGTATCGGATGGGGAAAGAAAATGTGGTTGCAGATGCGCTCAGCAGAAAAGCCTCCTTGCTTGCAATTACAGTGGTGTCAAATCCATTGATCAATGAAGCAAAGGAGAAAATCATGCATGACAAATTCTTTGCCCCTATTGCTACCCTTCTGATGCAGGAAAGCAAGACTCCTCAGGAAATGAGTCGAGTTCTTGGATACAAAATGGATGAAGGATGTATGTATTATAATCATCGGCTATGTATCCCCAATGATGCGGAAATAAAGGGAAGAATTCTGAGAGAAGCCCATGATAGCCTGATAGCTGGACATTTAGGGTTTATAAAAACCTATATGTCTATGAAGAAAAGATTCTTCTAGCCAAGACTCAAAAAGGATGTACTTGATCATGTAAGGAAATGCTTAATGTGCCAAAGAGTCAAGGCCGAGAGAGTCAAGATGCCAGGGAAACTGCAGTCTCTAGACATTCCACATATGAAGTGGGAATGCATCAGTATGGACTTTGTCACTAGATTACCTTCAGTGCAATCAGGTTACAACTCCATTTTTGTGGTAGTTGACAAGCTAACCAAAGTTGCCCATCTGATTCTAGTGAAAGAAACATACTCTGTAGTGGATGTTGCCAGAGTATTCCTTAAGGAGATCTTCAGATTGCATGGTTTACCCATGAGGATAGTAAGTGACTGAGATCCCAAATTCACATCGAAACATTCTTTAAAGCAGTAAGAACTTTCTTGGATCTCAGCACAGCCTACCACCCCGAAATAGATGACCAGATGGAAATGGTGAATGAAGTAATTGAAGATATCCTTCAGTCATGCTACAGCAGCCAGGGAACCCAAGAAGTGGTTGTCATTTGCATCTGGTCGAATTTGATTACAATGCTTCTTATCATCGGAGCATTGGGATGAGTCCTTTCAAAGATTTGTATGGACAATATTGCCTTACACCGTTGACTTGGTCTAACCCATTGATCAGAGTCGAAATGTCCAGACAAATTCTTGATGACATGGACCAGCATATGCAATCAATCCGTAACGATATAAAGGCAGCCCAAGACAGGCAAAAGCAGTATGCAGATAAAAAGAGATCTGAGAGAGAGTTTGAAGAATCAGATATGGTCTTCATTTGAGTATGACCAAAAAGAAGTTCCTTATCCTTAGGGAAGTACAAGAAGCTCTCTCCCAGATACTGTGGGCCGTATGTTGTCATAAAGAAAGTGGGCGATCTAGCCTACAACTTCTTCTCCCTCCCCATCTCAAGGTACATGATGTATTTCATGTCAGTTTGCTTAAGAAGTATGTATCTAGCCCGAATCACGTGCTTGATGATGAGCAATTGATCTCTCCGACTCAAGGCCAGATGGTACTCCAACCTGAGGAAATCCTTGACATTCGGGAGAAGATTCTCAGGAGCAGAGTCCTCAAAGAATTCTTAGTAAAGTGGAAGTTCTTCCCTCTAGAAGACGCCACTTGGGAGAAAGAAGAAGAGTTGGCGAAGGATTACCCTCACTTTGCAAGATGAGGACATCTTGCGTTTTTCAAGTGGGAGAGGATATAAGATTCCTCCTCAGCCTGAAAATCAAATAAGCCTCTACTTCAATCCCTTGTAATCATTCTATGATTCTGAATACAAGAAAATATCATTTTTTCTTGTTTTGCCTAGTGAGATAAAAAAATTTCTAGAGAGTGGTAAATCAAAATTGGGATATTTTTGGATAAATAATTTCTTCAAATATCAAAAAAATGTTTTTGTGAAACAGAAAATCAAAATAGATTTTCCAAGGTGCAATTGGAATTAATTAAAATTGATTCAGAAGACCTTAGCCTAAGGGTCCAGATTTTTGAAAATTTTTTTGATTATGGTCCAATTAAGGTTCATATGGACCAATAAGATTAATGCAAGTGTTGGGAGAATATAAATCCAAAGAATAAAAGAAAATACCCAAAAATGAGTAAATGCCCACATAAGATGAAGAGTTGACCAAGTACTAGGTTTATTAGTTAAAAATTATGGTGTATTAATAAAAAAATGAGATATTTTGGTGTAATCATTCATTTTTGACACATGTGCAAGGAAAAGGGAGACCTTCAAGGAGGTGCCTATTTCACATGCTTGGATGAGTTTAAAACTCAAAAATAATAGGATATTTTTATCTCTCCTCTCTCCTAAATCAAACCAAATCAAAAAGGGAGCCAAACTGGTCCAAAACTTGTCCAAATTCAGCCAAACTGAAGCTGGAAAATTCTAAAACTCATTTGGACTCAGTTAGTGGCCTCCCTCTCCTATGAATAAACCCTCATTCCTTTGTATTATTATCTGTGAACTAAATTATGCCGATATTACTCTAAACTAAGCGTATATTCTATTATCCTCTAAAAACCTCTACAAAATTGAAGAGATTGGAGCTTTTCTCTCTCTTCAATCTTCCTTGGTGACTCCTACGACATACCAAAGCAATTGATTGGTTGGGGGCCTCTACAGTGACTAAAGAATCAAGCATTTTAGGAGGTAAAGAGTGGATTATGGTCTTTTTTCTATAATTTCTAAATGTTTCTTTCTTCTCAACCCCTCTCAAGCTTGAGAAGCTTTAATTTGAATGGATTTTGAAAATTATTGAAATGCTTTAATGTATTGTAATAAAGAAACACATAAATTTTCATTTATGTTTAATTTTAATGGTTTTTAAGCATTTCTCTCTCTCCCCCCAAAGAAAGGTCATTCCTATGACCTATTCTCAATCCAAATGAAGCTTCTCATGAAGCATTTCTCTAATCCAAAAGTAAATTTTATGCTTGAAAAATTGGAGGCCAAAAAAATAGCTTTTTAATGCTTTTATGATATTTATTTCATAGAGAAATTATGAACCAACCCATAATTGGATAATGATCCAATTAGTGGTCATTCTAATCATATTAATAATATTAAACTTCATTCTCTCAATTAAATTGAGAATTATCAGTAATAGCAGGTGGTGCTATGGTAAAATTTCTATAAAATAAACACATAAAACATTTTCATTCATAATATGAAAAGAGGACTTCCTACCATATTCTAGGAATTATCATCCTAGATTAATTGAATGATTCTCATTGTAATCACATGAAGAAATTCATTTTATGATTATGCATCATAAGTAAATTAGAAAAAAGAAGAATTTTTTATAGTTTATTTTTATGTTAAAAGAGTAATCCCCAAGACATTGGAAATCCATGTATTCCAATGATTTAGAGAATAAAATTGGAATGCTAAAATGATGTATAATTTATGAAAGATTTTAGTTAAATTTATCTTTTTGTATAGATAAACTTTTATGATGAAAGAGGAATTCCCCCCATATTGAAATTCAAATATTTAAATAAGGGAAGTATAATTCCTAGTGCAAAGAAATTAATGAAGATTTTTATTTAATTTTTAAAGAAAATATAGTTAAATTTATCTTCTTGTATAGATAAATTTTTATGATGAAAGAGGAATTTCCACCATATTGGAATCCAATTAATTAAATAAAGAAAGTGTAATTCCTAGTGCAAAGTAATTAATGGAGATTTTTATTTGAATTTTAAGAGAAAAAATTAATTAAATTTATCTTTTTGCATAGATAAGTTTAAACAATAAAAGAGGAATTCCTACTATATTGGAATTCAAATGTTTAGATGAGAAAAGTGAAATTTTTAGCTTAAAGGAATTAATGGTTATTTTTATGTAATTTTTAAGAAGAATTTTAATAGATTTAATTTAGGGAAAAGAGGAATTCCCATGATAATGGGATTGCACTCATTGAAATGAGAAAAAGAAGGATTTCAAGTTTATTCAAAAAAATAGGTATTAATATTTTAGTTAAAAGATGAATTTCCATGATAATTGAGAAAAGATGGATTTGAATTAAATTCTAATGTCAAAAGATGAATTTCCATCATAATTCTACCTAATGAATTAAGGTTGAGAATTTATGTGGGAAAAAGAAAATCTTGGATAATTGAATTGGAAAAATCACTAAATGGATATTTACCCAAAATCTAGATGTTTAGTTGAAAGGAATCCTAGTAGAACTAAACTGAATGAATTTAGTTAGATTACGTGAGGTCGGATAGTAAACCTAATTGTCCTTCTCTCGAACTAAATTAGACAAAAACTTCGTGACCAATTCCAGTTACTATATCCAAAGAATAGACTACGAGAACTAATCTAGTTTTTCCCTCACCAATCTCACCAAGAATCTAGTTGGATAAATGGGTAAAATGACGGGTAGATTACCCTCATGAGAGATCAAGGATCCTCACTATGAAACTGGGAATTATTGGAAAAAGGGTCTTTGGAACCAATCTCAAACTGGAATCTCACTTGCATTGGAAACTTTATTTTTCATTCAAGGGACTGTTTTATGCCAAAATGCTGGAGGAAGCATTTGGCTTATGTTTTTCTAAAGGAGGTTCGTTTGGAACAGCTGGGGGGGAGTCGTCAAGGGACGTCGCCCGCGGCAAAGCCTGCCGAGGTCTTGACAAGCCTGTTAAAATGGTGCGCTTTCGGTAGGATGGGCGAGGGCCGACGAAGCGGTCCCTGAGTGAAGTGCTAGGACATCTAAGGAGGATCCTAGAGGGTTTTGACCAGGCGGCAATGCACGGGCTCGCGGTTGCTAGGACACCCAGGCGTACGTCGAGGAAGATATCTGATGGATAAGAAAAGGTTTTTGGAACAAAAATTTGATACTGGATCTCGTTGGTTGGCCAGCTGGTCTTCAACGAAGAGTTCAGATGATGCATTTTTGTAATACAATGGACTTGGAATTCAGGAAAATGATGATCGAAAATATTATGATTTTATTCAAGGATTCTCTTAAAGCCAGTTGAATCTGTTATAAATGGCAATTTTATATTGGGTGTGTATGTGGTATGCCTATTTGATTTTTGTATGAATCGCCGGCTAGGGGGCCTGGGAACTCTTTTCCTCGGTACCCAAGCAAAAACCCAATCAAATCTTTATAAAGGAATCCCACCAATTCAGTGGTCGGGTGGTTGGCTAACCCATGGGCCGGATGGGGTTAGGCTGGATATCGGAGGATTCCTGAGAGAAACAACTAGATACGATTAGTTATGTTAATCAATTTAAATCCTGAGAAAACCTTGTTCTGTGGGAAGGGATCATCGGCTGTGCCTCAGAATTCCATGGACCAAGTGCAAGTCTCTTCTTGATCTGACCATGTGACTTCAGGCTTGGTCAGATCAGTTTAATTTAGTCAAGTCTTGACTCGTTAGAGTAATCTCCTAGTTAAAAGATTTCTCACCTTCCTGGCAGAATCGCCTGTATTTTCCAGGCGAGGGGAGTCTTCCGGGCTCGGCCTCGGAGGGACCGTCCCCCCGGGCTAGCCTCTCGTCCCAAACATCCCGCAGGTGAGGCCCCGAGTATGCAGGACCCTTGCCCCATGTGGGAGGCTGACACCGCTTCCGCCGGCGGCGGCGGGCAGGAGCCCCGGAGCGAGCGGGCGGGGACCTCACAATCTTCATGATCTGCAGCATTCTTTGAGTATACCAAGATATCCTCAAAGAAGACAAGAACAAAATCATTTAAGTATTCTCTAAGAATATCCTGCATAAGACAATTAAATATTGTCGGGGCATTAGTCAATCCAAATGGCATGACTGTGAACTCATAATGCCCATAGTTTAAAGATAGCTGAATCTGTGAAAAAGGCAATTTCATATTGGGTGTGTAAGTGGTGTGACTGGCATTAAATTTGCATGAATATCTAGCTAGGGGGCCTGGGAACTCTTTTCCCTAGTACCCAGGACAAAACCTAACCAAATTTCTAATTAGATCCCATGGATCCGTAAAATGAGTCTCAATTCTATTATGGTACGATAGATGAAGTAAATCTCGGATAGTAATTGTTCTATGGAAAAAGAATCAACGGATGTGCCTCTCGATGGGGAAGAAAGCGTTGGTTTCTATGATCCAAGTGCAAGTTTCTTCCTTGATCTGACCATATGACTCACAGGTTCGGTCGGATCAGTTTGGTCGGTAATGACCCTGACTACGTTAGAGTACAAATATCCTGGAGGAATCGCCTGTACTTTCCGGTAGGGGGAAGTTTTTTTGGGTTCGATTTTTGAAGAACCAAGGGATTAGTCTCTTGTCCGGATATCCGTGGGCGAGGCCCCGAGTGAGGAATCCTGCCCCGCGCAAGAAGTGCTACTTCCGCTGCTAGCACCCCCCGAATCCGTTGCGCGGAGCGCGGAGGGGGCAGGGATCTTTCAGCTACTGGTATCAAAGCGAATTGGCTAAAGTGGATCAACTGAAAAGCCAAAAATGTCAAAAATTTGTGAAATAATAGTAAAAGGTTGTAATTGTGTGATAAAATTCATACAAATTGATATTCAGAATGAAGATTCATAAAATTGAAAGTGGGTCTTCAGATGAAGTACCGCAATTGTATGGAAATCCCTGACTTGGTTGAGGCCTAGTCATGATGGTATTTACCTTATAATTCTAAGGACCGTGACTACTCGTATATACTGAGGGTATAACTGCAGCTCTTTACTGGTAGTATATACAAGTAAATCTAAGACCTTGAAATTATAAGTAAAAATGCTATCCAGATGATAAATTCGAATGTGGTTGATATGATTTTAAAACTCTGGTTGAGAATTGATGAGTTGATTTGGATTCTGATTGAAAAATGATTATTCCTGAATTTTGGTTGAAAAGCGATAAGTTGAGCAAAGCCACAATGAGGATGAATGGGACGAGTCCCTGTGATGATGCTCGTAAGTGGAATGATGATAATGACTTCAGCAAATCACTATGAGATTAGTGGATTGTGCTGTCAGATTGCTACTGTTAACACTTGACCCGGTGGATCAAGTTAAGGGATGACAAATTAAAAACCTGCATAACTGAAACTTCCATGGAGGAATGTTTAGATGGAATTTTTGGTTTGATGGACCATTATTGTGTTAAGAATATGAATGATATGTTCTGAATAAATTGTTATCTGATAATGAGTTCTATATAAGGGATCTTTATCCCATGATTCTTTGGAGAGCTGACCAATCTAAAAGAACCCCAGAATCAGTTGGATTTAATGTGAGATTTGAATTGTAAATAAAAGGACTTAACAAGAATTTTTATATTGATAGGATCATGGATCGAGGCGTCGTGGTAGGAATGATAACCCCCAACTCGATGAGGAAGAGCTCGACTTGGATGTTCGTAAAACTCTTCATAGATCGTAGCCTGGACCTTTCAAGAGTGAAGGAAAAAACTTGGGCGAGACTGTGGAGAAGTGGATCGAAGAAATGGAAGAGTACTTCGATGTCACCGGGTATAATGAGAAGAGCAAAATGGCTCTTGCAAGGTTGAAGATAGTAGAAACAGCCAGAGTAGCATGGAGAAACCACTGCAAAGACAAACCGTGTGGATCGAAACACTCAGACATGGAATGATCTCAAAATTTACCTAAGGAAGAGGTTCTGTCCTCCGAGCTTTTTGGAAACAAAGATAAACGAATTCTTAGAGTTAACCCAGGGGAGAAGAACTATTAAAGTATATCACCAAGCGTTCGCTCTCCTCCTCAAATACTCGCCACCGCTGGATGACGGACAACTGATGGCTAGGTTCATTTGCGGACTGAACGAACCTTTGAATATCCTAGTGAAGAATGCCAAGCCAATTTCCATGGTCGAAGCAGTGCGGGTGGTGAAGGATTTCACCGCAGGATGAATTGCCCAACTCCTTTTGGAACAAGGTTTTTAGGATGGGAAAATCAGGGATGAAGATTCCATACTCCAGCTCCTTCCTTCCAAAGTAATCAGGTTTCTTTCTGCCAAAATCAGAGAAATTCCAAAGGCAGACCCTCTAAGCAACCCGCAGTTTTAATCCAAAGTAATGCAAGACCTCCACCTCAGAATAGGGGAAGTCAAAGAGAGATGTTCCCAAATCGGCCATCCACTTCCAAGGGAGTAATGCTGGACGTGATTGAAAAAGAACAAGAAGATGAAAGAGATCATACTCCACCTACGAGATGAGGACATCTCGCGTTTTTTAAGTGGGGTAGGATGTAAGATTCCTCCCTCCAGCTTTTGAGGTGTGTAGGTGTAAGAACCTCCCCATCTGATCTTGTAATTATTCCCTTCTTTGAAATAAAAGAAAGATTCTATTTTACCCTGTTTTGGCCTAGAGAGAGGTAATCCAAAATTGAATATAAAAATCCTCCTAGCGTCTAAAATGGTTTTCCCTGAAACAAAAATTCAAAAAAAACTTCCCAATGTGCATTTGGAATTAATGAAAAAGAAGTATAAAGGACCTTAGCCTAAGGGTCTAGATTTTTAGAAATTTTTGGATTATGGTCCAATTAAGGTTCCTATGGGCCAATTGGATCAATTAAGGTTCCTATGGGCCAATTGGATCAATCCAAGTGTGGGTAGGAGATAAATCTAATTTATAAAAGAAAAACCCCCCAGTAAATGCTCACATAAGATGAAGAGTTGACTAAGGACAAGGTTTATTAGTTTAAAAAAACTGAGTATTACTAAAAAAATGAGATATTTTGGGTATAATGATTCAATTTTGACACCTTGGTAAGGAGAAGGGAGCTCTTCAAGGAGGCGCCTATTTCACTTGTGTGGTGGAGTTTTAAACTCAAAAATATTGTGATATTTTTATCTCTCCCAGATCAAACCAAATCAAAAGGGAGCCAAACTAGGTCCAAATCTTGTCCAAATTCAGCCAAACTGAACCTGGAAAATTCTAGAAACTAGTTGGACTTGGTTAGAGGCATCCCTCACCTATAAATAGATCCTTAGTACTTTGTAAAAAAATATGAGAACTATACCATGCCAGTATTATACTAAAATAATGATATTTTCTATTATCCTCTAAAAATCCTCTACAAATTGAAGAGATTGGAGCTTCTCTCTCTCTTCAATCTTCCTTGGTGACTCCAACATCATACCAAACCAATTGATTGGTTGGGGGCCTCTACTGTGATCAAAGAATCAAGTAATTTAGGAGGTAAAGTGTGGATTATTGTCTTCTTTTTCTTAAATCTCCAAATGTTTCTCTTCTCAACCCCTCTCAAGCTTGAGAAGCATTAATTTGAATGGCTTTTGAATACTATTGAAGTTATTTAATGTATTGTAATAAAGAAATACATAAATTTTTAATTATGCTTAATTTATAATAATTTTTAAGCATTTCTCTCTCTCCCCAAAATAATGGTCATTCCTATGACCTATTCTCAATTCAAATGAAGCTTCTCATGAAGCATTTCTCTAATCTAAAAGTAATTTCTATGCTTGTCTAATTGGAGGCCAAAATAATGGCTTTTTAGTACTTTTATGATATTTAATTTATGGTAAAATTAAAGAATCAAACCATAACTGGATAATGAACCAATTAGTGGTTATTCTAATCACATGAGTAGTACTAAACTTTATTCTTTCAAATTTATTGAGAATTATCAGTAATAGCAGCAGAGCTATGGCAAAATTTTTAAAAAATAAACACATAAATCATTTTCATCTATATTATGAAAAGAGGACTTCCTACCATATTCTAGGATTAATCATCCTAGATTAATTGAATGATTCTCATTAGAATCATGAAAATTTTGATTTTTATGTTTATGAATAAATAGTAATTAGCAAAAGAGAAATTTCTGGTAATTCATTTTTAATGTTAAAAGATGAATTCCTATGACATTCGGAATTCCATCATTGAGATGGAAAAAGAGAAATTCGTAGCATATTGAAATTAATGAGTAAATTCAAAGATGAAATTTAGATAATTTTATTTTATCTATGAGAAATATGATATGGGATGTGAATGGATGAGATGTGATATAATGTGAATTGGGATAAGAATGAATGAGATGAGATGTGAAATGAATGTGATGAGGTGTGATGTAAATTGAAATAGATGTGAATGAATGAGGTGTGATGGGATGGGAATATGGGTTGATGCGAGTGGATGAGATGTGATGAGGGTAAATGAGGAAAGATGTGATGAGATGAAAAATGATGTGATGAGAATAGGAATACACATGAATTGGATATGGATTTAGTAATTTGGGTAGATGTGGAACAATGTGAAACACGAGAGTTCATTATAGAAGCTGTATTTATGACCTATTTTTAAATGACTGTTTTATGTCAAGAATGCTGGGGAAGCATTTTGACCGTCTTGAGAATGAGGTTGTGGAGACCTAGCTGATAAAGTTCAAACAGCTAACGGAGGACATCTTGCATAGCAAGGTCGGCAGATGTCTTGACCAACCTCGGTTCAATTTAAATGGTAAGTGTCAGGCTAAAATCTGAAAGGTGTTTTTGGTCAGTGTACATATGGTGCGTGTGGTGTGTGAATAAAATTTGCCCTGAATGCCCTGGCAAGTGTACAGGCTGAGTGGTTTGGCAGAAAGTTGGTTTATGCACGTGTTTTATTTTCCGGAGCAGACGCTGGAGATCTGGGGTTTATGGCAATAATGTGGTGTGCGGATGGTTGCTGAAAGCAGAACACCAACTGGGAAATTGACGGATTTAGTATGATGATGATGCTGATCATGGGGTTGTGGGTAGCTCTTGCATTTATTTGGAAGCTGTGTGGGCACCGTATTTCCTGGAAAAGAAAGAAGAAGGAGAGTCTTTTGGCATTAGTGTGGCCATAATTATGTGGTTGGAGGCTTTTTAAGAATAAAATAAAATAATAATCCACATGGCCAATTTGTAAAAGGCCACATGGAATAGCAAGGTGGCGGCCAGCTTGCTTCGAGAAGGTGGTGGAGAGCTGACGGGCGCTCTGAAAAAAGGAAGGGGAGGCCTATTGTAGATGAGCAGAGCTGGGCAGAGAGAGAGGAAAAAGCTTGAGAGGCTCTGTGGAAGCCGCCTTGTGTGTGTGAAGGCCGGCGTAGGAGAGTGCAGAGGCCTTGCAGGAAAGAGACGCCAGGAAGAGCGTGGGGTCGCTTTGCAGAGGAGGCAGTCAGGCGAAGAGCACTGGGGGGTTGTCGCCTTGCTGAAACGGGGCCGACTGGGGAGGCCTATTGTGAAGCCAGAGCCGGTAGAGTGGTCGAGCTGGCAAGAGCACGGAAGAGTGTGTAAAGAGTTGGGGGCCTCGTAGTTGTGGATGCGTGAGGCGCTGCAGGTGGAGAGCTCATGACTGTGTGAAGCTGCAGAGACTCTAGGCTGTGTGTGTGGGAGCAGCTAGCGAAAAAGTGCAAGGGAAGGCTGGGCGCAGCTTGTAAGAAAAAATGTGGGGACTATGGTTGCTGCGTTGAGCTGAAGAGGTGGTGGGGCCTCCGTGTAAAGAAGAGCAGTGCAGCAGCAGGTTAAGTGAAGGCACAGTCGTGTGCATGAGAAGGGAACCGCCTGGGAGCAACTGGCGATAGGCGCTGGCAATAGAGAGGTTAGTGAAGCGCAGCTGGCGGGTATCATTGCTGTGAGAGGCCTTGTTGGGTAGTTGTGCAAGGCCAGAGGCAAAGAGAGAGAGAGCCTGATGATTGAAGCAGCAGAGAGGGCTGCTGTTTGGAAGGGATTGAGTGATGTGGCTTGGGCTAGATATCTGAGGATGCTGCGGTGAGTAGGGGTTCGTGGTGCTGAGGATTGTGCAAGGCTCTAGTGGTTGGTGAAACTGCTGGTCACGACATACAGAGAGTGGGAGCTGCTGAGTGAAGGTTAGCTGGTGTGGGCGCCTTCTGGAGAGAGTAGCTGGTCTTGTGTGGGCGGTGATTGCAGGCAGTGCGTGGATGCTGACCAGAGAGGGAGCCTTGGGTTTTTGTGTGGGTTGGATGCAGAAGAGGTGCTGATGTGTGGGCTGGAGACAGTGGGGCTCGCCTACGACGACAATTGGCAGGTAGCAGCAAACAGAGAGTAGCCGGGCTACAGAGAAAGTGAAGAAGGGTTGCTGGTGTGGGCGCCCTCTGGAGATTACAGGGACCGGAAGACAGAGGCTTGGTCGTCAGACGCAAGGGTGTATTCCCTTGGCAGTAAATCCTGGCCAGAGTCCTGGTCTTTGGTGTATTTGCTGAGTTTGTACATGGTTGATGCTGTATATGTTTTTTGTTGAATGATCATCTGTTCATTTGTGGTTCTGAGCTGTCTTATGGTGTGGGTGGGTGGCGAATGTTGAGAGAGTGTTCCAGCCGGTGGCTAGTGGTGCCCCGTTCGTGGTAGTTTTTCCGAGTTTGGGAGGTGGAAGAGCTATAGAGGCAGGTTCTTTCTTCTTTTTTTCACCTCACATCCTTGTGGTGCCCCCACTGAGGAGTGGCTCTGGCATTGTTTGACTGAGGATAGCTCAGGTATTTCTCTTACGAGGGTGTATGCCCCAGAGTGAGAGATTGAAGGAAGGTGTTTTTGAGTTTTTGTTTGGGATTGGAAGTGAAGTTTGGGGATCAAGATGATGTCTTATCCAGAGTTTTATGGTGGTCCGAATGAGGATGTGGCAGACTTCTTGGAAAGGATGGAGGTTGCATGTATAAGCAACCATATCAGTGAGCAGGTACAGGTGTTGCGGCTACTGAGCATCTGTTTGAAAGGAGATGCAAGGACCTGGTGTACAGGGCTTATGAGGAGTCATTGAGGGATGCTGTTCCACGTATTGAGGGAGTCATTGAGGGATGCTGTTCCACGTATTGAGATGACTGAGGATGGATTGAAGACAGCACTCAGCAAACAGGTTCAAGAAAGTAGAAGACCCCGACAAGGTTTGGCATGAGGTGCAAGCTCTGACACAAGGTAAGTTTGAATCAATAGATGATTATATGAAGAAATTTTCTTTGCTATGGGAGACTCTATGCAGGGCTTTAGGAGAAGACCAGGTGCCGCCTGACATGATGAAGAAGAACAAGTTTGTAGCTGGACTTAAAAGGAGTATTCGCTGGAAAGTGGAATTGAAGAAGCCCAGGTCTTATGAGGATGCGGTGGAAATTGCTAAGTCAAAAGATTGGAAACTGCAGCGGATGAATCAGCTGGGGATGATTCCAGTTGTAGCACAGCCGGAGATTCGTAGAGTGGAGGCTACACCCATGAGTGCAGTGATGGAGAGGATGAAGCCTACTGAAGCCCAAGCTATGCAGATGATGCCTCAAGCTAGTCAGGGAGTACCTATGGTTCCTGTAGGTTCTGATGAGGGATTGCGGCAGGATATGAAGCAGATGGTTGATCTTATGAAGAATTTGAGCTTAAATTTAATGGGAAGTACAGGTGGTGGACGTGGTAGAGGCCGAGGTAATTTTCCTGAAGGGGGAGATGGACAAGCAGGGTATGGACGTGGTCGTGGTAGGGGCCGTCATTTCATCCCTACATGCTGGAACTGTGGTGAACTTGGTCATCTGAGTACAGATTGTGATAAGCCTCAGCGTATGGGTGGTGACATGTACCCACTACCTTCACAGCTACCTGACAGGTCAAATGATTATGGTATTGATATGAGGGATCAAGCAGGTCCGAGTGGAATCACAGCTGAAGAGAAGGGAAAAACTAAGGTAATAGATGTGGTCACCCTTGAAAAGACGAAAGAGGTAGAAGCTGATGTGATGCCCTTGGGGAAACGGATGCCACAGGAAAGGGAAAGTAAGGATGCTGCAGGGCCCAGCAAGAAGAAAGGAAAAATGAAGGAAGGAGAAGATGTGAAGGTCAAGCAGAAGCGAAAGCCTCGTAGGAAGTTTCAGGTAACTGATTAGCTACAGTTTGCAGGAGGATATGGCTGGAAGGAAGGCTAACATTACTTTTGGGCAATTGATAGAGTTAGCTCCTAATTTGAAACGTCAGTGGAAAAGACTTGTGAATCCGAGAGAGAAGGAGCCTGCTAAAGGGATAGTGACTGTTCTATCTGTTCAGGAGTTACCTGATATATGTCCTGTGTGGTGAATGTTTGGTATAAAGGGAAGAATCTGGGAGAGGCATACATAGATGGTGGAGCACAAATTTGTGTGATCACATTGGCAGCTGTGGAGAGGCTTGGTCTTGATTTCACTGAAGCGTCTGGATTTCAAATTCGGCTAGCTAATCATCAGAAAGTCAAATGCTTAGGTATGGTTAAGGAATTAGAATTGGAAGCTTTTGATGTGAAGGTGCTTGTGGATTGTCATGTTATGCCTGCAGGAATGGGTGCATTCCCCATTATTTTGGGAAGACCATGGCTGAGAGCAGTGAAGGCTGTTCACAGGATTGGAGGAAAGGGGTCATTACTCTGTACGACAGGAGAGGGGATAAGAAGCAGTTTAATATGGATAACCAGAAGCCTGTTTATGATGAAGAGGAAAGTGAAGCTGATTCGAGTGATGATACCAGTAGCACCACTACTAGTAAGGGAACAGAGGATACTTCATCGAGTGAGGAGGATGCAGAGATGGATGCTGTGGTTATTGATGAGGATGTGCTTGGTGATGAAGTTGCTGAACAAGAAGAAGCCATACATGAAGAATGCGAGGAGGTACAAATGAATCCTGAACAAAGGTATGCATGTGATGTGAAAGAGTCTGCTTTTAAGGCTTTGGATAATAAACCTGTGTGGGATGAGTGGGAAATAGACAGTCTACAGGATGATGAGCCGGAGTTGGAGCTGGATGACCAGATGTGTATAAATGTTAAAAAAGCCATGATCAGAATTGAGGCTATGAAGGAAGAGAAACACCAGAAGACTTTGAATGATGCTGCTGCTATAGATGAGTCTATGGATGCTGTAATAGATGAATTTCTTGGTGGTCTTGATGAAGATGAGCATACAGGAACTGAGATGGATGCTTTGGCAATGGTGCCTTTCGAAGAGGAGTTTGTCTTGCCTGTGGTGGTAGCTGGTTTTGATGGTGAGGCTTCTTATGCTGATGAACAGGAAAATGTTATGGCACAACAGGTTTTTTTTGATGAGGCTTTCATCAATTTTTACCCTCAGCAGGAGTTGCTGCACTGGTTCTCTGATATTGGTGCTGATCGTATCAGGGATTTTGGGATTGAGATGAGACGGGATGGTGTGTATGTCAGAAGCTTTGCTTCCAGAAGCTCTGGTGTTATGTTGTGGGAAGTGAGATGGCAAGATATACCTGTGGAGAATGACGGTGTTTCTTTTTTTTTGACGGTGTTTCTTGGATCACCTAGAACAGAGATGTGTTGGTTACACTGTATGATGCTCAGAGGATTGATGGAGGGAAACGTGGTCATATGCTTTCTGCTGATCATAAATGATTCAGCAGGCTAGGGGTTGGGCAAAGTATGTCAGGCTAAAATCTGAAAGGTGTTTTTGGTCAGTGTACATATGGTGCGTGTGGTGTGTGAATAAAATTTGCCCTGAATGCCCTGGCAAGTGTACAGGCTGAGTGGTTTGGCAGAAAGTTGGTTTATGCACGTGTTTTATTTTCCAGAGCAGACGCTGGAGATCTGGAGTTTATGGCAATAATGTGGTGTGCGGATGGTTGCTGAAAGCAGAACACCAACTGGAAAATTGACGGATTTAGTATGATGATGATGCTGATCATGGGGTTGTGGGTAGCTCTTGCATTTATTTGGAAGCTGTGTGGGCACCGTATTTCCTGGAAAAGAAAGAAGAAGGAGAGTCTTTTGGCATTAGTGTGGCCATAATTATGTGGTTGGAGGCTTTTTAAAAATAAAATAAAATAATAATCCACATGGCCAATTTGTAAAAGGCCACATGGAATAGCAAGGTGGCGGCCAGCTTGCTTGGAGAAGGTGGTGGAGAGCTGACGGGCGCTCTGAAAAAAGGAAGGGGAGGCCTATTGTAGATGAGCAGAGCTGGGCAGAGAGAGAGGAAAAAGCTTGAGAGGCTCTGTGGAAGCCGCCTTGTGTGTGTGAAGGCCGGCGTAGGAGAGTGCAGAGGCCTTGCAGGAAAGAGACGCCAGGAAGAGCGTGGGGTCGCTTTGCAGAGGAGGCAGTCAGGCGAAGAGCACTGGGGGGTTGTCGCCTTGCTGAAACGGGGCCGACTGGGGAGGCCTATTGTGAAGCCAGAGCCGGTAGAGTGGTCGAGCTGGCAAGAGCGCGGAAGAGTGTGTAAAGAGTTGGGGGCCTCGTAGTTGTGGATGCGTGAGGCGCTGCAGGTGGAGAGCTCATGACTGTGTGAAGCTGCAGAGACTCTAGGCTGTGTGTGTGGGAGCAGCTAGTGAAAAAGTGCAAGGGAAGGCTGGGCGCAGCTTGTAAGAAAAAATGTGGGGACTATGGTTGCTGCGTTGAGCTGAAGAGGTGGTGGGGCCTCCGTGTAAAGAAGAGCAGTGCAGCAGCAGGTTAAGTGAAGGCACAGTCGTGTGCATGAGAAGGGAACCGCCTGGGAGCAACTGGCGATAGGCGCTGGCAATAGAGAGGTTAGTGAAGCGCAGCTGGCGGGTATCATTGCTGTGAGAGGCCTTGTTGGGTAGTTGTGCAAGGCCAGAGGCAAAGAGAGAGAGAGCCTGATGATTGAAGCAGCAGAGAGGGCTGCTGTTTGGAAGGGATTGAGTGATGTGGCTTGGGCTAGATATCTGAGGATGCTGCGGTGAGTAGGGGTTCGTGGTGCTGAGGATTGTGCAAGGCTCTAGTGGTTGGTGAAACTGCTGGTCACGACATACAGAGAGTGGGAGCTGCTGAGTGAAGGTTAGCTGGTGTGGGCGCCTTCTGGAGAGAGTAGCTGGTCTTGTGTGGGCGGTGATTGCAGGCAGTGCGTGGATGCTGACCAGAGAGGGAGCCTTGGGTTTTTGTGTGGGTTGGATGCAGAAGAGGTGCTGATGTGTGGGCTGGAGACAGTGGGGCTCGCCTACGACGACAATTGGCAGGTAGCAGCAAACAGAGAGTAGCCGGGCTACAGAGAAAGTGAAGAAGGGTTGCTGGTGTGGGCGCCCTCTGGAGATTACAGGGACCGGAAGATAGAGGCTTGGTCGTCAGACGCAAGGGTGTATTCCCTTGGCAGTAAATCCTGGCCAGAGTCCTGGTCTTTGGTGTATTTGCTGAGTTTGTACATGGTTGATGCTGTATATGTTTTTTGTTGAATGATCATCTGTTCATTTGTGGTTCTGAGCTGTCTTATGGTGTGGGTGGGTGGCGAATGTTGAGAGAGTGTTCCAGCCGGTGGTGGCTGCTGGTGCCCCGTTCGTGGTAGTTTTTCCGAGTTTGGGAGGTGGAAGAGCTATAGAGGCAGGTTCTTTCTTCTTTTTTTCACCTCACAGTAAGCTTCCGGTACGGTGGATGAGGGACCAAGGAAGCGGCCTATGAGTGAAGCGCTAGGTGACCTGCGAAGGATACTAGAGGATGCTGACCATACGGTGCTCGGGCTCTCGGCCATCGAAGATACCCACACGTGCGTCGTGGAAGATATTGGAACGAGTAAGAGTTGTTTTCTGAATTCGAGCATGGATCTAGTTGATTGACCTTGCTGGTCCTCAATGGAAGAGTCCATGACTCTTTTATATGGATCCGTTGAAACGTCTTGCTGATCTTCAACGGAGATTCCATTTTTGATATGTGAATATATTGCCGGTTACTATATGAGCTAGGAACTATCGAAAAGGCCCCTGAGTGGACAGGTGGTGAGCGTTCTGGTTTTGCCAATGATGCCATAGATACACCGAGCTGAAAATTCTTCTTCTTCTTCACACAACAAGAGAGGTCTACAAAGAAGATAAAGTGACTAACACACATAATAGAGTATATACAAGTGGTTCATAATGTGAACATGCTAAGTGGAGTGAGTAGGGTTAGTCCAGCTGTAGAATCTCTGGTGAAGATATGTCGATGCCAGCTACCAAACCCGCTAGTGATGTAAATGTCGAAGGGTCATGCAAGTGCCTCATAAGTGTCAACTCATGTTGAGCTTAACATTTAAACAGATGTGCACATGGAATATAAGATCCTAGTTGGGTGGTCTTAGAATTGGTACACTGGCCAGTGCTTTCTTCAACTTATCGTATGCTTTTTGGCATTCCTCAGTCCATTTAAAGATAATGAGTAGTCTATACAATGGTCTAGAAATTTTAGCATAGAATATTATAAAGCAATGATAATACCCAATGTGAACCATAAACCTCTATACATCGTTAGAAATGGTGGGTGGGGGTAATTCCAAGATCAGTTTTACCTTGCTTTTATCTGTGGAATTACCGTTCTTAGAGACGATATGTCCTAAGATCACACCATGTTTAGTCCAGAATTGGAATTTCAAAGGGTTTAAGGATATACGATACAATTGACATCGTTCAAACACCTTCCTCAAACAAGCCAGATGGTCCGATCATCGTTAGTGTGAACATAGTTCATCAATGAATACCTCCACCACTTCTGCAAAGTAGTCTTTGAAGGCTGTACACATCAATTGTTGAAAAGTTGCTGGGTCATTAGTGAGGCCAAAAGGCATAACCTTATAAGCATATTCCCCAAATTGTATTGAAGGTTGTTTTGTGTTGGTCTTCTAGTGCTATGGACACTTGATTTATCGCCTAAAAATCTGTCCAAGAAGTTGTACACCTCTTTACCAGTCACCCATTCCAATACGTGTTCGGTATATGGCAGTGGGTGGGTAATGGTTCTTCCTAGTGGATGCATTGACCTTTTTGAGATCAACACAAACCCTCAATTTTCCATTCTTCTTTGGAACTATCATGATTGGTGAGAGTTAATCGGTGTGCTCGATCTTGTAGATGAAATCTGTAGCAATGAGTTTGTCAATTTCCTCCTTTTTACAATTGCTATATACTTTGGATTCATCTAGTATGGTTTCTGACTGGTTGGTCTTGATCCTTCCATGATTGGGATTGTGTGTTGTACCACTTCAGGTGGTACACCCTTCATCTCTGTGTATTTCTAGGCAAAGAAATCCTTGAATTCTTTGAGGAGAATGATGAGTTACTTTTCCTCAGTAGGAGTTAAATCCTTAGCGATATAGATAGGTTTATTTTCCTCCCCTGGCTCTGCAATATCAATTTCCTTAACCTCAGCTAGACCATCGTATGATAAGGATAGACCATCTTCCTTTTTTCTTTTAGCCATCAATTGGACCACTTTTTGTTTATGAATGGTGTATGTTTTGAGATGGTTTGACACCGAGAGTAGGTCTGGTTTATCTTCATCCTCTCTTTTTGTCTATGCCATCACCTTCTTAGCCTTGCGCTCGGCTTCAGAAAGAGCCTTGTTTCATTTTTGGTGTCCTGATTTTGTGAGCTTATGTTAAGGCTCACCCTAACCCTCCTTGAAACACATCTAGAAAGAGATTACCTGGTGAACCGCACCTATTGTTGAGGATCTTTCTAATGGCCGAGCTCGTAACCCTTGAGGTCTCCAAGGTACAACTCCTTGAGAAGCGATTCCACCGCGCCTCCCGCGAGCGTTGTCACACCGTTGCATTACACTATGGGTACTCGTCCCTCCTCTCACCTCACTTCACTCACACACACTCAAAAGCATGCATTAGGGAGAGACATTAGCAAGAGGATTAGCAAGAGCAAGACTCAATTCCACAATGGGAGAGTATGTTTTATTATGAGAGAAATTCACTTATATACATGGCCATAAGTGTTCACACTCACTTAAAATATGGCCGACCGGGCACTTTTAGGCTCATAAGAGGCCTAATGCTATTACAATGACTACTCTCTTAATATATCCATGAAGTACATCACTTAGGACTTCATCCTAACTTGCTACCACACGCTCTTGAAGCAAGAATGGCCATAAATACTCCGTCACACCATTATGGGCACCCGTCCAAGTTGTAGCTTTGGACACTATTGCTTCATATCTTGAATGTATGACCCTTTGGTGTATCTACCGTGACTCCTTGATCTAAGATAATGGCGGTAGCTCTTGTTAGCCCTACAATTGGGTTAACATCCCCCCCTTCCTGATGGCGACCGCGTCCACATGATCGCGTTAAAACCTTTGTGTGGGGAGAATGAACAAGCTTTGTTGATGGATTTGATGTTGAGTGACGTTCAATGGTCTTTGTTCCTCTGGAAGGAATAAGAAAATCTAGTTAATGAATGAAGAGGTTAGTGGTTTATTGGGAATTTCTAAACAGGGTGGGGTGTTTTGCGAATGATTGCATTTTTATATTTGTGTGAGCATGTTTTTTTTGGCTGTTTGCTCACTTTGTTTTTGGCAATCATAAGCAATGTTACATGGGATTTGTGTTAGTGGGGATTCTAAGTGATGTTAATAATGGGAGAGAAGAGAGGCAAGGATCCAGAGGAATGTAGACTTACTCATCAAAACGAGATGGTGATTCTCAGTTCCTTATTTAATTCATTGAAGCGACATTCATCATTTGACGAAATTGGCCTTTGATGATGTCCCTTTGTATGGCAGGGTTCTTGTCAAATGTTGTTGAGTAGGACCTATTCCTATCTTCTTCTGCCCATGTGCTTTTTATTTTTTTAATGTATATTTAAGTGTTCTTATGAAGCAGATTTACATGAAGTACAAGAATTGAGTCATATAGACTCTTATTAATCTTTTTTGTGTTGAATTAGCCATTTGTTGCGTTTATGAAGATGGTGGCGTTGTTTGGAGAGGTTTGTAATTTGAAGAAAAATTTCAAGCAATGGGTTGTACCATTGATCAGGCTTTTGCCCACCATGGCTCCCCCATCAAGAGATGTACCTAGAAGTTGTCGATGGTGAGGCTTTGGTGAAAATGTTCTCTAGTGCATAAGTATGGATATGTACTTATGGAGCAGCTGCTACATTAATTTATCTAGAAGAATAGTAAGCGATAAGCTTAACAAATATATAATGGCTATTGAAGATCGTTGTGCAAGTGTTATTGCATGTGATGACTTAATGTGTGAGATGAGGCTTAAATCATGAAAGTGTAGGTTCTTAAGCTGTGAGACTATAATTCGTGATGAGAAACCTGAACTCGTGAGATTGCAGGTTTTTTGGCCCGTGAAGCGATATTCTGTGAAATGGCCTAAACCCATGAAAGTTAATCCCATGAAATGGTGTTTCTGTGAAAGTGCAGGCCGTGAGATGGAACTCCATGAGATGGATTCTGAGAGATGGAATTCCATGAAGTGTAGTTTTGTGAGAGATGGAATTCTGTGAAGTTGCAGGTTTTGACCCCGTTAAGTTGTAGGTTCTAACCTAAATGGTTTTTTTATTTTAATTGATTTTATGGGACAGCTAGGTCATGACTTACGAGCAACAGGTACTTGTGCACTTATTTCTCACATCCAGAGGGGTGACAAGAGCATTGTTATTTTTTTCTTGGTGCGCTCATAAGTCTCTGTTGTTGCAGACGTGGGTATTGATTCTTGAATTTGTTGCTCAAATGTTGTCAACGTAGTAGGGAAGACTGTTGATTCTTTGCTTGAACACACAAGCTCTTGTGTTGGTGCTGAATGCATAAGAGTGGTTGAGTGATTTTTTTGTTGTTGCTTGGGCCCCCATTCTTGTCGAACTTTAGGTGAAGCTATTGGGGTTAAAGTCGGTGGTGAGGTTTTCTTCACATTGTTTGATTTTGGCAACCATATGATGGAATTACCATCATAGTATCCTTGTTGTTGAAGCACATGCATAGGCACCCATCTTTGATGAACATTATAAAATGGTGGTCGATGTCCTGAGGCTTCCTTCTTTGTGCAAGCTTAGGGGACTTTGTGATGCGCTTAGGTACCCAAGCTTTGGTATTTCTTTGGTAGTACCCTTGTGCCGTAGTAGTGTTTTTGGTACCCACACTTGTTGACTTGGTGGAGTTCTTTGAAAAACTCGCATAGACTTTTGTGGACGGTGTTGTGGAGTAGTTTTCTTCTTCCTTGGCCTCCGAGTGTTGCGTTGAGGAAGAGGCTTTGATGGTCGAGGCACCCAAATTTGATTGGCACCTTCATAGTAGCCTTGAGCTACAAGTAGCTATTTCTCCACCCACATCTTGATACTATTAAGATACCTTGATCGTGATTGTCTTGGTGGAGTTTTCTTTTGGGTTAATATGGAAGGTTTGGGGCCCTCCTTGAATTTGGTTTGGGACAGAGGCTACAGGGTTGAGACTCATGGGCATTGTTGATGATGATGATACTCATGGGCATTGTTGTTGATGATGATGAGGCTAGAGTCTCTTATGGAGTGGATGTCGATTGACGAGGCTTTCAAGCATGTGGTTCTCTTTTGTTGAGGCTTGTCGATGAAGATGCATAGGCTCCGGGGCTTTTCCTTTGAGTTCCTTGTTAGAGATAGATGGTTTTGTGGGGAGAACTTTGTCAGAAAGGGCTGTTGATTGTGAGGTTTTGGCATTGAACTTCATTGGTGAGAGGATGGGGTTGAAGGAGTAGATGCTTTATCGAAGTTGGTCGTTTTGACGCAGATGGTAGGTCATTGTGTAGAGGGGATTTTGTGGAAGAGGCTTGTATCCTTTTGCATTCATCATCATAGAAATCCATTAAAGTTGGATCCTCTTCCTTGCAGTATGGTATTGTCAACTTTTTGTCATTGACCATCATGATGACTCTATTGCTAGCAAAACACAGTGGTGCTTGGGTAGTAGCAATAGTCCATTTATGTCCCAAGATCAAATCTTATTTCAACACATACTCAACCACAAAAAACTTGCAAGTGAAGGGGTTAGCTTCAATATACATTGCATGTTCAAAGTATCCCCCCCAAACATGGCATGTTCAAGTCTTGTGTAAAGGTAATCCATTTAAGATATGCCGTTGAGTGTTGGTTGGCCTAACAAATCCCATAGCTTGAGGGTCATGAGATTGTGTTCTCGTGTTGGATAAAGCTGTGCTTGAGCTCTGGTGATTTTATTTGAAATTTCCAATCTAACCAAAATCCTAGGGATCTTTTCAGTAAGATATGTTGGGAGTTCCAGCTCCTGCAAGGTCTCTTTCTCCCATAAGCAATTGTACATTGCTTGTAGGAGTGTTCAAGGTGATTGTTTGTATGAATTCATCTATTGAATATACAACGATTCACCTATCCAAGTTCCACCAAGGATGACATCATACTCAAGGAGGGAATCTAGGGTAACATGGAATGTAAATTCCATATCGCCACCATCAATTGTTTGAGTATTGTATCTAAAGTAACTTGGAACTTCAATGTTTTGTCCATTCGCTCATGTTGGAAGACTATTGTCTATAGGGATAAGTTTAGGTTGTCCCAATGACACCCAAGTGTCTATTTTCATGATGTTATGACTAGCTTGAGGACTAATCAATGTGCATTTGCGCTTAACATCATTGCCTATAGGGAAATCCAACCATACCATGATAGAATCTTCCAAAGGAATCATGGATGTTTTAGTTTTTGTTTCGGCTTCAGATCTCATTTCTTTTTCATACTCCATTCACTTTCATCCTCATTTTGGCTCTCAGTATTTTCAAGAGTACCCAATGTGTACACTGGCACACTTGGCCCTTTGACAATTCTTAATGAGGTCTATTTAGAAACTTGCAAATCCTCATAGTCCTGTTCTATGGAGTTCTTTATGTCTTGGTATAACTCACGTTGATGAGCCCTTAAAGGTGCAAGTGTGGATGTTTGCTAGCTTCACCAACCATGAGAGAAGAGCATTCCTCCAAATGAGGTTTTGAGAAACTTTTTTAATCTTGTAAGGGAATTATCGAATTCCTCATGTGCTTTCATAAGCGTATAGTTTGTGCAATCTATCTCAAATGACTCTTTTATGTCTTCCTCTTGAAAGGGGAAGCGGTACTCCTCTCTAGGCTTTGTATTTTGGTTGCTGTTTTAGGATTGGCATTATGAGGCTCAATCACAACCGGTGACCCTGTAAGACATTCAACCAAGCTAAGCATGCTCTCTTGAGCTTGCTTTTTACATTCCGCATATGTCGTGTGATCATTATTATCCATTTGGGGTGGTTTGGTAGGTTCTAGTTTCTTGATTGGTCTATGCGGTACACTGAATGAAGAGTAAGAACTTGTTTCATCCTCACTTAGTGACGTACTAGAACTTGTTTCATTTTTTGACTTTCTTTGGTTTGTTAGTTTTTCATTATGTTTACCCATGTGACAAGATCACATTTTCTTTTAGGCTTTTGTATCTTGTGTTTCACATATGGGTTTTGTGGTTTGTGTGGCATTAGGAAATTTCAGAGGTCATTTGGAGGGCCTTTTAGAGGAGAGAGAAAATAGAGCGCAACCAATGAGAGAAGCAAATGTAACGTTAAAAAATAGCTTAATTCATTGAAAAATTTTAAAAAATAGTCACGTTCACATTCAATGAGGGTATCTTTTTAAAAAACGATTGAGTACACATTCACTCAATGCGGGTATCTTTTTCAAATGAGGTAGAGTTACTTTATTAAATATGGCTTACGTCGTCATCATTGGATAAGAAAAAGCACTTCAAAGCTAAACTTTGTAGACACTTGAGTCTATAAATTTCTTCTGATGGTATTTTGATGTAGAATTTGGTGCTTTTGACATCACCATTGCGTCCAGAACAGCCAAAAATCCCTAAAAGGACTTTTGAATCACTTAAATCAGACACATGGAGAGGTAGAAACGACCAAAAGAAGGGGAGAAGAGGCTTGTGTAATTTGGCACGCATAGAGGCCTCCATTTGGAATGGAGGCCTCTATGCGTGCCAAATTACACAAGCCTCTTCTCCCCTTCTTTTGATCATTTTTTCTACCTCTCGGAAGTGTCTGATTTAAGTGATTCAAAAGTCCTTTTGGAGGTTTTTGGCTGCTTTGGACGCAATGGTGATGTCAAAAGTACCAAATTCTACACCAAACTGCTAGTAAGTGTAGATTGTTTAGGAGAGTAGCATCAAATTTTTGGAAAAGGTGCCATATGATGGCGTAAGTGCCTTTTGCAAACCCAAAAAGTTAAGAGTGACTTGTAGCTAGTGCATATATTTCAATACCTTGTCAGATCCATTTTTTAATAACTTGCGATAGTTTCTTGTCAAGTAGTTAGTGACTTGTAGCTAGTGCATATATTTCAATACCTTGTCAGATCCATTTTTTAATAACTTGCGATAGTTTCTTGTCAAGTACACATTTAATGAGGGTATATTTTAAAAAAAATTCTAGAGACAGAAAATACTTGTTTGTGAATTTCTTACAAGGCCCTAGAAATGACCTCCAAAATTTCCTAATGTGGTCTTTGAGGTGGATGCTTCTGCATCATGTATAGCTTTTGGCTCTTTTGGAATTATGTCCTCTACAGGCTCCTTTCCCTACCCTTTAATTCAACCTTGGTTTCGATAGTTTGTTGTTCCTTGTTTTTCTTGGTTTTAGAAGGTTTTGTTTTCTGTTTTGGATTTTGTTTTAAAGCATGTTCTTCTACCCATGTTGAGGTATTGTATTTTGTGTTCCTTTTGACCGTTTCTTGTGCCTTGGCTTGTAAACATGTAAGCACATTCAAGGGTACCATGGAAAATTGCATGTTTTGTACATTTAAGATGTTAAGAGTTGTATTTTGTGAGACAAGTTGCAATCAACTCGTCTTGGACAATCTTGGAACATATGATCAATGCCACATTTTTCACACATAGGTCACAAGGTGTCAGTGACTATGGGCATGGAAGTATTCCAAACTATGCAGTCTTCCACCTTGTGAGGTCCACGACAATAGAAACACTGAAGTGTTTGATTAACTGCTTCCTGAGCACTTTCTACCCTTTAGACTGTTTCTATTTGCTGCATGAGAGATGGAGGTTTTGAGTCAATTGTGGATGAAGTGGGACAATTTTTAGTATCATGGTCAAAGGTTTTATAATATATGCAGTATAGAAGAATAGGCGCCTTGTATGCACAATAGGGATTGGGATGGTGATTGCCCTCAACACAAGGCATTTCATTCCTCACTTGTAGAGGCATTAAGGATGTCTGGTTTTGAAGGTTCTCATTCTCTCTTAGAGATGTCGATTGGAAGGTTTTAAGCAAGGCTGCATAGAGTTTGGGGAATGTCAATTTCGAAGATCAATCTTTCTTTTGCCATTGCTTCACTTGGTTTAGATGAGGAATACCTCGTAGCATGATCATCTTTCAGCATGTTGTCATCTAAACGTATTGCTTCTTTACAACATTGATCGAATGTTTCCAAATTGGATACAATGATCAAGTTGTGTAAACTGTTATTCTTCAAGCCCATCATGAAACATCTCTTCAATTGAACATTGTTTAATTTTTCCCATGACTCACAACGTGAGTCTAAGAGTTTTATCCGAAGAATAAAATATCTAATGGATTCATTTGGTTGACGCTCAATTGAATAGAGTTCTATTTGCTACACTCCACCCATCACCTTGTCTGAAAAAGCCATGTATAAAGGCCGATTTCGAGGTTTTAAAATTGGTCTTGATCGTAGACATCAATGTGATGAACCATCGACTAGATTTTCCCTCTAAGCATAGGTTTAACGCATGTACCTTGGTGGGACACTTGGGATTTCCAAAGGCTTCACATCTTTGTTCAAAGCATAGAAATTAAATTCAATAAAAATAACACTTTTATAATAAAAATTTTCTATTATGCATCTTTCCATGCATAGAAATTAAATCTGATGAAAATAACACTTTTATAATAAAATAATTTCTAATATGCATCTTTCTATGCATAGAATTTAAATCTAATGAAAATTACACTTTTATAATAAAAAAAATCTATTATGCATCTTTCCATGCAAAGAAATTGAATCCAATGAAAATAACACTTTTATAATAAGAAAATTTTCTATTATGCATCTTTCCATGCATAGAAATTAAATCCAATGAAAATAACACTTTTATAATAGAAAAATATCCAATATGCATCTTTCTATGCATAGAATTTAAATCTAATAAAAATAACACTTTTACAATAAAAAATTTCCAATATGCATCTTTCTATGCATAGAAATTAATTATATCAATGATATCCATGCATATTCATAGATAAATATGTACATGGAGTAAATAAAAATATTTCTTTTAAGATGCACAAACGGTGGGGATTACTCTTTTAGAATAATGTTCATAAAGATAAACTTTATTTTCCACAAAATTTAAGAAAATTTTGCCATAACCTCCTTTGTATGGCTGACCATTTTTCAATTTTTACATTCAAAAATCACTTTAAAATTAATCCCAATTTGAAGGAAAGCACTCTAATCTACTCAATTTTCACTTTCAAGTGAATAAACAAAAAGAAAAGTTTAAATCAATTTAATTGTTACTCTTTTTAGGATCAAGAAGGGCTAAATTCTTAACGAAGAGAAGGGGGTAGCCTTTTCATCAAGGCATTATCATCAAGATTCACTAAAAAAGCAAAGAAATCAGAAAACCATAGGTTAGAAATTTAAAAAGCAGAGTTTTTAACTTACATGGAGTTTTGTGAGCTTTCCTTTGGCTTGAGGGATTGAGGGTTCTACTCTTGTTTGGGGATCAAGAGTGGCCACCAATTCTTTTGAAGAGGATTTAGTCAAAACAATTGAATTATCAAGTGAATTCAATGTATTTGACTCTGGGGAGGAGTAGAGTAACGGTGCATAAACACTATTAAGCCTTTTACAAAGGGGGAGGCTTCTATTTATAGGAAAAAGTGAGCCTCAAACCAAACAAACTGATTCTAGAATTTTCCAGATCAGTTTGGTCAATTTTTGACCATTTTTGGGTCAGTTCAGCTTACTTTTTGGAACTAGACTTGAATTAGGAGAGAGGAGAGATGAAATATCTCATTTTATTAATTTAAAATGGAAAGCAATGATGAGAAAAAAGGTGCCTCCTTCATGAGGGGGAATCCCCACTCTGAGAGGTCAAAAATCAGTTTTTTAACTATTTTTCTTGGTCCTTAGTCCACTCTTCATCTTATGTGAGTATTTACTCATTTTTGGGGGGTTTTTCTTTATTTCTTCAATTTATCTCCTCTCCCTACATTTGGATTAATCTTATTGGTCCCTAAGAACCTCAATCTAAAATTTTGAGAAAATCTAGACCCTTAGGCTAAGGCCTTTTGAGCAGATTATAATCTATTTCTAATGTACCTTAGGAAATTCTTTTTAAACTTCTATTTCGGGAAAATTTAGTTTAATAAGAAAGGATATTTTTCCATCCAAAGATATCCAAAAACTGAGTTATCTCTCTCTAGAATATTTTCTCTCTCTAGGCCAAAACAGGTAGGAACAAGATCTTTTATTATTATGAAAAGGGGGTTGATTATAGGGGGAAGATATTGGATATCTTGAGGGGCTGGGGAGGAATCTTACATCGGATGATGTGAATGAATGTGGAAATGATGTGGGATGATGTGGGATGAATGTGGGAATGATGTGGATGTGAATTGATGTCGAAAGATAAGGGATGATGAGAAATGATGAGGAATGATGTGAAGTAATGAGAATTGATGAGGAATGATGTGAAATGATGGAATGATATGGAAAGATGGGAATTTTGCTTGGAAACTGTATTTGTATGTGAAACCTATTTTTTAAAGATTGTTTTATGTCAAGAATGCTCGGGGCGAGCATTTTGACTATCTTATGGAATGAGATCGTGGGGAGACCTAAGTGGAAAATGTTGCAAGCTGACGGAGAGTCAAAGAAGGACGTCTCGCGTGGCAAGGTCGGCCGAGGTCTTGACTAGCCTCAGTTTGGTTAAAATGGTGAGCTTCTGGTACGGTGGATGAGGGGTCAAGGAAGCGGCCTATGAGTGAAGCGCTAGGTCACTTGTGAAGGAGCCTAGAGGGTGCTAACCATACAGTGCTCGGGATCTGGGTCACCCAGGATACCCACGCGTGCGTTAAGGAAGAAAATGAGTTGGAGTTATTTTCTGAACACGGGCATGGATCTGGACGATTGGACTTGTTGGTCTTCAACGGATGAGTTCATGGCTCTTTAAATGGATCTTATTGGTTGATCTAGCTGATCTTCAACGGAGAGTCCATATAGATTTTACGTGATTATACTCCTAGGTACTATGAGCTAGGAACTATTGAAAAGGCCCCTGAGTGAGCAGGTGGTGAGCATCTGGTTACCAATGATGCCATAGGTACGCTGATGAGGAAGGAATGAATGGAATATGGATTTTATGGAAAAATCTTGATTATATTCCTACGTACTATGGGCTAGGAACTATTGAAAAGGCCCCTAAGTGAAGTACTAGGTGAGCCTAGAGGGAGGACTGACCAGGTGGTGAGCATTCTGGTTGCCGATGATGCCATAGGTACGCCGAGGAAGGAATGATTGGAAATTGGACTTGGAACTGGAATACTGAGGATTATGATGGAAACATTGTGGTTTTATTGCAATGCTATTTTGGAAATAGCTGAATATAAGAAAAGGAAATTTCATATTGGGTGCGTAAGTGGTGTGTCTATTTAATTTTTGCATGAGAGCCAGCTAGGGGGCCTGGGAACTCTTTCCCTGGTACCCGAGACAAAACATAACCAAATTTTTATAATGGATCCTATCAATATAGTGGCTGGATCCTATCAATATAGTGGCTGGGCGGTTGGCTAACCCATGGGATTGGCTGGATCGATGGATTCCTATAATAAAATTCAATTCTGTTCAAGTTACGATAGTTGAAGTAAGTCACTGGATATCTATGGAAAAGAATCAATGGCTGTGCCTCTTTTGATGGGGAAAAAAGCGTTGGTCTCTATGAACCAAGTGCAAGTTCCTCCTTTGATTCGGCCATGTGACCTGTGGGTTTGGTCAGAATACAAAGGATAGTTAAGGCTCTTGACTATGTTAGAAGATTTTCCTGGAGGAGGAATCACCTATACCTTTTCTGGGGCGAGGAAAGTTTTTTCCGGGTTCAGTTTTTGAAGAGCCGCCGGACTAGTCCCTTACCCGCACATTTGTGGGCTTAGAGTATTGGCCTTCTCCAACTGCACAAGGTTCTCTAAGATATCATGCACATGTGAGACCTTTTCAATCACTTCCTCCTCCTTTTCCTTCACCTCTTCCTCCTCCTCCTCCTCAGAACTCTTATCATCTGGCTTAGATTTCTTAACCAACTTTCTTTTCTTCTTCTTTTCTTGGGAGGGGAAGCAACTTCTTCAACTTTAATATCATTTGTCTTTGATTTCCTTTTCAATGTTGGGGGAATTGCAAGGATCTCAAAGGCTTTATTATCCCTCATTGGCAAGGGATGAAGAAATTTATCAAACCTGTATCTCACCCTGCTAACAAGTGTCATATCTCTGTCCATCGAAGTGACTCTTCTTGCATGGGCAACACATATGAATCTATCATTCATGAAGTCTATAAGAAAGTCTCACAAGCTTCTTGAAGACATGCTAGTGCACTGCTTTGCCATTTATAATGTCCTTTCCCTTTGATACTATCACTTACTGTTCTTACAATTCTAAGGAATGGTGCCCTAGGGATGAGCAGATGTGTAGCCTCATGTGCTTGCCTTATCTCAGCAAACAATTTCTTTTGTCTCTGGAGGAAGTTATTGCCTTTGTCTCTTGCTCTGGCACTGAATCTTGCTTTGTCTATTCGAGCCGTCAAGGGAGGAGGGCGAGAACGCATTGTTCACGGTGCAATAAGCCTTATTGGAGCCTAACGGATGGTAGTACTTGCGCCGTAGAGGGAGGATTGCAAAGTTATGGAAATAAGCACATAAAAACACTTGCGTCGTCATGGTACCCGACAAAAAAAATGAATATTTTACCCATTTTATAGAATGCAATGTCATCATTGCAAGGATGATGTAAGCCCTACAACGTAGCACTCTGGTGATGATGTCAGCCCTACATGTGGCACAATAGCACATTTTGGTGACGTTAGCCCTTCACTTCTGTCGTACATGTATGACGTCAGCCCTAATAAGATCTATATATAGTCGTGCCTTGTTTAAATTTTTAATTTTTTTATTTCGATCCTCCTTCTTTGCCCCTTCCTCCACACGTGCTTTCAGTTCAACGTTCAGATCACCGTGTGCGATAAGAGAGTTTGTTTATAGTCCTTTATTCGTACTCGCACTATGGATTGGCTTCCTTCCCCCTTCACTTGTGCCGCTTGCAGTTCACCATGTGATAGGTAATTCCGCTTCTTGTTAGTTATTTGTCCTCGCGCTGTGGCCAACATGGAGCAGGTGGTTCATGTGGTTCACTCCTATAATCCTTTGGAAGATGTAGAGACACTTGAAGAGGTAAAAGATGAGCCTAGTTCCAATGAGAACCTATTTGATTAAGGGAGGATTATTGCCTTTGCAATTATAGCAGATGGCTGTGAAGTTGCCAGGGGTTTATTGGATGTGGAAAATGAACATAAAGAGGAGTTTCTGAAGTTGGACACTTAGGTGATAGAGAACTTTATTGAAGCCCCTAGAGCCATGTCATTGTGCTTTGAAAAAGCCAAGAAAACTGAATCTTCTCTTCCCACAAAGCTAGAATTTCAAAGTCTGTCAACAAGAGGAGTTAGGAATTATTGAAATTGGAAGAGAGCCCTTGCCCACCCTTGATAAAGGAAATGAAGAAGGCTCCATCAACCTTTGGGATGCATCCAAGTTGGAAGAGGATAAGAACCAGAAGGTAATTTATCTATTCTTGAGTGAGTGAATTTATGTTTTGGTATTGATTGAATTTATGTGAAAGCTAATTCTTTGTTTATTGCAGATTGAGCTTGATGATGCCGATGGTTTCCTTGGACCTGGAGGTGCTATCCGTGTAAGAGTTAGCCAAGATGGTGCTCTTGCACACTACATCCTATCTATTGAGACAAAGAAATATTTATTGTCTGCCCACAGCACATATTCTAGTGATGCTGAAATTCCACTTCTCACACTCAAGGCACTATTTAGATATACAGGATATTCCTTTATCCCTTACAATACACATCAGGTTATGCTGATAGAGAAGTGTGCTGCTATTCGTGTTTTTGGATACGGTACAAGATTTTGACCTTCCATGTAGGATCCCACTGCCCCCTCTGCACACCATTCCCGGTAGCTGCTAGTAGCTGAAGCAGCTCCCTCATGCGCGGGGCAGGGTTTCCCACTCGGGGCCTAGAATATCTCGGCACGAGACTAAGCTAGTGGTTATTCCGAAAACCAAAACTGGGAAAATTTTCCATGCTAAAAAAACGAGGACGATTCTACCATTTTGAATTTCTTAACAAATTTTTCTAACGAGGTCAAGATACTAAACTAACCTTATCTGAATAAATCAGATAGAAAAGAAACTATTACAGACTTAACTTGAAGGGATCAATGCTTTTTTCCTAATTGAATCAGGCACAGCCATTGATCTATTCATTAGAGAAGTCTTCAGGCTTTTATTTAACTGCTCGAGTTCTAAACGTATTCCTATTAATCAATTTTATTATTAAAACTCTACTGATTCCAGCCTAACCCCATCCGGCCCATGGGTTAGCCACCGCCCAACCACAGGAATTGGTAGAACCAAACAAGTACTCACCCACCCATAATTGAATGCCTTTCTTAACTTTTTCTTTAGAATACAGATATGCACACACTCCTCTTTAAACTTTAACTTTTAAAACAATCCATTGACAAACAATTATTAGTTACAAATGTCATAACTCAAAATTTCCATTCAACCCTTGTTTCTCACAAAACAATATCACTCTGGACTCTCCGTTGAGACTAACTGGTCAGCAACAAGATCTAGTAATAGATTACAATAATTTTCTCGTCATCATATATATATATATATATCTTCCACGACATACGCATGGGTGTCCTAAGCACCGCGAGCCCATGCATCGTTTGGTCAGAACCCTCTAGGATCCTCCTTAGGTGTCCTGGCACTTCACTCAGGGACCGCTTCGTCGGCCCTTGCCCATCGTACTGGAAACTACCGGCATGCCTCGGTAGCAGCCGGGTGCTCGGGTGCTACCCATAAGCTCGGGTGCTACCCATAAGCTACCGAAAAATTTAGGTCGCACCTGACATACATTGGGAGCTCCCGATGCATGACCCCTAGTGCATGTTGGTAGTTTTATTGGCATGCCTATATGGCACCTAACATACAATGGGTGCTCCTAGTACATGTCCGTAGTTACCGGCATGTATTAGAAGCTATTGACATGCCTAGGTAGCACCGGCATACATTGGGTGCTCCCATTGCATGTCGGCATGCCTACGTAGTACCCGGCATGCATTGGGTGCTCTCGATGTATGTCATGTTTAGATATCGAGCTCATCTAGTGAGGTGATGGACACTGATGACCCGCCTGGGGGATAGGCCCCACACTTACACCACTGGCATGGTTGGTGAGATCATGGGTGATATGCAGCCACTGGGATGACAGGCTGTGTGTGACAGTCATTCTAGAGACTGACATAGTTATAGCGCCTACTTATTTAGTTGGATTCACACTATAGAGAACCCTAGTATATATTTGGTTGAGTACCTTTTTATATTGTGTGTACTCTTATCTTTGTATATGGTGTGTTGAGTGTTGTGTGAAGAAGAAGATTTTCAACCTCTCACGTTGTGTGTTCTCTTTTAGGGTTTTGTGAGTGTGTGTATGCTTGCAAGAGCTCAAGCTCTCTTCTCCCCTACATCTTTTCATGGTATCAGAGCCTGGTTCATGCTAAGGGATGAGCTGCAAGCAAGAGAAGCATAGGAAGCGGTATGAGGGTAAGAGCTTCATCTACTCTTCCCTATTTGTGTTGGTGAGACACCCTTGTCGGAAGCTCTACGAGAGGCACCGGCAAATGATCTCTGATTGAGGAGCTTTCTTTGTGGGAGTAAAGCTATAGGGCAACTATACTATCTTGTTGGACTATATTTTTTGGGCCCAAAACGCGTTTCGGTCACGTTAGGACCTCCGTTTTTTGGAAAGCACCGGTAAGTTATCGATTCTCTGTAGAACTCTGTTTTAAGAACTACAGGAAGACACATTGGTTGTGCAGACATTGTTTGTGCTCTGCAAGGAGGTCAACAGTTGCTATTGGGTGTATGTATGCACATTGAGGTCACTGGTTGTGACATTTGAGTGTAATACAGTACCGCTGCAGAAAATACAGCAGTTTGTGCAGGACAAGGAGGTCAACAGTTGCTATTGGGTGTATGTATGCACATTGAGGTCACTGGTTGTGATGGCATTTGAGTTTAATACAGTACCGCTGCAGAAAATACAGCAGTTTGTGCAGGACAAACCAGAGTGCTGTTTTTGGTAAATTTGTGTGTTTGGCAAGATGTCAAATGATGGCATAAACCAGATTGTTGCTGAGAAGCTTGATAAGAACAACTTCCATGCTTGGAGGTTCAGGTTGACAAATTTCCTGATGGGAAAGGGTTACTGGGCCTACATAGCAGGTGAGCATGAAGTGGCACCGAAGATACCGGAGATCAATCCGACTGCTGTAGATGTGAAAGACTTCAAGGATTGGAACCAAGGAGCTAGAAAAGTTATGTATTGGCTCTCTATCAGTATACAAGACGCCATGATTGGGCACATACAGGATGCCAAGTCCCCCAAGGAGGCATGGGACACTGTGGTAAAACTCTATGAAACGAATACCAAGGCACGAAAGATACAGTTGAAGAATGAACTTCATATTGTGGAGAAAAAGAGTATGTCTGTGAATGACTATGCATTGAAGATCAAGGGTATTGTGGAATCCCTTGCATCTATTGGCATTTTAGTAGATGATGATGATGATAAGGTGGAAGTCTACGTGGTCTCGGGCCACAATACAAGGCGTTCAAGATGTCTATTCAGACTCAGGAAAACATTCCCAATTTCACAGATTTGGTGTCTATATTGATTATAGAAGAGAAGAGCTTGGGTGAAGGCCAACAGTCTTCACTCACAAAACAAAAATAGTTCAGAGCAAAAGGCCTTCTACACAAGTTCAAGAAGAGGATGAGATAGAGGAGGCCGTGGACGCGGCCAAGGAGGTGGCCGAACAGGTAATCAGAATTATGGCTAGTAGCAGCAACAACAACAGTCCCAGAATTCACAACAACAACACGCAGGTGGAAGAGGCCAATTCAGAGGCAGGGGGAGTCAAAGAGCTCGTGGAAATTGGCAAAGATAGTATAATGATACACATGGATGCTTTTATTATGGTAAGTCTGGACATGTGCAGGTAGATTGTTATAAGAAGTAGGTTGACATGTAAAATAGGAAATTGCAGCAAAACAACTATGCATCCTTGAGCAAAAACAATGAGGATAGTGAAAGGTTGTTTGTTATGCAGCATGTCATTAATGCCATGTCTGAAAATGTTGAAGCAGCACATAAAGATGATGTATGGTACGTTGATTCAAGTGCTTCAAACCACATGACAAGTCATGGAGAGTGGTTCAAGGAGATAAAAAACCTTGAAAGACCAGGTTTTGTGGAAATAGGGGATGGCACTGCTCATCCAATTGCCCATGTTAGAGATGTGCCATTGTCTATGCAGGATGGCAAAGTGAAGTGCCTTTGCAGATGTACTTCATGTTCCGAACATAACAATTAATCTGGTTTCAGTTGGCTAGATGATTGAGCAGGGTTTGTAGGTTCAATTTAATCCTGATGGTTGTTATGTTGAAGACTTCAAAGACAAGTGCAGGTTGGTTGAAAAAGGCAACAGAGTGGGCAGAATGTTTACATTGAATGTAAACATGCTTGAAGTGAGTGCTACGATGTCTGCAAATGGTTTTGGAATTGTTGTAGACACAGACATTTGGCATAAAAGAATTGGACATGTGAATGTGCAGAGAATGAAGTCTATGCAGACTAAAGGAATTGTGACACGGCTGCCAAAGTTTAAAGTTGAAGGTATGCAGAAAATATGTGAAGCATGCCAATTTAGAAAGCAAGCAAAGCATGTATTTCCATGTGACAGAAATGTAAGCAGAAATGCACTAGATGTTGTGCATTCAGATGTATGGGGTCCTACGAAGACCATGTCTATGGGAGGCTGTAGGTATTATGTGACATTTATTGATGACCACACGAGGAAAGTGTGGGTATACTTCATGAAGGAAAAGGGTGAGGTGTTCACTCATTTTCAAAATTTCAGAGTTATGGTTGAAAAGCAAACAGCCTAAGGTCAGATGGAGGGGGAGAGTATTTCTTCTGAATTTTTTAAGAAGAATGGCTCTAAGGCTATTTCTACAGTAGTTTACATCATGAATAGGACTCCAACTGCCCTGCAGCCATACATGATGTAACTCCAGAGGAGAGGTTTACTGGCAGAAAACCTGATTTGTCTCATCTGAAAGTCTTTGGATGCATTGCATATGTGCATGTGCCAGATGAGCTGAGAGCTAAGCCGGATCCAAAAGCTGAAAAATGTGTGTTTATTGGGTATTCCCTTGAGCAAAAGGGATACAGGTGTTATAACCCTACTACACGTGAGTTGAGGGTAAGCAGGGATGTTGTTTTTTATGAGATGAGCAGCTGGTATGCCTCTGAAAAAGAAGTTGTTGGGGCTGATGTGAGTGGAAATGTGGTTGCATAGAATGCAAGTCAGCAATCACAGTCTTTGAGTGGACCAGGAGAGTCCTCATCTAGTGGTTCAGTTGATAGACCATGGAGTGGCAGGCTACATCATAATACCAATCCTGCAAATGTGATTAGTATATCACATAAAGGCAAAGAGAAAGTGATTGAGCCCCTTAGTATGCCTGACATTTTTGCACGGCATTCTCATGTGGCATTCTCATGTATTGATGAGAGGCTAGTGACTCGGAGATGAGCCTTGATGAGGATCTTGGGATACCAGCTATGAGAACACCTGGTGTAAAGAAGGCTATGGAAGCCATGAATGCAAAGCTGCGAAGATCTAGGAGAGTGAAGAATCCTGTGTAGAGCTTTACCTATGATGGTTATGTGGCATATCACTATGCATACATGGCAAAAGTTGTACAGGTTGTAGAGCCCACATACATTGATGAGGCTATTGGAAATGTGTGTTGGGAGAAAGCTATGGATGAGGAGATGGATGCACTATATGGAAATGAGACTTGGGATTTAGTGCAATTGCCTGAAGGCAAGAAAGCCATTGGGGATGCAAGTGGTGTACAAAGTAAAACATAACAGTGATGGAAGCATAAGCAGGTACAAGGCTAGATTGGTAGCTAAAGGATATGCGCAGACATATGGCATTGATTATGAGGAAACTTTTCGCCTAGCTGCCAAGATGGTAATAGTGAGAGTTATGATAGCAGTGGCTGCGTCAAAGCAATGGTCTTTACATCATCAGATGGATGTAAAGAATGCATTCTTGCATGGGGATTTGTAAGAAGAGGTGTATATGTTGCAGCCACCTGGTTATGAGAATGTGAGTCACCCCGAGCATGTTTGCAGGTTGAAGAAAGCCTTGTATGGCTTAAAACAAGCACCAAGAGCATGGTCAAACAAGATTTCTCAATATCTTGTCACTATTGGCTTTCATGTAGCCAATGTGTAGGGTCCCACTGCCCCCTCCGCACACCAAATTCTGATGCAAAACAGGTAGAGGGAGAGGAGACACACACACACAGGAGCAAACCCTAATGTATATTGCAAACGCTAACCATAGAGGGAAGTCATCTCCCTTCTCACACATTGCATAAAGCCATAATCCATAATCTACAACACACACACTATGTTGTGTCCACACACTGCTAACCCTAGCTAATGTCCACACACTATGACCAACTGGATGCGGTCATTTATGTCTCACACATGCTGCTACCTAACATGCCAGCACAAAGTGCAACTGGCACAAGCAGACATCGAGCTTGAATCTCAACAGTCCCTCTCAAGCTCATGATGTACTGCCATATGAAGATGTAGATGAGCTTGGGCTATCAAAGCTCTCAACACTCCCCCTCAAGCTCATCCCACGTACTCCCAACATAGTATGGAAGTACTCAAACTTCTCCCTGCTAAGTGGCTTTGTAAAGATGTCGGCCACCTGCTCTTCAGTCTTCACATACTGCAAATCCAATGTACCATCCATCTTTGACAAAATGATAGTGGACCTCTATGTATTTGGTCCACGCATGAAAAACTCGATTCTTGGCCAATTGTATATTGCTCATGTTGTCACAATGAATGACAACCTTGCCATCAATAGGCTCAGCCAAATCAGCCAAGAGACTCTTTAGCCATACTCCTTCACATGTAGCAATGGCTGCACCCCTGTATTCAGCCTCTGTAGTACTAGATAAAGCAACAGTAGGTTGCTTCTTGCGACTCCAACTCACCACTACACTTCCAAATGTAAAGGCATAACCACTAGTAGACCTCCTGTCATACAAGCTACCTACCCAATCTGCGTCTGTGTAGCTATGTACATCCAAGCCTTTACCATGCTTATAAAGAAGACCATAATGTGCAGTGGTCTTTACATATCGCATAATGCATCTCACTGCATCCAAATGAGGTTTTCTGGGGCTCTGCATAAATTGGCTTACTAGCCCCACACCATAACTGAGATCTGGGCATGTGATAGTCATGTATATAAGACTGCCAACCATCTTTCTATACATAGATGGATCATCCAACTCTTCACCAAAATCAGCCCGCAACTTTACATTCTGCTCCAAAGGTGTACTCATTGGCCTACACCCTGTCATCCCCCATATTTTGCCAACTCTTCACCAAAATCAGCCCGCAACTTTACATTCTGCTCCAAAGGTGTACCCATTGGCTTACACCCTATCATCCCCCATATTTTGCCAACATATCCAATGCATATTGGCGTTGCATTAACCATGTACCTGCATGGTCTTTGATCACTTCAATCCCAAGAAAATATCTCAATTCACCCAAGTATTTCATGTCAAAGTGCCCACTCAAGGCCTTCTTGACATGCATAACATCTGTAGCATGATCTCCTGTGACAATCAAGTCATCCACATAGATGACAAGTAAGTGTTAAAAAATAGGTAGAGGGAGAGGAGACACACACACAGGAGCAAACCCTAATGTATATTGCAAACCCTAACCATAGAGGGAAGCCATCTCCCTTCTCACACAATGCATAAAGCCATAATCCATAATACACACAACACACTATGAGTTGTGTCCACACGAGTGTCCACACACATCTAACCCTAGCTAATGTCCACACACTATGACCAGCTGGAAGTGGTCATTTATGTCTCACACATGTTCCTACCTAACATGCCAGCACATAGTATAGCGGGCACACACTGACATCGAGCTTGAATCTCAACAGCCCCTCTCAAGCTCATGATGTACTACCATAGATGAAGATGTAGATGAGCTTGGGATATCAAGGCTCTCAACACTCCCCCCCTCAAGCTCATCCCATGTACTCCCAACATAGTATGGAAATACTCAAACTTCTCCTTGCTAAGTGGCTTTGTAAAGATGTCTGCCACCTGCTCCTCAGTCTTTACATACTGTAGATCCACTGTACCATCTAGCACTTTCTCTCTGACAAAGTGATAATGGACCTCTATGTGTTTGGTCCGCACCGCATGAAACACTGGATTCTTTGCCAACAGTATATTGCTCATGTTGTCCACAATGAATGACAACTTTGCCATCAATAGGCTCACCCAAATCTGCCAAGAGACTTTTTAACCATATTCCTTCACAAGTAGCAATGGCTGCACCTCTGTATTCAGCATCTGTACTAGGTAAAGCAACTTAGGTTGCTTCTTGCTACTCCAACTCACCACGGCACTTCCAAGTGTAAAGGAATAACCACTAGTAGACCTCCTGTCATATGAGCTACCTGCCCAATCAGCATCTGTGTAGCCATGTATATCCAAGCCTTTACCACTCTCATAAAGAAGACCATAATGTGCAGTGGTCTTCACATATCGCATAATGCATCTCATTGCATCCAAATGAGGTTTTCTGGGGCTCTGCATAAATTGGCTTACTAGCCCACAGCATAACTCAAATCTGGGCGTGTGATAGTCATGTAAATGAGACTACCAACCATCTTTCTGTACATAGATGGATCATCCAACTCCTCACCAAAATCAGCCCGTAGCTTTACATTCTGAAGCCGCATCTCTGGCGTACTTCCATGTATGGCTGCTGCTGTAGGTGTTTTATTCAGTATATACACTGCAATAGCACAAGCTTCTGCCCAATAATAATCTGGCATGCTCTTTTCATTGAGCATTGCCCTGGCCACTTCACATATGACTCTATTCTTTCTCTCAGCCACACCATTTTGCTGAGGTGTATACCTGTAAGTCAATTGCTTTCTTATTCCATGCTTTCTCAAGAAATGCTCAAAAGCATTTGAGGTGTATTCACCACCTCCATCTGTCCTCAAACATTTAATCCAAGAACCATATTGCTTCTCTGCAAAAGCAAAAGCTTTGAAATCCATAAACTTTTCCAACACTTCACTTTTCTCTCTGAGAAAGTATATCCATGTCATTCTGCTGAAATCATCAATGAATGTCACATAATATAACTGCCTTTGATAGATGGGTTTTGTGCAGGACCCCATACATCGCTATGTACTATCTCAAGTGGCCTGCTACTTATGTTGCCTTCTCTAGGAAATCGTAACCTTGCCTGCTTTCCAAATTGACAGGCTTCACAAACATGCATATTCCCATCATACTTCAATCTAGGCAGCCCACTAATAATGCCTCTTGCCTGCATGTTCTTTAACCTTTGTATATTGACATGTCCAATCCTCTTATGCCACATATCAATGTCCTGTACCACATTTCGGCTTTTAGAGAACATGGCTGATTTTAACTCAGGAATTCCAGCATCCACAGCTTAAACAACCTGCCTTCTTTCTTGCCTTTAGCAATGACTCTACATCTATGTTTGAAATCCTCAATGAAGCAACCATGCTCGTTGAAACGAACCTGTAATCCCTGTTCCACCATTTGACTAACTGAGGCCAAACTTTTTGTGATAGAAGGCACATACAATACATGACATAGACTTTGTTTGACCATTGTGCATAACCAATGGTACACTTCCAACATGTGTAATGGCATGCTGAGTATAGTATCATCTCTTGTTTCCACATAGCCTTTCACATCCATAGGCTTCATATGCTCAAACCATTCACCATGACAAGTCATATGGTTTGATGCTCCAGAGTCCATATACCAAGTGTCATCATTTTCAGCATTTGTCATCATAGATCCCACAACATGTTTCATGGCAAACAAGTGATTTGTGCTGCCGTCATTACTGCTTAATGCATAATTTCCACCATGTTGTGCATAATCTCCACCATAATGTCCACCACGTTGTGCTCTACCCCCTCTCAAATCATTTTGTTTGCGGAAAGAATCACGTGCCATATGACCAAATTTCTCACAGTAATGGCATTCCACATCTTGCATAGATGTTTGTTGGCCTTGCCAACGTCCTCTATCACGAGGATTACCTCTGCCTCTCTGAGGTGTATATCCACGACCACCTCAAGCACCATATGAAGGCTGAAAATTCTGTTGTGGTGACCTGTCCTGCCATCCACGACGATTACCACGGCCACGTGATGTGAATCTCCCCCTGCCTCTAAATCCTCTTTGAGAATAGAAAGCCTGATTTTTGCCATTATCATCATGGCTAGTAGATGCATCCTGAAAGGAATCACTGAGTTTGATTTCCTCAACAAGCAAGAGTGAAACCAACTCATCAAAGTTTGGTAAACCTGTAAATGGATGTATCAAAAGATTTATATTCCTTGCCAAGACCACGCAAGGTAATGTCTACCAAATCATCATCAGGCATGGGGGCATTTATTGTTGCCAATGCATCTGCAAACTTCTTTATCTCTTGTACATAATCATGGATGCTCCTTCTATTCTGCTTCACATTATGTATCTGTTGTCGCTCGCAACTGAGACTTGCAAAGCACTCGTGTCTGTATCAAATAACTTTACCAATGTATCCCATGCATCCTTGGGATTGTCATCATCATGTATGTGTATGAGCATAGCATCCGAAATACATATAGACAGATAATGCAACACTTTGAATGCTCTTTCTGACCATTGCTTGTGAGTTATAACCTGCTGCTGTGTAGGTTGTTGGGCCGGCTCTGGCTCAGCACCTGTAATGAGATTCCAAAAACCTTTTCCCTTTAGAAAACTTTTGATCCTATACTTCCATGCCTGGAAGTTCTTCCTATCCAGCTTTTCACCAACAATCTGTACTGGATTATCCGACATATTGCTCAATGCAAATATAGCTTCTGCACAATTCCAAATCTGTAAACGAGCCTTCCTCAGCTCAACCACACTCCAATGGGTGTTCAAGATACTCCAAAAAGTAGTCAACAAACTTCAATTTTGATGTAGAAAATCAACCTGTATGCATCCAAAATGAACTGGCTCATGCAGTCCAAGATACCCTGTTTTGTTGCATTTTCCAAGGCTTCAAATTGCAATGTAGTGGTTTAATCAAGTGTGCATAACTTGCATTGATACCTAAACAACCTCAATGTTGAGTATCAACACCAACCAACATGTGTACATATCAATTTTGTCAAACCCCTTTCTCTGTTTTGGGAAAAACCAGAAAAACCAGTAGTAGATTTGCTCTAATTTCTTCAATCCTTGTCCAAATTGAGCAACCAGGCATTCATTAGCTTAGCAATGATGTCCACTAACTCCATGTAAAAGGAATTCGACCAATTTTTTAAGACCAAAGCGTAATTAATCACACTCTGTTTCTCTGCAACCGTAGACAGCCTGTTTAATCAGCTCATTTCCAGCTCCATAGATGATAATTGATCAATCCAATCATGTAGCCTCCTTCTCAAGTGTATGTAGCAACTAATTGCTAAGTCAATTTTGGAATTAATCACTCACCACTGTTGATTTGAGTCCTCCACCTATCAATTATTTGAGTCCTCCACCTATCAAATAATTGAAAAAAGTACTCTGTTTCTCTGTCCAGCATGCGCCACCTACGGTAGGGGGATCTAGCAAAAAACATGCTCCAATTTCATCAAAATTTGACTCCTTTTTCTCTGTTTTGTGAGAGCTCAAAAACTAGTAATTTTCGCTCATTCAAATGCATCAAAAATGCTCCAAAATCAGTGTAGGGCTTGTACATGAGTTGCCAATACATTCTTGCTTCACATACATATTGCTTTGCCAGATTTGTATGTATTTCACCATCTTCAATGGAAATCTTCCAAAAACCAAAATTTTTCTTTGCTTTGGGCAACCCTAATTTGCTTTGTTTTTGCCTGAATCACCTGCAATCCACTCAAGGATGTTTAGAATGCCTTACCTGGTAGGCCAAGCTCTCAAATCTGATAGTAATTGGTGTGCTCCAAGCTTCACAGCATCAATGGCAAGCTTCACAGCTTCTTCTCCCTCTTCTCTCACTCACTCATAAACCCTAATAGAGAGCACCAGGCTCTGATACCATGTTGAAAAATAGGTAGAGGGAGAGGAGACACACACACAGGAGCAAACCCTAATGTATATTGCAAACCCTAACCATAGAGGGAAGCCATCTCCCTTCTCACACAATGCATAAAGCCATAATCCATAATACACACAACACACTATGAGTTGTGTCCACACACATCTAACCCTAGCTAATGTCCACACACTATGACTAGCTGGACGTGGTCATTTATGTCTCACACATGTTCCTACCTAACATGCCAGCACATAGTATAGCTGGCACACACTGACATTGAGCTTGAATCTCAACAGTAAGACAATCCCATGATCTGTTTTCTTCACATAGAGTGAAGAATCTGCTGAAGAAACCTGAAATCCAAGGGAGATAAGATATCGACTTATCTTATCACTCCAAGCACGAGGTGCTTGCTTCAAACCATATAATGCTTTCTTTAATCTGCATACATGAGTGGGATACCTCGGTTGTACATATCCTTCTGGGCTGTGTGCCATATAAACTTGCTCTTGTAGATCACCATTTAGAAATGTATTTTTCACATCCATTTGATGCATTTCCCAACCATTTGCTGCAGCCATAGCAATGACTGCTCTCACTGTTCCCATCTTTGTAAATGGACTAAATGTTTCATCATAGTCCAAGCCTTGGGTTTATGCATAACCCTTAGCTACCAATCGCGTTTTATGTCGCTCAATGAAACCATCTGATTTGCATTTCACCTTATAAACCCATTTGCAACCAATGACATTTTTGCCTTGTGGTAAGGCAACCAAATCCCATCTTTCATTATGAACCAATGTGTCCATCTCAACATCCATTGCCTTCTCCCATACATGCTTCCCAATAGCTTATGTATAGCATGTAGGTTCCACATGCTTCACCAAAGAGGTCATATATGCGTAATGCATAGCAAAGTCACGATATGTCAACCTATCAACTGGATGCATGCGAATCACTCTGAACACCTGTCACTCTAGCATCATGTGGAGGCACATATCTATCCTGCCTTGCACCAGGTGTGTGTAAAACTGGTATGCCAAGTTGCTCATCAAAACTTTTTGAACTTGACAACTCATAACCTGTAATTCCAATTCCTTCAACCTTCTTTTTCCCTTTATCCACAGCACTACTCCCAGTGCTCACACTCTCATGTCTCAAGCATCCTGACCATGGACGTATAGTGCTACTCTCAGACTCTGTTGGCCCAGACATAGAAATAGAACTTGCTTGTGGCAAGTTCACATGCACATCAGCATCAATGGAATCAATGACACCCTCATCCTTTGCCTTGTACCAACTAGCAAGTTCATCAAACACCACATCTCCTGAGATAACCACTTGCCTAGTTTGTGGATTGTAGCATTTATATGCCTTGCGATCCTGTGCATACCCAACAAACACACACTTTTCTGCCTTAGAATCCAACTTCCTCCTTCTCTCGTCAGGCACATGTACATAAGCTATGCAACCAAACACTTTAAGATGTCCAATGTCTGGCCTAAAACCTATATGCCGCATCTCTGGCGCGTACTTCCATGTATAGCTGCTGTGGGTGTCTTATTAAGTACATACACCACGGTGGCACACGCTTCTTCCCAATAATAGTCTGGCATGTTCTTTTTATTGAGCATTGCCCTAACCACATCACAAATGACTCTATTCTTCCTCTCAGCAACACCATTTTGCTCATTAACTACCTTCTTATGCCATGCTTTCTTAAGAAATTCTCAAAAGCATGTGAGGTGTATTCACCACCTCCATGTGTCCTCAAACATTTTATCCAAGAGACATATTGCTTCTTTGCGAAAGCTTTCAAGTCCATAAACTTTCCCAACACTTCACTTTTCTCTATGATAACGTAAATCCAAGTCATTCTACTGAAATCATCAATGAATGTCACATAATACAAGTTGCCTGTAATGGATGGGTTTTGTGCAGGACCCCATACATCGCTATGAACTATCTCAAGTGGCCTGCTACTCATGTTGCCTTCTTTAGGAAATGCCAACCTCGCCTGCTTTCCAAATTGGTAGGCATCACAAACATGCATATTCCCATCATACTTGAATCTAGGCATCCCACTAACAATGCCTCTTGCCTGCATGTTCTTTAACCTTTGTATGTTCACTTGTCCAATTTTTTTATGCCACATGTCAGTGTCTTGTACCACATTTCGGCTTTTAGAGAACATGGCTGATTTCAACTCAAGAATCCCAGCATCCAACTTAACTAACCTGCCTTCTTTCTTGCCTTTGGCAATGACTCTACATCCATTTTTGAAATCCTCAACGAAGCAACCATGCTCGTTGAAACAAACCTGTAAACCTTGTTCGACCACATACAAGACATCTGCCACCATAGACTTTGTTTCACCATTGTGCATAACCAATGGTACACTTCCAACATGTGTGATAGCATGTTGGGTATCATCTCCTGTTTCCACATAGCCTTGCACATCCATAGGCTTCATATGCTCAAACCATTCGCCATGACAAGGCATATGCTTTGATGCTCTAGAGTCCATATACCAAGTGTCATCACTTTCACCATTTGTCATCATAGATCCCACAACATGTTTCATGGCAAACAAGTGATTTGCGCTGCCATCATTACTACTTGATGCATAATTTCCACCACCATGTTGTGCGTAATGTCCACCATGTTGTGCTCTACCCCCTCTCAAATCATTTTGTTTGCAGAAACAATCACGTGCCATATGACCAAATTTCCCACAGTAATGGCATTCCATATTTTACATCGATGTTTGTTGGCCCTGCCAACATCCTCTACCACTAGGATTACCTCTGCCTCTCTGAGGTGTATATCCACGACCACCTCTGTGTTGAAAATACAAGTGAATAGGGTGTGTGTGGGAACAAGCTCTTGGATAGAGGCTGTAAAAGAGAAGATGTAATTGTGAAAGAACATGTGAAAAGGTGAGAAGAATCTACTGGGAGAGAATAAAGGGTAGCATGAGAGAATTTAGGAGTGTGGAGTTATTCTGGGAGATATTCAGGGAAAAGAGAAGAGGTGGAGAGAATCAGGCAAGAGGTGGAGATATTCTGGGAGTGAATCATGAAGAAATCAATGGGATTTGATGCTTGATATAAACTCTATAAATTGAGGCATAGCCCTAATGAGAATTTGCTGGTTTTTGAGTATCCATGCCTACATTAATCTATTTTCACTAATTACGTCTTAATCATTTGCTAATCACTTTATTAATCATATTGATTCTAGTGTTTGATCCACCATAGCTCATCATTATGCTCAAATTTCAACATGGTATCAGAGCCAGGCTTAGAATCAATTAGGTTTATGATCCCATTAGTTAATTAATTAGGATTAGTAGGCTGCATAAACTGACTCACCAACCCAACAGCATAGCTCAAATCTGGCCTGGTGATCGTCATGTAGATCAAGCTTCCTACTATGTGCCTATACATAGTAGGATCCTCCAAAATCTCTCCTGAATCTACTCAACTTGCCATTCTGATCCAATGGCACTGAGATAGGCTTACAGCCTGTCATACCATACTTGGACAACATGTCCAAGCCATACTGTCTTTGCAGTAATCCAATACAATGTGGTGACCTAATCACCTCAATGCCTAAGAAATATCTGAGCTCTCCCAGATCCTTCATCTCAAACTTCTGTCTAAGCAAGATCTTTACATCAAAGATCTCTGCATCATGGTCCCCCGTAATGATCAAGTCATCTACATAGATGACAACAAGCACAACCCCTCTATCACCGTGTCTCACATACCGCGAGAAATTTGCATTGGCTACATGAAAGCCAATAGTGACAAGATATTCAGAAATCTTGTCAGACCATGCTTTTGGTGCTTGTTTTAAGCCATACAAGGCTTTCTTCAACCTGCAAACATGCTCAGGGTGACTCACATCCTCATAACGAGGTGGCTGCAATATATACACCTCTTCCTGCAAATCCCTATGCAAGAATGCATTCTTTACATCCATCTGATGTAAAGACCATTTCTTTGACGCAGCCACTGCTATCACAACTCTCACTGTTGCTATCTTGGCAACTGGGCTGAAAGTTTCCTCATAATCAATGCCATATGTCTGTGCATATCCTTTGGCTACCAATCTAGCCTTGTACCTGCTTATGCTTCCATCAGTGTTATGTTTTACTTTGTACACCCACTTGCATCCAATGGCTTTCTTGCCTTCAGGCAATTGCACTAAATCCCAAGTCTCATATCCATATAGTGCATCCATCTCCTCATCCATAGCTTTCTCCCAACACACATTTCCAATAGCCTCATCAATGCATGTGGGCTCTATAACCTGCACAACCTTTGCCATGTATGCATAGTGATGTGCCACATAACCATCATAGGTAAACCTTTGTACAGGATTCTTCACTCTCCTAGAGATTCTCGTAGCTTTGCATTTATAGCTTCTATAGTCTTCTTTACACCACGTGTTCTCATAGCTGGTATCCCAAGATCTTCATCAAGGCTCATCTCTGAGCCACTAGACTCTCCATCAACATGAGAATGCCCTGCAAAAATGTCAGGCATACCAAGGGGCTCAACCACTTTCTCTTTTCCTTTATGTGATGTACTAATCACATTTACAGGACTGGTATTATGACGCAGCTGCCTTTCCATGGTCTATCAACTGAACCACTCGATGAGGACTCACCTGGTCCAGTCAAAGACTGTGATTGCTGACTTGTATTCTGTGCAACCACATTTCCACTCACATCACCTCCAACAGCTTCTTTTTCAGCAGTATACTAGCTGCTCATCTCATCAAAAACAACATCCCTGCTTACCCTCAACTCACCTTTAGAGTAGGGTTACACTTGTATCCCTTTTGCTCAAGGGAATACCCAATAAACACACATTTTTCAGCTTTTGGATCCAGCTTAGTTCTCAGCTCATTTCGCACATGCACATATGCAATGCATCCAAAAACTTTTAGATGAGACAAATTAGGTTTTCTGCCACCCCAGTATATCTCTCCTCTGGAGTTACATCATGTATGGCTGCAGTTGGATTCCTATTCATGATGTAAACTGCTGTAGAAACAGCCTCAGCCCAATAGCTATGCGGCATATACTTCTCTTCCATCAATGCTCGCTCAATCTCAGCAATGTGCCTGTTTTTTCGCTAAGCAACTCCATTTTGCTGCGGAGTGTATCTGCATGTAAACTATCTCCGAATACTATTCTTCTTCAAAAATTCTAAGAACTCATTGGAGAAGTGCTCTCCCCCTCCATTAACCTTAGGCACTTTACATATTTCCCTGTTTGCCTTTCAACCATAACTCTGAAATTCTGAAAGTGAGTGAACACCTCACCCTTCTCCTTCATGAAGTATACCCACACTTTCCTTGTGTGGTCATCAATAAATGTCACATAATACCTGCAGTCTCCCATAGACATTGTCTTCATAGGACCCCATACATCTGAATGCACAACATCTAGTGCATTTTTGCTCACATTTCTGTTATATGGAAATACATGCTTTGTTTGCTTTCCAAATTGGCATGCACAGATCAATTCGAAGGGTCTCAAACTTAGTTTCAGATTTGGCAGGAGTTTTGAGTGTATTTTTCTAAATTGGTCACACCTTCTTTCCTCGAAACTGATGAAAAAGTTTGGTCTTGGTCATAGTCTAATTCAAGGTTCGAGTCGGATAAGATTTTTCCTGAACTATCTTTCTCGAAAAGGTTTGGTAATTTAGTTACTATTTTACTGAATTTCTTTCTTTGAATATTCACTTAACTGATTTCTAAAATAGTTACGAATTCCAATGAGGAATAAATAAATAATTTCTCTGAATATTTCGCTCTCGATAGATTTCTTGAATTTTCTTTTTACAATCCGTGTGAATATAAAACGATAGAAATTTCTCTCTTAGAGTATTTAATTATTCATTTATCAAATACTCATAGAATTTAAGAGAATTCTAATTTTAATATAAAAATTCTTTATGCATCTATTTATGCATAAAAATCAACTTCAATGAGAATTAAAAAAATCCTTTTATGTATCTATTTATGCATAAAATAAAATTTAATAGGAATAACACTTTAATTTTTATAAGAATCACGCTTTTATAATAAAAAAATTTCTTTATGCATATTTCTATGCATAAAAATCAAATTTAATAAGAATAACACTTTTGTAATAAAAAAATTCCTTTATGCATCTTTCTATGCATAAAAATTAAATTTTATAAGAATAACACTTTTGTAATTAAAAAAAATCCTTTGTGCATCTTTCTATGCATAGAAATCAAATTTAATAAGAATAACACTTTTGTAATTTAAAAAAATTCCTTTATGCATCTTTCTATGCATAGAAATCAAATTTAATAAGACTAACACTTTTGTAATAAAAAAAAATCCTTTATGCATCTTTCTATGCATAAAAATCAAATTTAATAAGAACAACACTTTTGTAATAAAAAAATTTCTTTATGCATCTTTCTATGCATAAAAATCAAATTTAATAAGAATAACACTTTTGTAATTAAAAAAATTCCTTTATGCGTCTTTCTATGCATTAAAAAAAAATTTAATAAGAATAACACTCTTGCATCTTTCTATGTATAGAAATCAAATTTAATAAGAATAACACTTTTGTAATAAAAAAATTCCTTTATGCATCTTTCTATGCATAAAAAAAAAATTTAATAAGTATAATACTTTTGTGATAAAAAAAATTCCTTTATGCATCTTTCTATGCATAAAAATCAAATTTAATAATTAATTTCAGTGATATCCATGCATATTCATAGGTGAATATGTACATGGAGTAATTAGAATATTTCTTTTAGATGCAAAAATGTTGGGAATTACTCTTTTGGGATAACATAAAAACAAACTTTTTTTTTTCACAAAATTTTAAAAAATTTTACCATAACCTCCTTTGTATGGCTGACCATTTCTCATTTTTATCTTCCTTTATTTAACTTAATTAACCCAATTTAGAATTATAGAACTCTAATTGACACATTTTTCATCAAAGGCATACCATCTGAATTTAATTCAATCATTTGCAAAACATAAAAATCAGGAAAACCATAGATTTTTCATTGAAATTTGTATAAAAAGTAAGAAAATTAGCTTACATGGAGCTTGTAAGCTCTCCTTTGGCTTGAGAGATTGAGGGTTCTACTATTGTTTGAAGCAATAGTGGCCACCAATTCACTTTGGAGATGATTAGGCCAAAAATAATTGAATTATTAAAAAAATTCAATGTAGATGGCTCAGGATAGGAGTAGAGTAACAGTGCATAAACACCATTAAGCTTTTACAAAGGTGGAGGCTTCTATTTATAGAAAAAAGTGAGCCTTTAACCAAGCAAACTGATTCTAGAATTTTCCAGATCAGTTTGGTCAATTTTTGACCATTTTTGGGTCAGTTCAGCTTACTTTTTGGATCTAGTTTTGAAACAGGAGAGAGGAGAGATAAAAATATCTCATTTTATTGATTAAGAATTGGGGGTAATGATGAGAAAAAGGCACCTACTTCATGAGGGGATATCCCCACACTGAGGTGTCAAAATTCAGTTTTTTAATTCTTTTCTTTGGTCCTTAGTCCACTCTTCATCTTATGTAAGCATTTACTCATTTTTGGGGTGTTTTTCTTTTATTCTTCAATTTATCTCCTCCCTACATTTGGATTAATCTTATTGGTCCATAGGGACCTTAATTGAACCATAATCCAAAAATTTCTGAAAATCTCGACCCTTAGGCTAAGGTCCTTTATATCTATTTTCAATTAATTCCAATTGCACATTGGAAAGTTCTTTTTGAATTTTTGTTTTAGGGGAAACCATTTTAGAAACTAGAAGGATTTTTATATCCAAAAATATCTCAATTTTGAATTACCTCCCTCTAGACATTTTCTCTCTCCAGGCCAAAACAAGGTAAAACAGGATCTTTCTTTTATTTTAGAGAGGGAAATAATTATAAGATTAGAAGGGGAGGTTCTTACACCTGCACACCTCAAAAGCTAGAGGGAGGAATCTTACAACAACAATACGTGAAAATGAAACCGGATTAGTAGGCCGCATAGCTCTGCTATTGCAATTTAAGTCGAGATACAACCATGAATAACCACGAATAAACCATGATAGTGGGCTTAACAAAGTTCTCTAATCATGAATAACCATGAATAAACCACAAATAAACCATGATAGTGGGCTTAACAAAGTTCTCTAATCACCAAGTAAACCACGATCTAGTTTGCATGCGGCCATGTGGTGTGAAAGGAATAACCAAGATCGTGTTTTAAAAACCATGATAGTTCTTCAAAAACCATGATATTACTTTACAAAAACCATGATCATGGTTTAAAATACCACTATCATGGTATATAACCATGATAGTGCTTTAGAAAAAAAACGATGTAGTATTTACGCACTTCAACTGAATTATCACCCCATGATCTTGGTATATAAATTTGGAAAAATGTTATTAGAAATTTTTATTTAAAAACTTTTGGATCATTGGATGTGGATGGTTCAATGGTTGAGAAACAAGAATACCATAATCATAGTATTACATAACAAGATCATGGTATTTTATACAACAATCAATATATGTGATACCACAATCTTGATATTCACTCGATATTCATTGCTTTACTACCGTCGATCAATGATGCATCCAATGATCTGGAACACAAGTTTTAGCTGGTCCAGTGATTCCATTATCTTTTCAGAGATATACAATGATTGTGGTTGCATAGCCCATAAATTTGGAAAGATGTGAAAAATATATTATCAAGCCTCCATACATTTGGAAAGATATGGAAAATTGAATACAAATGACTAGCTACAAAGATAAAATTTCAATTAAGCTAGATAGTGGATATGCAAGCATGATAGCATATCTCTAAAGCACGATGGTGGTGCTCTAATGCAATCTTTAGTGACACCAAGTGCTCAATTGTATTACCAATTTCCATACCATTGCATATAGTTTTTTAGCGTCCTTTTATTATTACACAAATTTATCAAACACTCTTTACATCGCACATAATTCCATCGGGAACTTCGTGTCGGTATGGTCTCAACCGCTTGTAGTGATATTGAACTCATATTAATATTTAAGCATTAAGAAGGTCAAATCAACAAAAAAGACATAAAAATGGGTGAGTGTCTTGAGAGAGTGTTCCTCAATAATCTAAATTCTACTTTCTCATATGTTTTATTTGGTGAGATCTCAAACCTTTCTCACATATGCTTTCTTTAGTGAGATCTAGAACCTTTCATTACAAGCAACTAATGTTACCCTAGTGCATTCCTACTTATCTAATCACTATGAAAACTTGTTCTTAATATTAAATAAGAAGAGGGAAGTACCTTCAAGTGAACCCAAAAGCAATATCATGGGCATGTGTTCTTGATAGCATAAACATTTAAGCTAAGAAAGAAGAATAGGTGAGAATTTAATTTTAAAAAATTACTGCCAACGCTTTTTGAATGGTGATTGATAAGTATTGTCACCATTTAGATGCATTGACATTAGGAGAAATATGGACTCTCCATTTTGTCCCTTCAGGAGTGAATAAAAAAAGATTGGCGTGACCAATGAGAGAGCTGGGATTCTAGATCCATGTAACATGGATCTTTTTGTCATATCTTTGCCCAAATCTCTTAAGACAATAAAATAATAGAGCCCATATATTAAAAAAATAGAAAAATGTTAGATTTCATGTCAGATTCCATATCTTTCATATCAGATGTACCTTGTGGGTCAGCACATGGAAGTTTGAAAATTGAATTTTATTTTTTTTATATTTTATGTTTAACTTTTTACTTTCCCTCCTTTTGCATTTCAATACCTTTTCATTTCCCCCCCTTTTTTTAGCGAAATTCAATTTTGCCATATCTTCTGCAACTATGGTTCTTTCTTCCACGAAAATTTGCAGGCATGTTGTTCTCCACCATAGCTCTCTCCTCCTAAAATTTCATCTCATTTGGACAAAACGTCTATGAGTTATGCTCGTTTTATCACATGAGCTTTCTCTTCTTTGCACCACAGATAGCTATCTGGATGTGAAGTGGCATCAAATTCTTGTGAAGTAATTATCATATGTTTCGGGTTTGTCTATGTTTTGTCTTGATGTGAGTAATGATCATAGGTTTAGGATTTGTTTATGTTTTGTCTTGATGTGTTGCTATTTACTTTCTCAAGAGCAAGGTTGTGAGCAACAAGGTTGTGTAAATCAAAGCAGTAACTTGCTGTTTATTTCTTGTTATTTTAATCTTTATTTATTACTTTCAATCTTCTTTGCACAGTATTGATTTGAAGTGGCATAAAATACCACAATAATGATCATAGGTTTAGGATTTGTTTATGTTTTCTCGTGATATGTTGCTATTTATTTTCACAGGAGCAACAAGGTTGTGAGCAATAAGTTGCTATTTATTTCTTGTTGTTTTTATCTTTATTTGTTAATTACAATCTTCTCTGCATAGTAATGATTTCAAGAGTGGCATAAAATACAACAATAATGATCATAGTTTTAGGGTTTGTCTTGATGTGAGTAATGATCATAGGTTTAGGGTTTGTTAATGTTTTGTCTTGATGTGTTTATGTTTATTTTCATAGGAGCAACAAGGTTGTGTAAATCAAAGCAGTAAGTTGCTGTTTATTTCTGGTTGTTTTCATCTTTATTTGTTGCTTAAAATATTTGCTGTTTATTTTTGGTTGTTTTAATCTTTATTTGTTGCTTAAAATATAACATATATATTTGTTAATCATATAGTCTAGCTTTATTAATTTAGATGTCTTCAAGGAGGAGGAATATCAGTAATATTCACACAGTGGAGGTGTTTAACAAGAGATGCTCAAGGTAACTGGATCCCTGATCAGTACAGTAAGTTAAATTGGATTTTAATGCAACCAAGTACTCGTGTGGCAATTTCAAGGTCAAGATCAAAGATGTCACAGACCCCAACAAACAATGGAAAGGTAGAATCATAGAGTTTAGGAGATGCACAAATGATATGAGTACAATAACAGAGGCTTTCATTCAACATGTTTATATGCACAAAGAGATTTAAGTGCATCATGATAACTTTAGTGAAAGACATAAGCCTAACAGTAAGTTTATATCTCTGTGCTTTGCGTTCTTGTGCTTTGAGCCCATGGTTATTGGATAGAGTTTTAATACAAGCATGTTTGTTGCTTGCAGCTTTATATCCATCCACTCGGCATGACTGGTAGAATGTAGAATGTTTTAGTGGAAAGATAAATGTTTTACATGCAGAGATAGGTGCCTTGATCTATGACAACAAGAATGCAAGCGAATTGGCATCTCAGAATGTTTACTTTTACGATTCAATGTATGATGTGGAGAGACATAGTTTGGAGTATATTCCACTACCACCATTATCTAGCCACACGAATGGTATAATCCTAGCTTAGACATGTCAAAATCATGTAGGGTAACGATAAAAATTGATGTTCATGTTGCCATGAAGCCATCCACAGGCTCTAGAGATGTGTATCGAAGTTTGTTTGTACCATTTGGTTTGTTTGTACATTTGTTTGGATTCTATGAAGTAGTTAAGAAAACTAAGATTACTTATCAATGCAAGTTCCCATCTGAGGATTGGATGAACTCAGTTATTGGGTGAGTCATGGCATCTCAAGAGAACTCACCAAGATGATATCATTGAGTGTAGAATTACTGTGTCAGATGCTACCTTTAGGTAAGATTGCACTTCAATTGATTGGTTGATGGTTTTTATTCATAAGTACTTCATTGCAAGACATTGATTGTTGATTTCTGAATGTTGAATGTTGATTGTTGATTTTATGTTTTTTTGTTGGTTTTTGTTTGTTTTTTATGACACGTAATTCATTGTTGCAAGACAAACTTTGTGCATTCGCTTCAAGTATAGGAGGTGGTGGCTTCTACGAGGGGAGTGGCTCAGCTTGGACCAAGACATGCGAGATGGCATGCATTGAGCACTCATTGATGTGGTTATTCTTTGGGAGGATCGTGACCCTTTTAGTATTAATGTAGAGAGGCAGTGCCTCTTAGTTTTTTGAGACAGGAAATCCAACTTATGTCCAATAATCCCCCTTGTAATTTCTATTTTAAGTTGGATGGTAGGAAGGTTGGGAGTCAAAGTGAACATTGTAAAACCTGCAACCAGTGTGTTTCTCCACACATCCTTGAGATTGTGGAGTCAATGTAATTCTTATTCTTCCAAGTGAATATAAGAATTTGTTTCTCTAAAAGTGTTATAAATTTAATTTTCTTCATTTTCATAAAGTGTTATGGTTTTTTAAGTCTACTGTGTTTCAAACCTTTTAAGTCTACTGTGTTTCAAACCTTTTAATATGTAAGAAAATAATGATAAGTATAAGTAAGTATAAACTTAAATATAAATATAAGTATATATTTAAGTGTAAATAATAATATAATTAATTATGCTAGAAATATAAATATGTTTTTATGATTTGTTATATTTTAATGAAGTGTCATTAATTTTTAAGTCTATAGATATAAGTTTAAAAATAAATATAACTTTAAGTATATATTTAAGTGTAAATAATACTATAACTATATAAATAATATAATATAATTATAATAATAATATAATATAACAAGAAATGGAAGTATGATTTATTATTTATTATATTTTAATGAAGTGTTCTTTATTTACTAGAGTATAAACATAAGGTATAAAAATAAATATAAGTTTAAAGATATTTGTAATTATATAATAAACACAAGTATAAATTTATTAAAAATATTATAAATTTAAGTGTAAGTATAAATATAAGTATGAGTTATAGATCAAACTCATTTATACTATCTATTCTCTAGCTCTCTCTTTGTGTGCTAGCTCTCCCCACCACCCCTCATGGCCGCCTCCCTTGATTTTGCCGCGTGGATTAGTAGCAATCACTATGCTCACCTTGGGGACCAGATCTACCCTAGGTTTTGCACCTAGGTTTTGCAAGAGTTTAGACCTCGAGGCTATCATCTCCACCTTAGACCAAACGCTACCTTACTAGCTACATTTTACGATGCAATGGACGACTTCACCTACTCTATCCCAAAATCCACCTTGAGTTGGATTCCTTTGGAGTTCCTCTTCAACATGAAGGGTGGATCCAACCACAAGAAGGCGATGAACAGAGCTCTAGCTCATGTCAGATAAGATTTTCGCACTACTGTTGTCCCAACCTCCTATATGAAGAGCACATCCCACTCGATCTCATTGAGCGGGATATTGCTTTTGCTATTTATATCTTGAACTCTGATGTTCAAGAGCCAGAGGAAGATGACATCTAGGATCTCCCTCTAGTGGAATACATAGATACAGAGCCAGAGGAGACCACTCTAGACCCTATCGTTGAGGCCGCAGAGAGCTCTCGCATGGCGCTTGTATATACATCCAGCCTGCTGAAACCCAAAGTCACGACCCACCACTAGCTTCATTGAGTGCCATCACCATCGAAGGGGTGGAGTACCTCCTCATCATGCAGGATGTGTTGGAGCTCTTGGACTTGAGGGAGGAGGAACTATATAGTATACTTCTACGAGATGCCAGTGATGATTTCCTTGACTGTGATTACCGAGAATCCCTACCACAGGTTGATGAGATAGGGCAATATAATGAAAGTAGTGTAGATGATATCTCTGCTATCATTGCCATCTAGAAGCATATTGAGGATGGAGCTCCTCAATATCAGATCATAGATAAAGAGTTCGAGTGCTTGTAGAATGAACGCTTCAGACCTCGACCACAGCATGTGACACATGTGGTCTGGCTAGACAATGGTAGACCCATTCCAGGAGGCACCCTTGCAGCAGAAGGAGCTGGATGAAGCAGAATCCTTTTTGTTGAGATTCAAGCTCGATGTCAGTGTGTGCCAGCTATGCTATGTGCTGGCATGTTAGGTAGCAGCATGTGTGAGACATAAATGACCGCGTCCAGCTGGTCATAGTGTGTGGACATTAGCTAGGGTTAGATGTGTGTGGACACAACTCATAGTGTGTCTTATATATTATGGATTATGGCTTTATGCATTGTGTGAGACCTATTTTTCAACATGGTATCAGAGCTTGGTGCTCTCTATTAGGGTTTATGAGTGAGTGAGAGAAGAGGGAGAAGAAGCTGTGAAGCTTGCCATTGATGCTGTGAAGCTTGGAGCACACCAATTTCTATCAGATCTGAGAGCTTGGCCTACCGGGTAAGATATTCTAAACATCCTTGAGCGGATTGCAAGTGATTCAGGCAAAAACAAAGCAAATTAGGGTTGCCCAAAGCAAAGAAAAATTTTGGTTTTTTTGAAGCTTTCCATTGAAGGTTGGAAGCGGTGATGTATGGTGAAAATAGATGCAAATCTGGCAAAGAAACATGTATGTGGCAAGGATGAATGTAATGGCAACTCATGTACAAGCCCTACACTGATTTTGGAGCAATTTTGATGCATTTGAATGTACTGTTTTTTGAGCTCTCACAAAACAGAGAAAAAGAGGTCAAATTTTGATGAATTTGGAGCAAGTTTTTGGCAAAAATCAAAGCATTGATGGATTGCACACTTGCCTAGGTGTGTTAGGCATCTAATTACATCATCAATTAGCAACATAATCACTCCTAAATCCCTCTACAGTAGGTGGCGCAGTCCATACAGAGAAACAGGGCAGAATTTTCATCTTTTTGATGCGAGGAGGTCGAATACCACTTGTGTGCTTGATTAATTCCACAATTGACCTAGCAATTGGTTGATACATATACTTGAGAAGGAGGCTACATGATTTTTTGGAGCAATTATCATCTATGGAGCTAGAAATGAGCTGATTAAACAGGCTGTCTACTGGTTGCAGTGAAACAGAGTGTGATTAATCGACTAATTACTCTTTGGTCTTAAAACAATTGGTCTAATGCCTTTTACATGGAGTTAGTGGACTTCATTGCTAAGATAATGAATGCCTGGTTGCTAAATTTGGACAAGGATTGAAGAAATTAGAGTAAATCTACTACTGGTTTTTTTGGTTTTTCTCAAAACAGAGAAGGGGGTTTGACAAAATTGATATTGATATGCAACATTGAGGTTGTTTCGGTGTCAATGCAAGTCATGCACACTTGATTGAACCACTACATTACAATTTGGAGCCTTGGAAAGCGCATCAAAACAGGGTATCTTGGACTACGTGAGCCAGTTTATTTTGGATGCATATAGGTTGATTTTCTACATCAAAATTAAAGTTTGTTGACCACTTTGGAGTATCTGGAACATCCATTGGAGTGTGGTTGAGCTGAGGAAGGCTCGTTTACAAATTTTGACGTGTGCGGAAGGTGTATTTGCATTGAGAAATATGTCGGATAATCCAGTACAAATTGTTGGTGAAAAGCTGGATAGGAAGAACTTCCAGGCATGGAAGTACAGGATCAAAAGTTTTCTAAAGGGAAAAGGTTTTTGGAATCTCATTACAGGTGCTGACGAAACTACCTCGACAACCTACACAACAGCAGGTTATAGCTCATAAGCAATGGTCAGAAAGTGCATTCAAAGTGTTGCATCAAAGTGTTGCATTATCTGTCTATATGTATTTCAGATGCTATGCTCATACACATACATGATGCTGAGAATCCCAAGGATGCATGGGATACATTGGTGAAGTTGTTTGATACAGACACGAGTGCTCGCAAGTCTCAGTTGCACAACAGATACATAATGTGAAGCGGAATAGAAGGAGCATCCATGATTATGTACAAGAGATAAAGAAGTATGCAGATGCATTGGCAACAATCAATGCCCCCATGCCTGATGATGATTTGGTAGACATTACCTTGCATGGTCTTGGCAAGGAATATAAATCTTTTGATACATCCATCTCCGTTCGGAGCACAGGTTTACCAGACTTTGATGAGTTGGTTTCACTCTTGCTTGTTGGAAATCAAACTCAGTGATTCCTTTCAGGATGCATCTACTAGCCATGATGATAATGGCAGAAATTAGGCTTTCTATTCCCAAAGAGGATTTAGAGGCAGGGGGAGATTCGCATCACGTGGCCATGGTAATGGTCATGGATGACAGGACAGGTCACCACAACAGAATTTTCAGCCTTCATATGGTACTAGAGGTGGTCGTGGATATACACCTCAGAGAGGCAGAGGTAATCCTCGTGGTAGAGGACGTTGGCAAGGCCAACAAACATCTATGCAAGATGTGGAATGCCATTACTATGGGAAATTTGGTCATATGGCACGTGATTGTTTTCGTAAACAAAATGATTTGAGAGGGGGTACAGCACACCATCGTGGACATTATGCACAACATGGTGGTGGAAATTATGCATCAAGCAGTAATGATGGCAGCGTAAATCCTTGTTTGCCATGAAACATGTTGTGGGATCTATGATGACAAATGCTAAAAATGATGACACTTGGTATATGGACTCTGGAGCATCAAACCATATGACTTGTCATGGTGAATGGTATGAAGCCTATGGATGTGAAAGGCTATGTGGAGACAGGAGATGATACTCAGCATGCCATTACACATGTTGGAAGTGTACCATTGGTTATGCACAATGGTCAAACAAAATCTATGTCAGATGTATTGTACATGCCTTCTATTACAAAAAGTTTGGCCTCAGTTGGTCAAATGGTGGAACAGGGTTTACAGGTTTGTTTCAACGAGCATGGTTGCTTTGTTGAGGATTTCAAGAATGGATGTAGAGTCATTGCTAAAGGCAAGAAAGAAGGCAGGTTGTTTAAGTTGGATGCTGGAATTCCTGAGTTGAAATCAGCCATGTTCTCTAAAAGCCAAAATGTGGTACAAGACATTGATATGTGGCATAAGAGGATTGGACATGTCAATATACAAAGGTTAAAGAACATGCAGGCAAGAGGCATTGTTAGTGGGCTGCCTAGATTCAAGTATGATGGGAATATGCATGTTTGTGAAGCCTATCAATTTGGAAAGCAGGCAAGGTTGCGGTTTCCTAGAGAAGGCAACATGAGTAGCAGACCACTTGAGATAGTACATAGCGATGTATGGGGTCCTGCACAAAACCCATCCATCAAAGGCAGTTTATATTATGTGACATTCATTGATGATTTCAGCAGAATGACATGGATATACTTCCTCAGAGAGAAAAGTGAAGTGTTGGGAAAGTATATGGATTTCAAAGCTTACATTGGACACCTCAAAGTATTTGGTTGCATAGCTTATGTACATGTGCCTGACGAGAGAAGGAGGAAGTTGGATCCTAAGGCAAAAAAGTGTGTGTTTGTTGGATATGCATAGGATCGTAAGGCATACAAATGTTACAATCCACAAACTAGGCAAGTGGTTATCTCATGAGATGTGGTGTTTGATGAGCTTGCTAGTTGGTACAAAGGATGAGGGTGTCATTGAGTCACTTGAAGCTGATGTGCCTATGAACTTGCCACAAGCAAGTTCTAGTTCTACTTCTATGTCTGGGCCAGCAGAGTCAGAGAGTAGCACTGTACATCCATGGTCAGGACGTTTGAGGCATGAGAGTGTGAGCACTGGGAGTAGTGCTATGGATAAAGGCAAGAAGAAGGTTGAAGGAATTGGAATTACAGGTTATGAGTCATCAAGTTCACAGAGTTTGGATAAGGAACTTGGTATACTCGTTTTACGCACACCTGGTGCAAGGCAGGATAGATATGTGCCACCACATGCTAGAGTGACAGGTGTTCAGAGTGATCCACATGCATTGCGGAGATCCCAAAGAGTCAGATATCCAGTTTTGACAGGTTGACATACAGTGATTTTGCTATGCATTATGCATATATGACTTCTTTGGCAAAGCATGTGGAACCTACATGCTATACAGATGCTATTGGAAAGCATGTATGGGAGAAAGCAATGGATGTTGAGATGGACACATTAGTTCATAATGACACATGGGATTTGGTTGCATTACCACAGAACAAAAATGTTATTGGTTGTAAATGGGTTTACAAAGTGAAACGCAAGTCAGATGGTTCCATTGAGTGACATAAAGCAAGATTGGTAGCTAAGGGTTATGCACAAACCCAAGGTTTGGACTATGATGAAACATTTAGTCCAGTGGCAAAGATGGGAACAGTGAGAGCAGTCATTGCTATGGCTGCAGCAAATGGTTGGGAAATGCATCAAATGGATGTGAAAAATGCATTTCTAAATGGTGATCTACAAGAAGAGGTTTATATGGCATAGCCAGAAGGATATGTTGTTAACCCATGGCGGACATGGCGACGTACTATATTTTACGTCATTAATTTAAATATTCTGAGTCATGGGCCGGGCTTGTCGGCACCATATGTTAAGGATGAAGGGATTGGGTGATCTCCGATGAGAGGCGCACCTTGGATATCAGTAGGATAAGGGTTAGGGTCGGCCGGCCATGTATGGGCGCCCAAGTGTGAACGGCCAAGTCACCTATATGAGTCAAATGTAACCCTAAAATCCTCATTCTCATGTGTTGTGAATAGAAGAGTGCTCTTGCCTTATCCCCTTGTTTTCCTTCTCCTGCGTGTGTGAGAGAGAGAGAGAGAGAGAGTGAGAGAGCGATCGAGCGCACTGTGTAGCGGCACGGCGAGACGGCGGAGAGGCGGTAGAGCGGCGACGGCGGCTCCTCCTTCACGGCTGCGACGCGGGAATCCTTCAAGGCAGCAGTTAAGCGGTGAGTGACACACCCTTTGGCATTCTGTTTGAGCTTCCTTCCCTGGTTGTATGCTTGTAGCCATTCGTGGCTCGCATACGGTGTCTGGCAAGTCCCCAGCTACGACCTGTGCGGCAAAAGCGCACATTTTTGGCGCCGCTGCCGGGGAGTTGCCCTGCACCAAGCTCCAGTTTGCAGCTCGGCTGCTGCGTGAAGTTTAATCTACACTATAGGAAAGGCGTCTGTGTTGTTGTTGAGGTGTTTCTGTGGTTTTCAATCTCTGTTTCTGCAATTTGTCTTCTGTATTCCTGTTTCTTTTGTTATATTTTCGCTCCGCGTGTGGGCGTACGTTCTGTTATCTGGTTTCTGCGTGTGAGAGGGATTTCTGAATCCCCAGATCTGTGCTGTGTGTGCGAACTGCACCGCGGCCAAGGCTGAACCCTAAGGAAACCCTAGGAAACTTATCTCACAAAAAAAAAACAGAAAATAAAAAATAAAAAATTATAAAAAATAAAAAAGAAAAAAATCAAATTTTATTTTCAAAGAAAGAACCAAACATGTGGAGAGGAAAGATTTTCTAATTGGAGAAAAAAATTTTGAAAAGAAAGAACCCCAATTGACCCACGACCCACGGCCCCGGCCCCGGCCCCGGCCTCGGTCTCGGTCTTTTGATATATATATATAGGAGAGTGAGCCTCCATAGCTTTCTCTCAAGTGAGAGCTTATGGGAAGTCGTGCCCTATATGTAGCCCACTCCCCAAGGAGTAAAGTGAGCATGTGGGATAAAGCCCTCACCCTTTCCTCCACAAGCAAATAGGCTTTTGCCCCTTCCCCCCAAAGGAAACGGACTATTTTGAGGACTACAGGAGCTCTATATAGGCGAACATGGTGCTGTAAAGCACACTAGGACCCTTAAAACGATACGCTCGTTTCGAGCTATCACATGCCCTAGTCCAAGTTCGACCGTAAGTAAGGGGGTCAAAAACGAGTTAAAAACAATCTAAAAACAAGTAAAAACGAGGTGCAAAATACCCTAAGAAACCACTTGTGTGAGTTTCAAGGGTAGTTACCAACGCACGTAGGGTACCCACATCACATGCATCTACGCTCTGGTCGGGTGCTGGAGTCTGAGCCACTAGAAAGCATTTCAGTCTACGCAGGCTCACACCATCCCTCCACGTTGGCATCTTGGCCTTCGGCTGGAACCCAAGGGAGTGCAACCCAAGATCCACGAATAGTGGATAGTGACTCGTCTTCTGACTCAGAAGCCATGGAAGGACACCCTACCAAGAACCCTGAGGAGACAAGCCAAAACATGCCAGTGTGGGCCCCACAACCCGGATCTAGCATGTTTAGTCGTCTAATAGAGACCTTTAGTAGAGCTACACGCTCTGAACATGCGACAAGCGAAGTAAATGAGGAAGGAGGGGTAGTAGATTCGCCATTCACATCTTATGTAGACCCTACCCTCCCAAAGAGTGTCCATGTGGATATTCTACCCACTTCGTTCAATGAGGGCCCTACTGAGCTACCACATTCCGATGCTCCTCCTAAAGTAGAGGTCCCTAGGAGCCAATCCATAAGAAGTGACATTGCGTCCACTTCAAGAGAACCGTTTGGCACACCAAGTCTGGATGGGATATTTCTCAATGAAAATTGGGAATATGATCTACACACAGAGACTCTAACGGACCTATACACGGGTTACACATATCATGTAGGTTGGTTAGAAGTCCTACGATCTACATCTAGCGCCACTAATCTAGAGGAGCAACAACACATGATATGTGAGGTGATTCATAGAATTATCCAAATTGAGAGGCAAAATAGGGGAGTGAACTTAGTTTCCACTGGCCCTATGAGATTTTTGGATACGGGCAAGGCAAAACAACCAACCCTATCACAATTGGAGACTCCCTCGGTGAGTCCCATAGACCCTTCATATGTTGTTTCGCCTGGAGTCTCAATGCAAGTTGAGCCCACGAGCAGTAACTTTAGCTTTCCAACCTTGGCTCAACTTTCCATTAGGGAATTTGCAATGCCTACCCCAATGATGAGCATAGCTGAAAGTGCACCTGTTGCCGCTGTAGTTAGTACGACACCGCTACCTAGTGGAACAGTACCTACAACAGTGCGTGCCAGTGCCTATCGGCCTTATGTACCTATTGTTACTCATGCTCATGTAGCTCCTACGCCTCCTAGTATGCCAATGGCGTATGCTCCAAGACCGCCTTATCATAACCATTATCCAAGGGGAGCTAGGCCTAGTCACATATCATATCCTACGTCATTTGCCAACCTACTCAGACCAACGCCAACTCCTATCAGCCAGGCTATCCCAGAAGTGCCTCCACCAACTATGCCTGCTCACCTAGGTGATCTCGCAGCGTTTGCTCAGACGATCGGACGATCTATTGCAGAAAACATGCGGGGTATGCCTGAGAGAGAACCTAGAAGCAAGGCAGTACAAGTGGCTAAGCTCACTCAAAACTTCAGTGGTAACGAGGATGTTAGGAAGCACATTGAAGTCTTTGAGCACGTGTGTGATTCCTTGGAAGAACACAATGAGCTGCATAAGTGTAAAGCCTTAGGCTTAACCTTGAGTGGGAAGGCCGGAGATTGGTATCGAACCTTAAGGGTTGAAGAGCGCACTCACTACCCCACTCTCAAGAGATTGTTCTTGAAAGAATACATACGTGAGGGTGTGCTTTGGGGGGTAGCATCTCAACTCCAAAAAGCTGAACGCGAGGAAGGGGAGTCCGTGAGAGACTTTATAAGTCGATTGAAGCATCTAAATTCTCGCTGCACTCCCGATGAACGCTTCAATAACAACCAACTCCTCGATAGATTCATCCGAGGATTGCGCCACGAGGACATTTACAATGGCCTAGTCATTAGAGGTCTTACAACGTGGGAAGCAGTCACTGCCAATGCAATCCAGTTAGAAGACAACTTGATGATTGCAGGTAAAAAGGTGTCTTCAGAAACAAAATCCGTTAGTTCGCAAGTATCTGGGCACGAGCCAATGACGGTAAAACCTATTGCCAAGGAGCCCAAGATATCTGAAATGTCTGTGACCGACCTTACTAAGGCTCTCCAAGAATACTTTAGGGGTAATCGAGCTCCTCAGAATAGCCATATGTACCCAAGGAGAGAGCAACAATGGTGTTCGGTGTGCTTAGGACCACATAGCACGAGTGAATGTCCCACATTTAGAGTCAAATTCAATGGAAATTGCAATGCATGTGGTAAGTATGGCCATCAATCTAAAGATTGCCTAACACTTAAGCGAATGTTGGCAAACCAGGCACCACTAGCTTGGTCAAACACACCTCAAGTACCCGCGCTAATGCCTGCACAACCTATCGAGCAACCGTCACAGCACATAGTTCCAAGGAATCCGAATGTAGTCCAGTCTGTGCCGTTACCACCGCCAGTGCTAGGACCACAACCTCCACATCCAAGGATTACCCCAATAAACCAGATGGGTTGTGAGTCACATAGTGCATGTGGGGATTATGAAGAGGAGATAGACCCTACTGCTCCATATGGGATTGATACGTTTGAAATGATTCCCCAGTACTACATGGAGGATCATTTCGGGCAAGTCAAGCCTGTATATCAAGCGGCTGCTCTTGCCACAAGAGGGCAAAACCTTAATACCTTGGCAAGGAGACCACCTCTTCAATGTTACGAGTGTGGTGGACCGCATCGTGTAGCAGAGTGCCCTAATAGGCTACAGAAGATCTCTACTCAGATGCAACCAAATCAAACGAGCACATCGGGAATGCCGGTACTTACATGCAATCGTTGTGGCATAGATCATTTGATCGCACAATGTCCACATAATCCTAATGCACCCAAGATTACGCCATTGAATTTGGTTGAGGTCACCAACCAAGCACGAAGAACCACACCCGTTGTACCTGCGAATGTAGTTACACGGTCAATGCTTCAAAATCAAAACTACATTCTTGAAGAGAGGGATACTGCATCAATCGCTTAGGCAAAGAAAAAGAAAACACGGCGAAAGAGATCGCTTAATGCCACAAGCTCCAAGCCCAGTTCAAAGACTAACATAGGGGCAGGAGACGACCCCGTGTATATGAATGATCCTGAAGACGATTCTGATTCAATAGAAACCATGGGGACCAAAGCCACTACCTTAAGGGAGGAACCCACACGGGAGCTCAATGAAGGGGAATCAAGCGAGTACATAAATAAGGGAAAACAGAAGGAAACTTCCTCGGCCCCACAACCAAGTCAGTTAATGCCCTCTCGACCACCCAAACTGACTGAGACTCCCCAAGACAAGCCACGTGGGCCAAAAACCACCCTCAAGAAAAAGATTGGAACTTACCCAAACCCAGTTGAGGAGATTGAACAAGTACAACACTTAAGGGATTTGGTGGAAGAAACACAAAGAGAACTAGAGCCAAACCCGAGAAAAGTCAAAATTTCAGACACAGTGTTTCCTACGCAAGTTCAGCCTCACCGGAACCATAAACCGTTAGCTATACCGAGTATCATTCGGGAAGAAAGTGAGGATAGGACATCCGGAAGTGGGCAAACACCCTTCTTGCTGGAAAGAATGTTTAGTGAGGGAATGCCTGACCCCATCGAAGAGGAAGTGATTCCATCTTCACCAGTCCTTAGTCAAGGGGCGATGTCTCGAAAAGTACCGTTGAATGTGTCCAAGCTAATGGATTTCATGTCCTCTGAGATCAGAACCACGATCATATCCAAATTATACGGAGATCCTGAGCTATTCTTAGCTCTTCGGGCATTTCTCAATGGAGAACTAAAGGCGGGACTACCACAATTTGCAAATATGGATAGACCCGACACGCTTCAAGATGAAGGAGAACATTGGGATCTACAACCCAACTTTGATGAAGATTCGGTCGTGGAAATACCTGTGAACAAGTTGGGACAGTACTTTGAAGGTGACGAATCTAATGCCACCCTCCCCATTACTACCAAGGGATTAACTCTAAAGGGAATCCTTGATGGTGGTGCTGGAGTGAGCATTGTGACTAAAAACTGTTGGGAATCTATGGGAAGGCCTCACCTCGAAGTCACAAACATAGTGGTTAAGATGGCAAACGGAACCATAGCTAAACCTATTGGAATGTTAAGGGACCTTAAGATCAAGGTCCTGGGATACAAGGTAAAACATACCTTCATTGTAATGGATTTCTCCAAGCATCCTATGTCATATCAAATGATCTTAGGACGTCCTTTCATGAGGGAAGCACAAATGGTGCATGACTGGTCGAAAAACCATGTCTACCTACAATTCCAGGACTCTGTCATTCGAGTTGATCTTGAGAATGGTCGTGCACATCCTTTAGGAAGCAAGGTTATCATTGATAATCGATCGGATACCACTATTCACTCCGCCCCATTAAGGTATTGCTATACATGCAAAAAAGAGACTGATGATGGGAAAGATTCTCCTTATATGGATGTCTTACCGGGTATGACTGAGTCGGATAACGTGGATTGGGTACACCTAGCGGCAACCATAGACACATGGGGAAATAGAGGCACAAGTTGGGTAACACCTGAGGGGCAAGATATGCCACCGTTAGTGCCAATAAACATAATAGGTGTTATGCACTTGACTCCTAATGGCGAGAACGTGGCAAACTCCACCGACACTGAAAGTAGCGAAGACTCTGACCAATGCAACTCTGAGTATGAATCTCAAGAAGAAACTGACCCTGAGCCTGATGGGGAAAATGAATCAAATATTCACCCAAAGGTGGAAGCAAGGTGCTCAAGGCCTAGGACAGTGACCTCTTGTTGCAGTTCATCCGAAAGTGAAGATCGACCAAGTGAGTTCGAATCTGATAGAAACAAAAATCAAAAACTTGGTAAGAAGAAAACGAGACATAAGCGCCAACGCTATCGAGCTAAGGTACGAACTGCAATAAACAAGGAGCGATCCACTGCAGAATGGCTTAGTTATGTAGGAGCCATTGATGCTCATCGGCGGAAGATAGCGGATAATTGGGGACAATACCTCCAAAGTGTCATGTGGTGTATTCCGCAACCTCATGACGTCGCCCAATTAGAAATCGAAGAGAAGCCAAAACTAAGTCGTACTGCAAGAAGGCGACAAAACCAAGAGTTGGCTCAGCAGCAAAAGGAAGCGGAATTGAAAGAAAAAAGTCTGGCACAACAGGAACCAGTAGACTTACACCCCGCACCCGAGCATTTCAAATCATTCACCACAGGGGAACGTAAAGTAGTCTACACAAAAGCCCAACGAACGCCTACCAATGGGAGTAGCGGTGTCTACGATGGCCCTGCGGTAGTTAAGGAGATAGACTTAGCAGATCCGGGTGAGGAGTCTAAACCAGTTTATATTGCTCAAGACCTCACCAAGGCGGAAGAAGCTGCACTTACGAAGCTTCTTAAAGAATTCAAGGACATATTTGCTTGGACATATCATGATATGAAGGGTGTTCCACCCTCGGTGGTGCAACACACGATTCCAATGATTAGCACTGCTAAACCAGTCCAGCAACGTCCCTACCCAATGAATCCTAAGTACGCAAAGATTGTACAAGAGGAAATTGAAAAGCTGGTAAAATGTGGATTCATATATCCTATTGAGCACTCAGAATGGGTTTCTTCGATAGTCATCGTACCAAAGAAGAATGGGAAACTCAGAGTGTGCGTTGATCTCAAAAAGGTTAATGCAGCCACCAGAAGGGATCATTACCCCTTGCCGTATTCTGAACATGTGCTTGAAAGAGTGGCCGGCAAGGAGGCATATAGCTTTTTAGATGGGTACTCGGGTTACAATCAGATCACAATTGCAGTCGAGGACCAAGCTAAAACAGCATTTATCACGGAGTTTGGAGTGTTTGCCTTTCGCGTCATGGCTTTTGGCTTGACCAATGCACCTGCAACATTCCAACGATTGATAAACACGGCCTTTAAGGAATATCTAAGGGACTTCTGTGAAGCTTTCTTAGATGATCTTTGTGTTCATTCCTCTTGGGACGAGCACTTGATGTGTTTACGAAAAATATTTGAAAGGTGTAGATTATATCGCATCTCCTTGAATCCTTTCAAATGCCAATTCTGGGTTAAACACGGAGTTATCTTAGGGCATATAGTGTCCAAAAATGGGATTTCCACTGACGAGAGTAAAATCAAGGTCATTCTGGAATTACCCTCACCCACCAACTACAAGGGAGTCCAACGCTTTATGGGCCACGTTGGTTATTATCGAAGGTTTATTCTCTTCTTCGCCGAGATAGCTCGACCATTGTATAAGCTTCTCATCGAGTTTATTTGGACCGAAGAATGTGACCGTGCCTATGAGCTATTAAAGAAGGCCTTGGCGAGTGCTCCAATCTTGAGAATGCCTAACTGGGATTTACTCTTCCATGTGCATATTGATGCATCAAACTTTGCTATTGGGTGTGTGTTAACTCAACCTGGAGAACACAAGCTAGACTACCCCATTAGCTTTGCCAGTCGCCAGTTGAACGATGCTGAGATGAACTACACCACTACGGAGCGAGAAGGGTTGGCAATGATATATGCAGTAAGGAAATTTCGTTATTACCTCCTTGCCACCAAGTTTGTTTTCTATGTGGATCATCAAGCATTGTTGTATCTGGTAAACAAACCATGCTCCACAGGAAGAATCACACGATGGCTATTGATTCTTCTTGAATTTGATTTCACGGTTGTTGTGAGACCTGGCAAGAAACATGTTATGGCTGATCATTTGTCTCGCATACCTAATGGTGAAGCTCCTACGGGGGTTGATGATGACTTACCGGACACTTCCTTGTTTATGGTGGAGACAATGCCTGAATGGAGTGAGAAGATTGTTAACTTTTTGGTTAATGGCTTTCCACCCAAGGAGCTTCGTAAAGATCTAGCTCGAAAGCTAATCAAAGAATGCGAACCCTATTGCCTGATAGCAGGGACTCTTTATAAAAGAGGAAAGGATGACGTTCTTAGGCGTTGTGCCCGAGAGGATGAATATCTATACATTTTGCAAGAGGCACATATGGGCGTAGCCGGTGGTCACTTCTCAGGAGACTTAACTGCGCGAAAGATCTTACAATCAGGGTATTGGTGGCCCACTATGTTCCAAGATGCATCACTCTTTGTGAAGGGTTGCGATGAATGCCAACGATATAAGAAACCCCAGAGGAAAGATCAGATGCCCCTACATCCGATCAAAGTAAACCAACCATTTGAAAAGTGGGGTTTAGACTTTGTAGGTCCAATTAGTCCAGCGGCCCGAAACACACAATCTCGCTATATTATTGTGGCCACTGACTATATGACCAAATGGGCTGAAGCGAAAGCAACACGTAAGGCAGATGCGAGGACAACAGCCAAGTTCCTCTTTGAAAATATAATCACACGATTCGGTTGTCCTTTTGAACTTGTGAGCGACAATGGTACGCATTTTATAAATGAAGTGATTAAGGAGCTCACAACAAATTTCATGATATCCCATCATAAATCTACTCCTTATTATCCGCAAGCGAATGGCCAAGCCGAGAGTACCAACAAGACTTTAATCTCTATTTTGACAAAGACAGTTGAAGCTCATCGCACGGATTGGGATCTAAAGCTTACGACAGCTTTATGGGCCTATCGTACTGCGTACAAAGTGGCTATTAATTGCACACCATTCAAAATGGTATATGGCCAAGAAGCAGTCATGCCGTGGGAATTTGTCATTCCTAGTCTTCGTGTTGCTACTCAAGAGGGATGGGATGGTAATCCTTTAGCAGAGCGTCTGTATATCCTTGAGCGGCTAAACGAAGAAAGACAATTGGCTGTATACAATGCCCTTGTGGAGAAGGATAGAAGGAAAAAATGGTTTGATCGCCATTTAAAGGACAAGGACATCAAGGTTGGGGATAAAGTCCTGATGTATGGAGTGCGAAACGAAAAGAAGAAGCTCAAATATGCTGGTAAGGGACCGTATAGAGTATGTGAAATTACACCGCAAGGTACCATCAGAGTGGAGACTCTCGACGAAGTTGAAACCATTGGATTCCTTAATGGGAGTAAATTCAAAAGATACTATGACCCCCTGAGCCAGGAGGAGTTACACGCAATCCATCAAAAGAAGGCAGCTAAAGAACATGCTGAGCTTAAAAAGATACAAGCAAGAGTCGAAGCCAAAGAACGTCAACAGCGTGCTAGGAGACAACGAGAAGCCAACTTGGGAATTACGCAAGTATTTTTCGAGGAAGCAGAGGAGGATGCACTGGAATCTGACCCACCTCTAAGATACCCAATTGAGTTACAGAGTCCTTACGGGGAGGTGCTGTATAATGCATTATTGGATACAGGAGCTCAACACAATTTGCTATCATATGGCGTGTGGTGTCAACTGGGAAAACCACCTTTAACCAAGAGTTCTATCCAAGTCCAAGGAATCAACAAGAAGAAAACCCCTGTCTCAGGAATTCTGCACACTCCGGTTGCTTATGACAAGGGAACCATAATTCAAAGCTTTTTGGTTATGCCTGCTGGCACCATGGAAGGGACTGTAATCTTAGGGCGCAAATGGATGATGGTCACCAAGTGCAATATCGATTGGGCAACCAGACAAGTCACAACGCAAGAACCAACACTAGGTCTGACCGCTCAAAATCCCGCACCTAAGTCATCCACTCAAATATTAGATAATGAAAAATCACAAAGTCCAGTGGCAAAACCATCTTCGATTGTAGGCCACCCCTCTAACGCTTCAACGCCAAGAGTGGAAACAGGCAAGGCGGTCCATAAAGCTTCGCTTACTATGCCAAAGAGTACATACAAATGGGTCCCCAAAGCTTCGTTAACAGCTACTTCCCATGCTCAATCTCGTTCAGCCACCAAGAAGCCTCGTAAAAGGAAAGCAGCTACCCACCCGAGAAAGGGCAATGTAACATCGCGATGGATCCCTAAAAAATTATTAGTAGCCCAAGGGTACTATGAGGGAAATGACCAGATTTGGGTCCCTAAACATAAGCTGAATCCCTCTACATCACCTATAAAACCTTGCAAACCAATTGTTGCCACCCCAACGATAATCCAAGATCGTGGTAAGGGAAAGGTAACAGAGTGCTCCACACCACTTCTTCCAGAGTTAGTTTGGATTCCCAAACGATATCGATCATTACCACCTAGCTCAGGAAGGGGGGAGCCACATGAAGCTTCTAGCTCCTCATGCCAGGCACACGCTGATATAGAAGTTTCTACATGCTCTACACCTACTCTTGTCAACACCCAACAAAAAACTGATGAGTCTACGTCTCCCCTTGTAATAGTATCGTCGGAAACCATTTCCTCCATTCATCAATGGGAGCGTACACTACCATCTCTACAATTGGATGTGGCCACAAGGGTCATAAAAAGCTATCTGCCCACATCACAACCTATGACCCGCTGGACAAATTGGTTCCAAGAGGCTGCAACATCATTGCAAATAATATGATCTACCCAAGGAAAGGGGGAGCATGTACTCATGCTCGACATTCTAATGCTTCCTCCTTAACCTTCTCCCCTGACCATGTAATTGCCAAATTCAAGGGGATGTATATATATAGCTTCATACATTTTTAAAAAATAAAAAAAACAAAAACAAAGAAAAGAAAAACAAAAAATAGTAAAAAGAGCAAGAGCACAAAAAGAGGATAAATATCTGTATACAATCAAGAACTAGATTGACCTGTCTCACAAACCTACTGATGCTATATCTGTGTTTGCAGATATGGCAGATGCATGATCATCATACACTTCATCCACTCCCGCCTTTGATGAGAGGTATCATCTGTACCTTTCTCAGATATTTCACATGTGCTATCCTGTTATTGAAACTGAATGGGATCATATAGATGTACTGGCCAGAGAGGAAAATGTTGAAGAATTAGAATGGCTAATTCGCCTATTGACCATGACTGACCCCTACTCCGTAGAGGAAATATCCCCGATAGCCCAATGCTTTCCTTTTCCACAACATGACTATCCTCGCATGGTTATATTCTTGATGAGTTTATGTGGATGGGAAAATGAAAAGGAAATATCTGACAATGATGAATGGACGGATGAAACTCATGGCACTACTGAGGTTGACTTTATTTGTTTGGATGATGCGGATAGAGGCTTAGCCTTAGGGCTAGAGCCAGGACTCTACAACATCCTCTTACCGTATTCTCAGTAGTAGTGTGGTGACTGGTAGGTAGGTTAGTGTTTTCAAGTTTTTTCTAGTTTAGATTCCTTAAACGAGTCTTGAAATTTTCACACTGATGTGCCTCTCGAGGTATAGTGCTTGTTAGTTGATTGTACAGGTTAAAAAGTTTGAGGTGGGTTCGCTTCCATATCTTGAGACTGCCGCAACGATCATCAAAATATATCTACATCACATTGCAAGCTGTCTCATCAAATCAAGGAGATCTCCAATTTCAGGTGTAATTCCTCCATACCCACTCTCTTTCGTTTTTTCTGTTCAATTAATTTCATAAACTATACGGCATGACCACATGGAAATTGTCATTGTACTACTTAGTTTTTGAAGTTGCTTGCATGCTAGTGTAAAACATTAATGAGCTTAACTTTATTGGAAATATTCCTAGGCAGCATGATGTCTTTAGTTAACCTTGGAATACGATTGTCTTAGGTCTAGGGTCAAACCATCTTAATGTTTGACACCTGGCCATGTGTGTGTTGACCTCTAGGACATAGCTTTTACCCCTTGTCGAAAGGATGTAAGAACACGTTTTAGTTCAGGAGCAAAGATCAAAAGAAATAGATTAAAAAAAAAAAAGCCTACAATAAATGGCAATACAAGGGTTAGTGTGCTTTAATGTTGGCCTATCGCCTTATTGATACTTGGTAGGCGAGGAGTATTCTACTCCAGACCGATGCCTTGGTTGGTAGGGGGTAGCCTTGCCTAAAGTGAGCTAATAGATTCCTGGATAATGCCTTGTGTTAAACATGGTACCAGGATCGATGTTAGTTTTGCCTTAGGAAGGTCGCCATTGTGTGTAAAAATTGTCACGTGCATTTAAAAAAAAAAAAAAAAAGAGGCAAAAGGCTCCTGTAACTGTGATGTTTCTTGTGTCCCTAGACGTGTGGTATTAACTTGTTCTTAGAGTAGACACAGTGTGGTCATCTGTTTATTTATTAAGCTTGGTTATTTTCCTTGACTTAGGCCAGTTATAAACCTTGATTAACCTGTGACACCTTGCTAACTCTTGAATTCCTTTCAATAATTTTAAACTCCTATTAATTTGCTACACTAGCTCACTCATGTGACTTTTAAACTAAGTTCTCATAGCAACATCCATTGTGGTCTCACATGCTTGAATTTATACACTTTATATCTTTTGAATTCTAGCATACCTTCACTCTACTTCCCTGTTTTGCAGACGGTCTACCACAACAACCCTCTTGAGCTTACCATACCATAGCTTCCGAGGACGGAATCTACATCAGGAAGGGGGGCATGTTAACCCATGGCGGACATGGCGACGTACTATATTTTACGTCATTAATTTAAATATTCTGAGTCATGGGCCGGGCTTGTCAGCACCATATGTTAAGGATGAAGGGATTGGGTGATCGCCGATGAGAGGCGCACCTTGGATATCAGTAGGATAAGGGTTAGGGTCGGCCGGCCATGTATGGGCGCCCAAGTGTGAACGGCCAAGTCACCTATATGAGTCAAATGTAACCCTAAAATCCTCATTCTCATGTGTTGTGAATAGAAGAGTGCTCTTGCCTTATCCCCTTGTTTTCCTTCTCCTGCGTGTGTGAGAGAGAGAGAGAGAGAGAGTGAGAGAGCGATCGAGCGCACTGTGTAGCGGCACGGCGAGACGGCGGAGAGGCGGTAGAGCGGCGACGCCGGCTCCTCCTTCACGGCTGCGACGCGGGAATCCTTCAAGGCAGCAGTTAAGCGGTGAGTGACACACCCTTTGGCATTCTGTTTGAGCTTCCTTCCCTGGTTGTATGCTTGTAGCCATTCGTGGCTCGCATACGGTGTCTGGCAAGTCCCCAGCTACGACCTGTGCGGCAAAAGCGCACATATGTACACCCAAAGTATCCCACTCATGTATGCAGATTGAAAAAGGCATTATATGGTTTGAAGCAAGCACCTCATGCTTGGAGTGATAAGATGAGCAGATATCTTATCTCCCTTGGATTTCAGGTTTCTACAGCAGATTCTTCACTCTATGTGAAGAAAATAGATCATGGGATTGTTTTACTTGTCATCTATGTGGATGACTTGATTATCAGGTGATCATGGTACAGATGTGATGCATGTGAAGAAGGCACTGAGTGGGCAATTTGACATGAAAGACTTGGGTAAATTGAGATACTTTCTTGGAATTGAAGTGATCAAAGACCATGCAGGTACATGGTTAGTGCAACGACAATATGCATTGGATATGCTGGCAAAATATGGGATGACAGGGTGTAAGCCTATGAGTACACCTTTGGAGCAGAATGTGAAGTTGCGAGCTGATTTTGATGAGGATTTGGATGATCCATCTATGTACAGAAAGATGGTTGGTAGTCTCATTTACATGACTATCACACGCCCGGATTTGAGTTATGATGTGGAGCTAGTAAGCCAATTTATGCAAAGCCCCGGAAAACCTCATTTGGATGCAGTGAGACGCATTATGCGATATGTAAAGACCACTGCACATTATGGTCTTCTATATGAGCATGGTAAAGGCTTGGATATACATGGCTACACAGATGCTGATTGGGCAGGTAGCTCATATGACAGGAGGTTTACTAGTGGTTATGTCTTTACACTTGGAAGTGCCGTGGTGAGTTAGAGTAGCAAGAAGCAACCTACAGTTGCTTTATCCAGTACAGAGGCTGAATATAGGGGTTCAGCCATTGCTACTTGTGAAGGAATATGGTTAAAGAATCTCTTGGCTAATTTGGGTGAGCCTATTGATGGCAAAGTTGTCATTCATTGTGACAACATGAGCAGCATACAATTGGCCAAGAATCCAGTATTTCATGGGCGGACCAAACACATAGAGATCCATTATCACTTTGTCATAGAGAAGGTGCTGGATGGTACAGTTGATATACAGTATGTGAAGACTGAAGAGCAGGTGGCTGACATCTTTACAAAGCCACTTAGCAGGGAGAAGTTTGAGTACTTTCGTACTATGTTGGGAGTACGTGGGATGAGCTTGAGGGGGAGTGTTGAGAGCCTTGTTGAGAGCCTTGATATCCCAAGCTCATCTACATCTTCATCTATGGCAATACATCATGAGCTTGAGAGGGGCTGTTGAGATTCAAGCTCAATGTCAGTGTGTGCCAGCTATGCTATGTGCTGGCATGTTAGGTAGCAGCATGTGTGAGACATAGATGACCGCGTCCACTAGTCATAGTGTGTGGACATTAGCTAGGGTTAGATGTGTGTGGACACAACTCATATTGTGTCTTGTGTATTATGGATTATGGCTTTATGCATTGTGTGAGAAGGGAGATGGCTTCCCTCTATGGTTAGGGTTTGTAATATACATTAGGGTTTACTCTTGTGTGTGTATATCCTCTCCCTCTACCTATTTTTCAACACTTTTACCAGTTGCTCCCCAGACTTGATATTTAGGGCCTCTAGGGCATGTAGACCCCACATGTATGATCCCATGCCCACTAGAGGCCCACTAGAGGCTGGGAAGTGTATTGTTCGAAAGCTCATGTGGGAAGCCCTAAATTTGCAAAAATCAGGGCTTCTCACACGAGCCTTCGAAGAGTGCACTTCCTAGTCTCTGATGGGCATGGGATCATACATGTGTACATTCCCTAGAGGCCTTAAATATCAAATTTGGGGCTGTTATGGGCTACCACACCTCCAAGAGGGAACTCTACACATTCATCTAATGGATGAGCAATAGATCACAACCGTCGCGGGGACCAATGATTCGATCTCAAGTCCCTTGAGGTCTCTAAGCTCGCTTGTCAAGCTCCAAACTCAAGTTGAAGCTCCACCTCCACACTGTGGAGTTGCTCACACCATCACATAGACCAATCACTCTCTCTCTCTATCTCTCTCACTCTCTCACACAAGCATAAGTACACAAACATAAAAGAGGAACAATGCTAGAATGCTCTCACTCCTCACTATCTCTCAAGTCACAAGGGGAGAGCTCTCAATATCACAAAGTGGATTGTGTCTTTTCATTATGAGAAAATGCCTTATATACATTTGGCCCTTATTCACACTTGGGCGCCCAAACCTTACTTACCAGGCCTTGGGTGGCCAATATTTCATAATGTACAACCTTTATAGTGCCTTTTCATGCACTTATTAATGTCCTCAATTGAGGATCATGTTGTTAATCCAAAATAGGATTAACATCCCCCCTTCCTGATGTAGGTTCTATCCTCAGAACCTATTACCGAGGCCGGAAGACCTGGTCATCACCAAACTCATGTCAGTAGAAATTTTGTCTGGATTGGAGCTTTTGAAGAGTGTGACGGAATGCTGAGTGTGTCTTCCAAAATCCAGTGTCCACCATGTCTTCGAATGTAACATGCATGTAGGCTGGAAGACACCTCTGTCTGAAGGGCATTGATTCATGTTGAACATTAGGTGCTCTACTTCAAAGCCATCGTAGGCTTCTCCGGGTTGATCTATTAGCACCACCAGTAATTTCATAAACCTGACACTTGCCACAATGGCGGGATCGGGTATTCTTTGCCATGCTCTAATCCATGTCAGCATCTGCTATCTTTGTTCTTAAATATGGACAAAAGTTGTTGGTGTGAAGATAGGGAAGTTGTAACATACATGTGAGTCCCTGTTTTTGGCCTCTTGGAATTCCTCCGATGTCCACCTTCTCTTTGATAGGCATGTACAATGGATCTACCCTCATTGTTGGTGGTGCGCTCATGTGTACTCGACTGTATTCTAGAACTGACAATTCCAAAATCTGTTTGTTATGGGTGTTCTTCATTAGTGATGATGGTGGCATAGCCACCTCTCATTTGCACAGGATGTGTCCTTCTCCATCTCCTAAAATAGTAGCTGATCATGAATGTGACAATGCAAATTTCCAGCAAATCAGACAACTAAGGATTGGCGAGCCTTGTGTGTTTTGCTACATTTTCCCACAATGTACCCTCTCTAGCCAAAGGAAGTAATTCTTCTCTAAGTCGGGGCGTGGAGCACAGAGAGGGATGGTACATAATGCTGACTTGTTGGTGTGACTGTTGAGTATGCCTCTGGCATGATGTGGCAGGTAGGATCGAATGGAGTAATCTGCATTAAAACTTTGAACATGAGCTTTGGCTTTAAAAGCAAATTGCCTTCTCGAATAAATGCCTCGTACTCTACAACTGTCAAAGAATCCAAGACATTATTTTCAATGAAAGGTGCAAGGTCATCTTGTGGAGTGAGATTGCATACCTCCTGAGGTTGCCATGGTGGGGATGGGTTAGGTGCCAGTACCTCCTTGGGGGCGAGATTGTTAGTAGGAAACTCTATCTCGGGAGGAGAGAAAGAAGAGTAAATACAGTCAGCTTGGGAGGAGTTAGTAGGTGCGTGCTAGGATAGGGGTTAAGAAGCTTACTGGCTATATTAGAATACACAGGGTAAGTAGATTTTAAAAGTGAAGAGGAGCTTTCTTCTTGACCTTGATCAGAGCTAGGGGGTGGATGGTTAGGCTTATGGGCTTTAAAAAAGTTTTGTATTTCAAGAATTTATTCATTACTGATATCAGGGTAGTTTATGTGAGTGTCATCAAAATTATATCATACATTGGTGAGAATAGCTTCTAAATGCTTGTGGATATTAGTATAGAGTTTAAGTATGCCACAGGGTGATATAATGTAGACTCATAGAGATTCAAATGTTGGTGAGTGTTATACACCTCCAGCCACCCATGACGGATAACCCATTGGTAAGTATTTGCTACCACCTCGTAGTTGGCTAGCGTCTCTGGTATGCCATCTAGAACAAATAGTTTTTGATACTATTGTCCAGTATTTCTAAATTTTTGATACTATTGTCCAGCATTTTTGAATTTTGAAGCATGCGACACCAACTATGGAGGTTTAGCACTATAGGATGTAAGGGGTAGAAGAATATGTCTTGTGGGTTAGTTAATACAAGTTCGCCCCTCAAAATGCCCATGATTATGGTTGGATCAGCATCTCTTTCAGTATTTTGATTAATTAGTGTTAATTCTCCTAGGCCTATATCTTCAACTAGGTTTATATCATAATGAAGTAACGAGAGGGTTAGTGTAGATAAAAACAAGGAAAGAGTGTGAGGAGGGGCGTGAGGAGTCTGGTAGTTGGACCAACTCCGAGGCGTGCTCAAAGAGGATACATAGATCAGCATTGACTTCTTTCTTGTGCCCCACTAGCTGACGTGCCAGATCTTGCAGGCGGGAGTCAGTATTGCTGAGGTAGTTGGAAATTGTCGTTTCCGTCATCATCCTTTCAACATCCATCTCTTCAAATCTTCTAGCTGCATTTTCTTGGGCTCGTCGGGCAGTTGCTTCCCTTTCTTGTGCTTAAAAAATTTGATGGAGCCTTTGTGCTATCAACCTCTAAGTTTCTCGTAGTTGCATTGTAAGCTGTGTCATGACCTCTTGATGCTCCAATTCTTTCCTATGTGCATTGCACTTATTGTTTCGTTGAGGGCTTTGATCTTCTCTTCATGTGCTTTGTTTTCTTGTTCTGTAGATTATTCGCTCGTTCTTGCTCTGCCTTGAGCTGTGTTGTTAGTTGCTCGATTTGCTGGTGAAGCACATCTTCATTAACCTTTGCATTGTCTTGGCACTCCTTGATTTGTTGTGCCTGCAGTGTTGTGAGGTTCTGTGTGTGGGTGACCTCTTTCTGGAGTTGGTCTTTTGCTTGCTCCAGCTTGGTGTTTAGGCTAGCATTTCCGTTGATCTTTTGTACAATTGTCTGGCTTAAGACAAAGTTATTATTTTCCAAGGAATTGTACCTTTGTTCTTGTAAGATTCTCCCCCAGCCTTCGAGGTATACAGGAGTAAGAATCTCCCTTTCTGATCTTATAATTATTCTCTCTCTAAAATAAAAGAAAGATTCTGTTTAAAAAAAAAAGGAAGAACCTTTTCCCTGAATACTTCTCAAGAGTCCCACCTGTTTTAAGGATTCAGAACAATGAGTTCAGAAGTGAGAATCGATGTTTTGGATATCAAGGTTTTGGTCTTCATTCGAGTACGGCCCAAAAGAAGTTCTTTATCTCTTAGGAAGTATAAGAAGTTATTCCCAGATATTGTGGACCAAAGAAGGTAGGTAACTTAGCCTACGAACCTCTTTTATCTTCTCATCTCAAGGTTCTTAATGCTTTCTATAGAAATATGTGCCAAACCCAAATCAGGGAAAGACGGTAAAACTTCAGTGGCAAGTTACCGTTGGCTTCTAAGTTACGCTAACTCCTTCCTTTATATAAGTCGTAACTTTTACTTGTCGCTCACAGTAATCTTACTTCCATCGATCTCCTTTCTTTCTTAATCTCCTTCATGGCTTGGCAACAAGAACTAGTTTTATCCATAATGATTCCTCACCTTCAAGATGCAAGTGAGTCTGTGAAGAAGGATTTTATAGAGCAGTATGAGCGCTCACTTTTCCCTCACTTGGGAACTTCTGTAGCGCAGACAAAATGGCGGACCTATCAAGACATAACTAGGGTAACACCCTGGGGTCAGCAGCACTTTCGTAACAATGTCCGCTTGGCCATGGTTATTGAAGCTTTGGGTTTGGGTCCCCGATACTACTGCGTCATGAGATCAAGGCATCCTGGGTTTTCTGAGCGGGTCTTCTTACTGGCGTGTTTTCTTCCTCATGAGAAGATATGCCTTTACCCTGTTTTTGGCTTGCCTCTCAGAGGTCCTTTTGTTAGAACACCTCATACCACTGAGATAGGCGCAGCAATAACCCACAGAATCATTCCCATAGATGAGTTACCTTATACTTGTGCAGCTTGTGAGGACTGCTTTTGTGACCATATGATGGACGGGCTTATGGAAGTGTAAAGAGTTCCTCTATCTTTACTGTATAAGTTTCGAGAATGAATAAAGTTTAAATCTTGTTCGTATTTTGAATCTTGCTCTCTTTAAGACTTATCTTGGTGGTTAATCTTGATTAAAATTTTTCTCTAAGTCTCATATTCGTGAATCTTGCGAAATTATCACAAGTTGCGAGATGAGGACATCTCGCGTTTTTTTAAGTGGGGTAGAATGTAAGATTCCTCCCCCAACCCCTTTTTGATGTCTAGTATCTTCCCCTGTAATAAACCCTCTTCAGAAATATAAAGACCTTGTTGCTAACTATTTTAGCCTAGAGAGAGAAAAATTATTCTAGAGAGAGAATATTCAGATTTTGAATATTTTTGGATAGAAAAATATCTCTTATAATTTAGATGAGTTCCCCTGAAACAGAAATTCAAAAAGAATTTTCCAATGTGCAATTGGAATTAATTGGAAATAAGTATAAAGAACCTTAGTCTAAGGTTCTAGATTTTCAGAAATCTTTAGACTATGGTCCAATTAAGGTTCCTATGGGCCAATAGCATCAATCCATGTGTAGGGAGAAGATAAATCCAATTTGTAAAAAGAAGATACCCAAAAATGAGTAAATGCTCACATAAGGTGAAGAGTTGAAAATGTACAAGGTTTATTAGTAAAAAACTATGAGCAATATTAAAAATATGAGATATTTTGGGTATCCAAAAATGAGTAAATGCTCACATAAGATGAAGAGTTGAAAATGTACAAGGTTTATTAGTAAAAAACTATGAGCAATATTAAAATAATTCCATTATGACACATATGTAAGGAAGGGGAATTCTTTAAAGGAGGTGCATATTTCACATAAGATGAAGAGTTGAAAATGTACAAGGTTTATTAGTAAAAAACTATGAGCAATATTAAAATGATTCCATTATGACACATATGTAAGGAAGGGGAATTCTTTAAAGGAGGTGCATATTTCACATAAGATGAAGAGTTGAAAATGTACAAGGTTTATTAGTAAAAAACTATGAGCAATATTAAAATGATTCCATTATGACACATATGTAAGGAAGGGGAATTCTTTAAAGGAGGTGCATATTTCACATAAGATGAAGAGTTGAAAATGTACAAGGTTTATTAGTAAAAAACTATGAGCAATATTAAAAATATGACATATGTAAGGAAGGGGAGTTCTTTAAAGGAGGTGCATATTTCACATGCTTGAATGAGTTTTAAACTCATAAAAATTGAGATATTTCATCTCTCCTCTCTCCTCATTCAAGTCTAGTTCCAAAAAATTAGCTTAACTGACCTAAAAATGGTCAAAAATTGACCAAACTGATTTGGAAAATTCTAGAATCAGTTTGTTTGGTTAGGAGCTCAAATTTTCCTATAAATAGAAGCCTCCCCCTTGTTGAAAAATATATAGTGTTTATGCATCGTTACTCTACTCCACCTAAGCCAAGAACTGTGAATTCATTTAATAATTCACTAGTTTTTGGAGCTTCCCTCTTTCTTCAATCCCCATTAGTGGCTCCATCAACATACTTAACCAATTGATTGGTTGGGGGCCTCTACCGTGAACAAAGAATCAAGCAATTTGTAAGGTAATTAGTGAATATTGCTCTTTTCTATAATTTCTCAATGTCTCTCTCTTCTCAACCCCTCTCAAGCTTGAGAAGCTTAATTGGTATGGTTTTTTTAAATGCTATTAAAGTCAATTGGTGAATAGTAGTGAAGAGTTACATAATTTAATAAATGCTATTGAAGTTAATTTTTATTTATGTTTAAATTCTAATGGTTTTTATGTAATTTCTCTCTCTCACTCAAGAAATGGTCATACTCATGACCCATTCTCAATCCAAATGAAGCTTTTCATAAAGCTTTTCCTTAATCCAAGATTAAGCTATGCTTGAGGCCAAATTAATGGCTTTTTTCTATGCTTTTAGTTTATGCATATTGATGATTCAATCCATTATAGATTAATGATCCAATTAGAGATCATTTTAATTATTTCCTTAATGATAAGCTTTATCCCTTAGAAAAAATTGAGATTTATCAGTCATAGCAGCGGAGCTATGGCAAAATTTTTATAAAAATTATGCATAAAATAATTTCATTCAAAGCATAAAAAGAGGACTTCCTACCATATTCTAGGAATTATCATCCTAGATAAATTGAAAGAATTTCATTATAATCATGGAGAAATTAAATTTTAATATCATGCATAAAGGATAATTTTTTAATATCAAAAGTGTTACTTTTATCATTTTTAATTTTCATGCATAGAAGTATGCATAAGGAAAAATTTTTTTATATCAAAAGTGTTACTTTTATCATTTTTAATTTTCATGCATAGAAGTATGCATAAAGGATAATTTTTTTATATTAAAAGTGTTACTTTTATCATTTTTAATTTTCATGCATAGAAGTATGCATAAAGGAAAATTTTTTTATATCAAAAGTGCTACTTTTATCATTTTTATTTACATGCATAGAAGTATGCATAATGGATAAATTTTTATATCAAAAGTGTTACTTTTATCATTTTTATTTACTTGCATAGAAGTATGCATAATGGATAAATTTTTATATCAAAAGTGTTACTTTTATCATTTTTATTTACATGCATAGAAGTATGCATAATGGATAAATTTTTATATCAAAAGTGTTACTTTTATCATTTTTATTTACATGCATAGAAGTATGCATAATGGATAAATTTTTATATCAAAAGTGTTACTTTTATCATTTTTATTTTCATGCATAGAAGTATGCATAATGGATAGATTTTTATATCAAAAGTGTTACTTTTATCATTTTTATTTTCATGCATAGAAGTATGCATAATGGATAAATTTTTATATCAAAAGTGTTACTTTTAGCATAATTGAATTTCATGCATAGAGGTATGCATAAGAGATGAATATTTTATTATAAAAGTGTTACTTTTACAATAATTGAAATTCATGCATAGAGGTATGCATAATAGATGAATATTTTATTATAAAAGTGTTACTTATACAATAATTAAAATTCATGCATAGAGGTATGCATAAAAGATATTCTTTTATACTAAAAGTGTGATTTTCATCATAAATGGATTTTATGCATAACTTAGATGCATAAGAGAAATTCTTTTATTCTAAAAGTGTAATTCCTACCAAATTGAATTTATGCATAAGAAGATACATAAAAGATTGATTTTTACTTCGAAAGTATTAATCTCCTTAAATAGAATTTATGCATAAATAAATGTGTAAAGAAATCTTATATCAAATATAAGAATTCTCTTGTATTCTATAAATAGATATGAGATGTGATAGGATGTGATAAGAGGTGTATAAGATGTGACAAGAGGTGATAAGATGTGTATGGGATGAGATAAGAAGTGTATGAGATGAGATAAGATGTATATGGGTTGTGATAGGGTGAGAATGGATGTGATATAAAAGATTAGATATGAAGGCATATGGGGTTATATGAATGGGAATGTGAAAATGGATGTATGTATGTGGATGTGTGGATGTGGAGATGGTAGTGTGGATGTATGCATGTGAAAATGGATGTATGCATGAAGATGTATATGTATAGATGTGAATGTGGATGTAGACGTGGTTGTATAGAAGTGAATGTGGAATGTGGATATGGATGTATGTATGTATGTGGATGTAGATGTGGATGTATAGATGTGAATGGGAATATAGATGTGGATATAGATGTGAATGTGAATGTAGATGTGGATGTATGTGAATGTGGATGTAGATGTGGTTGTATAGATGTGAATGTGGAACGTGGATGTGGATGTATGTATGTATGTGGATGTAGATGTGTATGTATAGATGTGAATGGGAATGTGGATGTGGATGTATGTATATATGTGGATATGGATGTATGAATGAGGACGTGATAGTGGATGTATGTATGTGGATATGGATGTATGAATGAGGACGTGATAGTGGATGTATGCATGTAGATGTAGATATGGATGTAGATGTGGATGTATAGATGTGAATGGGAATGTGGAGGTGGATGTATGTATGTATGTGGATATGGATGTATGAATGAGGACGTGATAGTGGATGTATGCATGTGGATGTGGATGTGGATGTATGAATGAGGACGTGATAGTGGATGTATGCATGTGGATGTGGATGTATGGATGTGGATATGGATGTGTATGTATGAATGTGGATATGAGATGTGGATGTATAAATGAGGATGTGAAAATGGAGGTAAACATGTAGATGTGGATGTATGGATGTGAATGTGGATGTGGATGTGGATGTGAATATATGATATGTGATGTGAAGGAATCTGAAGTGAAGAGATGGAAAATGATGTGATTGGATGAGTACACATATAAATGGAATGAGGAATAAGTAATGTGGATTATATGAGGGATAATGTGGAAAAATTAGAGTTAATATAGAAATTGTATTTGTAAACTGTTTGTAAATGCTGTTTGTAAATGGCTGTTTTATGTCAAGAATGCTGGGAAAGCATTTTGACCGTCTTGTGATTAAGGTCGTGGAGACCTAACTGATAAAGTTGCAACTGCTGACGGAGAGTCAATGGAGGACGTCTCGCGTAGCAAGGTCGGCCGAGGTCTTGACCAGCCTCGGTTCGATTAAAATGGTGAGCTTCCGGTACGGTGGATGAGGGACCAAGGAAGCGGCCTATGAGTGAAGCGCTAGGTCACCTGCGAAGGATCCTAGAGGGTGCTGACCATACGGTGCTCGGGCTCTGGGTCGCCCAGGATACCCACGCGTGCGTCGAGGAAGATATTGGAACAAGGAGTAAGAGTTGTTTTCTGGAACCGGGCATGGATCTGGTTGACTGACCTTGCTGGTCCTCAACGGATGAGTCCATGGCTCTTTTATATGGATCTGTTGGTTGATCTTGCTGATCTTCAACGAGAGTCCATCTTGATAAGTGATTATATTGTTGAGTATTATGGGCTAGGAACTATTGAAACGGCCCCTGTGTGGACAGGTGGTGAGCGTTCTAGTTGCCAATGATGCCATAGATACTCTGATGAAGGAATGATGGGAAATTATGAATCAACCGGATAAATTGGAAGATTGTGATCAGTGGTACTATGGTTTCATTAAAGGATTGTTTTAAAGTTAGCTGATGCTAAGAAAAAGGCAATTTCATATTGGGTGTGTAAGTGGTGTGGCTAGTTTTATGTTTGCATGAACTTCCGGCTAGGGGGCCTTGGAACTCTTTTCCTTGGTACCCGGGACAAACCTAACCAAATTCCAAATTGGATCCCATCACTACAGTGGTTGGGCGGTTGGCTAACCCATGGGATCGGATGGGGTTAGGCTGGACTGATGGATCCGTAAATCGAGACTCAAACTTTTGTTTTTACGATAGATAAAATAAATCCCGGACAGTAACTGTTCTATGGATAGGAATCAACGGCTGTGCCTCTTGAATGGGGAAAAAAGCGTTGATCCCAATGATCCAAGTGCAAGTTTCTTCCTTAATCTAACCATGTATCTTATAGATGCAATTGGATCAGCTCGAACAGAAATGTTCTTGACTACGTTAGAGTAAAAAGTTATCCAGGTGGAATCGCCCGTGCTTTCCGGTAAAGGAAGTTTTTCCGGGTTCGGTTTTGGAACAACCGACGGATTAGTCTCTTATCTGGATATCCGTGGGTGAGGCCCCGAATGTGGGACCCCTGTCTCGCGCGAGAAGTGCTACTTCTGCTGCCAGTATCGTGAATACGTTGCTCGGTGGGAACAGGGATCTTACAGTTGGTATCAGAGCATTTTGGTTAAATGAGGATCAACCGAGAAGCCAAATATATCAAAAAATTTTCAAGAATCAAAAAGGTTGTAATTGTGTGATATAATTCATACAATTTGATATTCAAACTGAAATTCGTAATTTGGTAATTGGGTCTTCAGATGGAAGCACCGCAATTATATAGAATCCGTGACTTGCTTGAGGCCTAGACATGATGGTATTTACCTTATAATTCCAAGGGCCGTGACTACCCGTATATACCGAGAGTATACTGCAGCTCTTTACTGACAGTATATACGAGTAAATCTAAGACTTGAAATTATAAGCGTTAATGCTATCCAGATGATGATTTTGAATGTGGTTGATATGATTTTTAATTCTGTTTGGGAACTGATGAATTGATTTGGATTCTGATTGAAAAATGATGATCCTTGAAAATGGGTTGAAATGTAATAAGCTGAGCGAAACCACAATGTGGATGATTGGGACGAGTCCCTGTAATGATAAATGATGAAAATGATTCAGCAAATCACTATGAGATTAGTGGATTATGTTGTCAAATTGCTACTGTTAATACTTGAGACGGTAGATCAAGTTAAGGAATGACAAATTGAGAACTTGCTTAACTTAAATTCCGTGGAGGAATGTTCAGAAGGAAATTTTCGGTCTAATGGACCATTATCGTGTTAAAGTTATGAATGATATGATTTAAATGAATTGTTATTTAATGATGAGTTCTATTTAAGGGATAATTATCCCAGTATTCTGATGGGTTGACCAGAATATAAGGAACCCAGAATAAAATTGGATCTTAAGAAAAAGAGTTGTCCTCTACCTTACGAGATGAGGACATCTCGCTCTTTTCAAGTGGGGTAGAATGTAAGATTCTCCCCCAGCCTTCGAGGTATACAGGAGTAAGAATCTCCCTTTCTGATCTTATAATTATTCTCTCTCTAAAATAAAAGAAAGATTCTGTTTAAAAAAAAAAGGAAGAACCTTTTCCCTGAATACTTCTCAAGAGTCCCACCTGTTTTAAGGATTCAGAACAATGAGTTCAGAAGTGAGAATCGATGTTTTGGATATCAAGGTTTTGGTCTTCATTCAAGTACGGCCCAAAAGAAGTTCTTTATCTCTTAGGAAGTATAAGAAGTTATTCCCAGATATTGTGGACCAAAGAAGGTAGGTAACTTAGCCTACGAACCTCTTTTATCTTCTCATCTCAAGGTTCTTAATGCTTTCTATAGAAATATGTGCCAAACCCAAATCAAGGAAAGACGGTAAAACTTCAGTGGCAAGTTACCGTTGGCTTCTAAGTTACGCTAACTCCTTCCTTTATATAAGTCGTAACTTTTACTTGTCGCTCACAGTAATCTTACTTCCATCGATCTCCTTTCTTTCTTAATCTCCTTCATGGCTTGGCAACAAGAACTAGTTTTATCCATAATGATTCCTCACCTTCAAGATGCAAGTGAGTCTGTGAAGAAGGATTTTATAGAGCAGTATGAGCGCTCACTTTTCCCTCACTTGGGAACTTCTGTAGCGCAGACAAAATGGCGGACCTATCAAGACATAACTAGGGTAACACCCTGGGGTCAGCAGCACTTTCGTAACAATGTCCGCTTGGCCATGGTTATTGAAGCTTTGGGTTTGGGTCCCCGATACTACTGCGTCATGAGATCAAGGCATCCTGGGTTTTCTGAGCGGGTCTTCTTACTGGCGTGTTTTCTTCCTCATGAGAAGATATGCCTTTACCCTGTTTTTGGCTTGCCTCTCAGAGGTCCTTTTGTTAGAACACCTCATACCACTGAGATAGGCGCAGCAATAACCCACAGAATCATTCCCATAGATGAGTTACCTTATACTTGTGCAGCTTGTGAGGACTGCTTTTGTGACCATATGATGGACGGGCTTATGGAAGTGTAAAGAGTTCCTCTATCTTTACTGTATAAGTTCCGAGAATGAATAAAGTTTAAATCTTGTTCGTATTTTGAATCTTGCTCTCTTTAAGACTTATCTTGGTGGTTAATCTTGATTAAAATTTTTCTCTAAGTCTCATATTCGTGAATCTTGCGAAATTATCACAAGTTGCGAGATGAGGACATCTCGCGTTTTTTTAAGTGGGGTAGAATGTAAGATTCCTCCCCCAACCCCTTTTTGATGTCTAGTATCTTCCCCTGTAATAAACCCTCTTCAGAAATATAAAGACCTTGTTGCTAACTATTTTAGCCTAGAGAGAGAAAAATTATTCTAGAGAGAGAATATTCAGATTTTGAATATTTTTGGATAGAAAAATATCTCTTATAATTTAGATGAGTTCCCCTGAAACAGAAATTCAAAAAGAATTTTCCAATGTGCAATTGGAATTAATTGGAAATAAGTATAAAGAACCTTAGTCTAAGGTTCTAGATTTTCAGAAATCTTTAGACTATGGTCCAATTAAGGTTCCTATGGGCCAATAGCATCAATCCATGTGTAGGGAGAAGATAAATCCAATTTGTAAAAAGAAGATACCCAAAAATGAGTAAATGCTCACATAAGGTGAAGAGTTGAAAATGTACAAGGTTTATTAGTAAAAAACTATGAGCAATATTAAAAATATGAGATATTTTGGGTATCCAAAAATGAGTAAATGCTCACATAAGATGAAGAGTTGAAAATGTACAAGGTTTATTAGTAAAAAACTATGAGCAATATTAAAATAATTCCATTATGACACATATGTAAGGAAGGGGAATTCTTTAAAGGAGGTGCATATTTCACATAAGATGAAGAGTTGAAAATGTACAAGGTTTATTAGTAAAAAACTATGAGCAATATTAAAATGATTCCATTATGACACATATGTAAGGAAGGGGAATTCTTTAAAGGAGGTGCATATTTCACATAAGATGAAGAGTTGAAAATGTACAAGGTTTATTAGTAAAAAACTATGAGCAATATTAAAATGATTCCATTATGACACATATGTAAGGAAGGGGAATTCTTTAAAGGAGGTGCATATTTCACATAAGATGAAGAGTTGAAAATGTACAAGGTTTATTAGTAAAAAACTATGAGCAATATTAAAAATATGACATATGTAAGGAAGGGGAGTTCTTTAAAGGAGGTGCATATTTCACATGCTTGAATGAGTTTTAAACTCATAAAAATTGAGATATTTCATCTCTCCTCTCTCCTCATTCAAGTCTAGTTCCAAAAAATTAGCTTAACTGACCTAAAAATGGTCAAAAATTGACCAAACTGATTTGGAAAATTCTAGAATCAGTTTGTTTGGTTAGGAGCTCAAATTTTCCTATAAATAGAAGCCTCCCCCTTGTTGAAAAATATATAGTGTTTATGCATCGTTACTCTACTCCACCTAAGCCAAGAACTGTGAATTCATTTAATAATTCACTAGTTTTTGGAGCTTCCCTCTTTCTTCAATCCCCATTAGTGGCTCCATCAACATACTTAACCAATTGATTGGTTGGGGGCCTCTACCGTGAACAAAGAATCAAGCAATTTGTAAGGTAATTAGTGAATATTGCTCTTTTCTATAATTTCTCAATGTCTCTCTCTTCTCAACCCCTCTCAAGCTTGAGAAGCTTAATTGGTATGGTTTTTTTAAATGCTATTAAAGTCAATTGGTGAATAGTAGTGAAGAGTTACATAATTTAATAAATGCTATTGAAGTTAATTTTTATTTATGTTTAAATTCTAATGGTTTTTATGTAATTTCTCTCTCTCACTCAAGAAATGGTCATACTCATGACCCATTCTCAATCCAAATGAAGCTTTTCATAAAGCTTTTCCTTAATCCAAGATTAAGCTATGCTTGAGGCCAAATTAATGGCTTTTTTCTATGCTTTTAGTTTATGCATATTGATGATTCAATCCATTATAGATTAATGATCCAATTAGAGATCATTTTAATTATTTCCTTAATGATAAGCTTTATCCCTTAGAAAAAATTGAGATTTATCAGTCATAGCAGCGGAGCTATGGCAAAATTTTTATAAAAATTATGCATAAAATAATTTCATTCAAAGCATAAAAAGAGGACTTCCTACCATATTCTAGGAATTATCATCCTAGATAAATTGAAAGAATTTCATTATAATCATGGAGAAATTAAATTTTAATATCATGCATAAAGGATAATTTTTTTATATCAAAAGTGTTACTTTTATCATTTTTAATTTTCATGCATAGAAGTATGCATAAGGAAAAATTTTTTTATATCAAAAGTGTTACTTTTATCATTTTTAATTTTCATGCATAGAAGTATGCATAAAGGATAATTTTTTTATATTAAAAGTGTTACTTTTATCATTTTTAATTTTCATGCATAGAAGTATGCATAAAGGAAAATTTTTTTATATCAAAAGTGCTACTTTTATCATTTTTATTTACATGCATAGAAGTATGCATAATGGATAAATTTTTATATCAAAAGTGTTACTTTTATCATTTTTATTTACTTGCATAGAAGTATGCATAATGGATAAATTTTTATATCAAAAGTGTTACTTTTATCATTTTTATTTACATGCATAGAAGTATGCATAATGGATAAATTTTTATATCAAAAGTGTTACTTTTATCATTTTTATTTACATGCATAGAAGTATGCATAATGGATAAATTTTTATATCAAAAGTGTTACTTTTATCATTTTTATTTTCATGCATAGAAGTATGCATAATGGATAGATTTTTATATCAAAAGTGTTACTTTTATCATTTTTATTTTCATGCATAGAAGTATGCATAATGGATAAATTTTTATATCAAAAGTGTTACTTTTAGCATAATTGAATTTCATGCATAGAGGTATGCATAAGAGATGAATATTTTATTATAAAAGTGTTACTTTTACAATAATTGAAATTCATGCATAGAGGTATGCATAATAGATGAATATTTTATTATAAAAGTGTTACTTATACAATAATTAAAATTCATGCATAGAGGTATGCATAAAAGATATTCTTTTATACTAAAAGTGTGATTTTCATCATAAATGGATTTTATGCATAACTTAGATGCATAAGAGAAATTCTTTTATTCTAAAAGTGTAATTCCTACCAAATTGAATTTATGCATAAGAAGATACATAAAAGATTGATTTTTACTTCGAAAGTATTAATCTCCTTAAATAGAATTTATGCATAAATAAATGTGTAAAGAAATCTTATATCAAATATAAGAATTCTCTTGTATTCTATAAATAGATATGAGATGTGATAGGATGTGATAAGAGGTGTATAAGATGTGACAAGAGGTGATAAGATGTGTATGGGATGAGATAAGAAGTGTATGAGATGAGATAAGATGTATATGGGTTGTGATAGGGTGAGAATGGATGTGATATAAAAGATTAGATATGAAGGCATATGGGGTTATATGAATGGGAATGTGAAAATGGATGTATGTATGTGGATGTGTGGATGTGGAGATGGTAGTGTGGATGTATGCATGTGAAAATGGATGTATGCATGAAGATGTATATGTATAGATGTGAATGTGGATGTAGACGTGGTTGTATAGAAGTGAATGTGGAATGTGGATATGGATGTATGTATGTATGTGGATGTAGATGTGGATGTATAGATGTGAATGGGAATATAGATGTGGATATAGATGTGAATGTGAATGTAGATGTGGATGTATGTGAATGTGGATGTAGATGTGGTTGTATAGATGTGAATGTGGAACGTGGATGTGGATGTATGTATGTATGTGGATGTAGATGTGTATGTATAGATGTGAATGGGAATGTGGATGTGGATGTATGTATATATGTGGATATGGATGTATGAATGAGGACGTGATAGTGGATGTATGTATGTGGATATGGATGTATGAATGAGGACGTGATAGTGGATGTATGCATGTAGATGTAGATATGGATGTAGATGTGGATGTATAGATGTGAATGGGAATGTGGAGGTGGATGTATGTATGTATGTGGATATGGATGTATGAATGAGGACGTGATAGTGGATGTATGCATGTGGATGTGGATGTGGATGTATGAATGAGGACGTGATAGTGGATGTATGCATGTGGATGTGGATGTATGGATGTGGATATGGATGTGTATGTATGAATGTGGATATGAGATGTGGATGTATAAATGAGGATGTGAAAATGGAGGTAAACATGTAGATGTGGATGTATGGATGTGAATGTGGATGTGGATGTGGATGTGAATATATGATATGTGATGTGAAGGAATCTGAAGTGAAGAGATGGAAAATGATGTGATTGGATGAGTACACATATAAATGGAATGAGGAATAAGTAATGTGGATTATATGAGGGATAATGTGGAAAAATTAGAGTTAATATAGAAATTGTATTTGTAAACTGTTTGTAAATGCTGTTTGTAAATGGCTGTTTTATGTCAAGAATGCTGGGAAAGCATTTTGACCGTCTTGTGATTAAGGTCGTGGAGACCTAACTGATAAAGTTGCAACTGCTGACGGAGAGTCAATGGAGGACGTCTCGCGTAGCAAGGTCGGCCGAGGTCTTGACCAGCCTCGGTTCGATTAAAATGGTGAGCTTCCGGTACGGTGGATGAGGGACCAAGGAAGCGGCCTATGAGTGAAGCGCTAGGTCACCTGCGAAGGATCCTAGAGGGTGCTGACCATACGGTGCTCGGGCTCTGGGTCGCCCAGGATACCCACGCGTGCGTCGAGGAAGATATTGGAACAAGGAGTAAGAGTTGTTTTCTGGAACCGGGCATGGATCTGGTTGACTGACCTTGCTGGTCCTCAACGGATGAGTCCATGGCTCTTTTATATGGATCTGTTGGTTGATCTTGCTGATCTTCAACGAGAGTCCATCTTGATAAGTGATTATATTGTTGAGTATTATGGGCTAGGAACTATTGAAACGGCCCCTGTGTGGACAGGTGGTGAGCGTTCTAGTTGCCAATGATGCCATAGATACTCTGATGAAGGAATGATGGGAAATTATGAATCAACCGGATAAATTGGAAGATTGTGATCAGTGGTACTATGGTTTCATTAAAGGATTGTTTTAAAGTTAGCTGATGCTAAGAAAAAGGCAATTTCATATTGGGTGTGTAAGTGGTGTGGCTAGTTTTATGTTTGCATGAACTTCCGGCTAGGGGGCCTTGGAACTCTTTTCCTTGGTACCCGGGACAAACCTAACCAAATTCCAAATTGGATCCCATCACTACAGTGGTTGGGCGGTTGGCTAACCCATGGGATCGGATGGGGTTAGGCTGGACTGATGGATCCGTAAATCGAGACTCAAACTTTTGTTTTTACGATAGATAAAATAAATCCCGGACAGTAACTGTTCTATGGATAGGAATCAACGGCTGTGCCTCTTGAATGGGGAAAAAAGCGTTGATCCCAATGATCCAAGTGCAAGTTTCTTCCTTAATCTAACCATGTATCTTATAGATGCAATTGGATCAGCTCGAACAGAAATGTTCTTGACTACGTTAGAGTAAAAAGTTATCCAGGTGGAATCGCCCGTGCTTTCCGGTAAAGGAAGTTTTTCCGGGTTCGGTTTTGGAACAACCGACGGATTAGTCTCTTATCTGGATATCCGTGGGTGAGGCCCCGAATGTGGGACCCCTGTCTCGCGCGAGAAGTGCTACTTCTGCTGCCAGTATCGTGAATACGTTGCTCGGTGGGAACAGGGATCTTACAGTTCTTGCTCCTGCAGCCTTTAAGCACTTCATGATGACCTCCCTGTGAGTTGACTCCGCTGCTTCAAGGTTTTCCCTTAAGCTTTGCACTCATCCTTCAGCTACTTCCAGAGGGTGGTGTTCCTTTCATGGAGCATGTGTGCCGTTAGTAGGTGGAAACACCATACTTTTTGCTCTTATTCCCAGTTTTCACTTGACTCACCTTTAAGTGCTTTATGTAGATCATGAAGGAGTGCTTCTAGGCCTTCCATAATCAATGTCTTCGAAGGAGGCTAGCTGGGGAAGTTGCTCTTTATCTTCTAATTTCCTTCTTTTGCCTGGACTTGAAGGCTCTAGCGTTCATTATCTTTTACTTGATTCTGGGGGAGCCTCCAGTTCTTGTACTGGGATTATTGCTTCTTCTACTTCTCGTTCCTCCGCAGCTTGTTGTCTCATTGCTTGTTCCTGAGTTATGTCTGTTTGTGTATTTGCGAGGCTTGAATCCTTGAGAGGAGAGAGGTCTTTAAAAATAAGCGGTGCGGGGCTTGTTGGAGGGGTGATTTGTTGCAGGGGTTCCTCCATAGTAGGGCCGGGTATCTTTTCTTGCTGGGCCTCTTGGTATGTGTGGATTTCTGATGCCACCGCCTCTTCCAGTTGTTGTGATTCGGCTGCTACATCGATGATGAGTAATCCTCTCATGTACATTGGTTCATGACTATTCTCACACTCCACAAAAGTACAATTACTTCTTTCATTTCTTCCTCTACTTCTATTGATTAGTCCTGATATATTTCCTTGACCATATGGTCTCCCATCTATATACAATCTCTCTCCCTCCGCATGAGTAATATCCCTTTTAGCAAGAGAGGAAGCATTAACACAAAAACCATATGTGGTCATACTCCTGACATAGCGAACAAGTTGATGCCATGCACCCTAAGTGTAGATAGGTCCACAAAATGTCATCAAACTGACTTCTGAGTTTCGAGGCACATGTAAATCCTGAGTAATGAAAAGCCCTCGTCCTCCACCAGGTATCGTAAATGGTGCAATAACATAGCAAGCACCCCAAAATGAGAAAATCTCTCCATCATTTGGAAGAGATTCTCCCAACCAGCCTCCATAACATTTGCGATCATAGTTATGCACAAGATGATGGTAGCAAGTAGGCAAGGTAAGATCGCCATCTATCTCTAGGCTTGGACCATATGAGAACTGATGTGAATGTGCCTCCATCTGCATTTGTAAAATTGCCTAGCTATGTTATGTGCAATGATGTGCAGATGGATCAATCCCATAGGTGTCATCATCGTCCTTAATAAGTGGAACCTGTGATAACTACATGGAAATACTTACCTATCAACATACTATCTTTTGAATGACATAAATCTTAAATTCTTAGAAAAAACTGTATCACATACCCTAGGTTGCTCTTGTCCTTGTAAAGCAGGTGCATCTCGACACCTACCAACCCTAATCTAATGAGAACGGCAAACACGTCACTCTCATTGATGCAAGCCTCAACAATCAATACACCAGCATGGAATCCTCTCCTCACCAGTATATTCAATAAGTAAGATAATATAAATTTTTTAAATTAACTTTTGAATTGAATCTACTTATGTTTTCATCATTTAATCTATAGGAGAGATGAGGCGAGCAGGATATGGCAGAGGTGGACCGTTAGGCACAGGAGAGGGACTTCAGAGAGCTTTGCTGTGAGGGGTGAAGCATCAAGGGATGAGGAGCCCCCCATCCCCAATGATATAGAGGACACTCATGGTTGGGGCCAGGGCCATGGTCGAGGTCGAGGATGGTCGAGGTCGAGGCTGCAACCGAGGTCCCGGTCGACACTCGAGGCGAGGCTAGATATATAGCTGACCATGTTTTGTATATTCTCCACTCGCCACATTATCTGTATATTTTGCATATTCCCTCAAGATAGCATATATTTCCTTTAGGATTTTGTAGTCTTTATGAAAAGATGCAGGGGAGAAGAGAGCTTAAGCTCTTGTAAGCACACACACACTCACAAAACCCTAATAAAGAACACACAAGTTGAGAGGCTGAAAATCTTCTTCTTCTTCACTCAACACTCAACACACCATATACAAAGATAAGAGTACTCACATATGAAAGGTACTCAACCAAATACATAATAGGGTTCTCTATATTGTGAACCCAACTAAATGAGCTGGCGCTATAACTATGCGAGCTCATTTAGTTGGCTGTCACACAGCCTGTCATCCCACTGGCCGCATATCACCCATGATCTCACTGACCATGCCAGTGGTGTAAGTGTGGGGCCTATCCCCCAGGCGGGTCATCAGTGTCCACCGCCTCACTAGATGAGCTCGATATCTCAACACTCCCCCTCAAGCTCAACTCCATCTCATGTACACCAAGCAAAAGAGCTTCTCTATACCCAATGCTTTGGTGAAGATGTCAGCTACCTGATCCTGTGTGCTGACATAAATAAGGTCAACATCTCGTGCCAAGACCTTCTCTCTGACAAAATGGTAGTGGACCTCTATATGCTTTGTACGAGCATGAAAAATTGGGTTCCTAGCTAACTGTATACTGCTAATGTTGTCACAGAAAATGACAACTTGTCTATCCACTGATAGATCCAAATCTGCAAGTAGCTTTCTCAACCAAGCTACCTCACATGCTGCCATAACAGCTCCTCTGTACTCGGCCTCTGTAGTACTGGATAGAGCAACCGTAGGCTGAGTATAGCTCCTCTGTACTCGGCCTCTGTTGTATTGGATAGAGCAACCATAGGCTGCTTCTTGCTGCTCCAAGTCACAGCAGCACTCCCCAAAGAAAACATGAAGCCACTAGTAGATCTTCTATCTGAGATACTACCAGTCCAATCAGCATCTGTGTACCCATGTACACATATCTCTGTCCTCGTTTCATAAAACAGTCCACAATGCAAAGTAGACCTCACATATCTCAGTATGCATCTCAATGCATCCAAATGCGGCTTTCGAGTGACCTAATCACCTCAATGCCCAAGAAATATCTGAGCTCCCCCAGATCCTTTATCTCAAACTTCTGTCTAAGCAAGATCTTTACATCAAAGATCTCTGCATCATGGTCCCCCGTAATGATCAAGTCATCTATATAGATGACAACAAGCACAACCCCTCTATCACCGTGTCTCACATACAGGGAGAAATCTGCATTGGCTACATGAAAGCCAATAGTGACAAGATATTCAGAAATCTTGTCAGACTATGCTCTTGGTGCTTGTTTTAAGCCATACAAGGCTTTCTTCAACCTGCAAACATGCTCGGGGTGACTCACATCCTCATAACCAGGTGGCTACAACATATACACTTCTTCCTGCAAATCCCCATGCAAGAATGCATTCTTTACATCCATTTGACGTAAAGACCATTGCTTTGACACAACCACTGCTATCACAACTCTCACTGTTGCCATCTTGGCAACTGGGCTGAAAGTTTCCTCATAATCAATGCCATATGTCTGCGCATATCCTTTGGCTACCAATCTAGCCTTGTACCTGCTTATGCTTCCATCATCACTGTTATGTTTTACTTTGTACACCCACTTACATCCAATGGCTTTCTTGCCTTCAGGCAATTGCACTAAATCCCAAGTCTCATTTCCATATAGTGCATCCATCTCCTCATCCATAGCTTTCTCCCAACACACGTTTCCAACAGCCTCATCAATGCATGTGGGCTCTACAACCTACACAACCTTTGCCATGTATGCATAGTGATGTGCCACATAACCATCATAGGTAAACCTCTGCACAGGATTCTTCACTCTCCCAGATCTTCGTAGCTTTTCATTCATGGCTTCCATAGCCTTCTTTACACCAGGTGTTCTCATAGCTGGGACCCCAAGCTCCTTATCAAGGCTCATCTCTGCGCCACTAGACTTTGCATCAACATGAGAATGCCCTGCAGAAATGTTAGGCATACTAAGGCGCTCAACCACTTCCTCTTTTCCTTTACGTGATGTACTAATCACATTTGCAGGACTGGTATTATGACACAGCCTGCCACTCCATGGTCTATCAAAACTAAACCACTAGATGAGGACTCTCCTGGTCCACTCAAAGACTGTGATTGCTGACTTGCATTTTGTGCTACCACATTCCACTCACATCAGCCCCAACAGCTTCTTTTTCAGCAGCATACCAGATGCTCATCTCATCAAAGACAACATCCCTGCTTACCCTCAACTCACGTGTAGCAGGGTTATAACACCTATATCCCTTTTGCTCAAGGGAATATCCAATAAACATACATTTTTCAGCTTTTGGATCCACCTTAGTTCTCAGCTCATCTGGCACATGCACATATGCAATGCATCTAAAAACTTTTAGATGAGACAAATTAGGTTTTCTGTCCCAGTAAACCTCTCCTCTGGAGTTACATCATGTATGGCTGCAGTTGGAGTCCTGTTCATGATGTAAACTGCTGTAGAAACAGCCTCAGCCCAATAGCTATGCGGCATATTCTTCTCTTCCATCAATGCTCACACAATCTCAGCAATGTGCGTGTTTTTCTGCTCAGCAACTCCATTTTGCTGCCGAGTGTATCTGCATGTAAACTGTCTCCAAATACTATTTTTCTTCAAAAATTTAGAGCTCATTGGAGAAGTACTCTCCCCCTCCATCTGACCTTAGGCACTTTACATATTTCCCTGTTTGCTTTTCAACCATATTTCTGAAATTATGAAAGTGAGTGAACACCTCACCCTTCTCCTTCATGAAGTATACCCACACTTTCCTTGTGTGGTCTTTAATAAATGTCACATAATACCTACAGCCTCCCATAGACATGGTCTTTGTAGGACCCCATACATCTGAATACACAACATCTAGTGCATTTCTACTCACATATCTGTTACGTGGAAATACATGCTTTGTTTGCTTTCCAAATTGGCATGCTTCACATATTCTGTGCATACCTTCAACTTTAAACTTTGGCAGCCCTGTCACAATTCCTTTAGTCATAGACTTCATTCTCTGCACATTCACATGTCCAATTCTTTTATGCCAAATCTCTGTGTCTGCAACAATTCCTGAACCATTTGCAAACATTGCAGCACTCACTTCAGGCATGTTTACATTCAACGTAAACATTCTGCCCACTCTGTTGCCTTTTGCAACCAACCTGCACTTGTCTTTAAAGTCTTCAACATAACAACCATAAGGATTAAACCAAACCTACAAACCCTGCTCAATGATCTGGCCAACTGAAACCAGATTCTTTGTTATGTTCGGAACATGAAGTACATTTGCAAGGTACTTCACTTTGCCATCCTACATAGACAATGGCACATCTCTAACATGGGCAATTGGATGAGCAGTGTCATCCCCTGTTTCCACAAAACCTGGTCTTTCAAGGTTCTTCATCTCCTTGAACCACTCCCCATGACTTGTCATGTGGTTCGAAGCACCTGAATCAACGTACCATACATCATCTTTATGTGCTGCTTCTACATTTTCAGACATGGCATTAATGACATGCTGCATAACAAAGAACCTTTCATTATCCTCATTGTTTCTGCTCGAGGATGCATAGTTGTTTTGCTGCTGTAATTTTCCATTTTTCATGTCAGCCTGCTTCTTATAACAATCTGCGCCGCCTGCACATGTCCAGGCTTACCACAATAAAAGCATTCATGTGTATCATTATATTGCCTTTGCCAATTTCCATGAACGCTTTGACTCCCCCTGCCTCTGAATTGGCCTCTTCCACCTGCGTGTTGTTGTTGTTGTTGTTGTGAACTCTGGGACTGTTATTGTTGCTGCTGCTGGCCATAATTTTGATTACCTGTTCGGCCACCTCCTTGACCGCGTCCACGGCCTCCTCTACCTCGTCCTCTTCCTGAACTTGTGTAGAAGGCCTGTTGCTCTGAACTGTTTTTGTTTTGTGAAGACTGTTGGTCTTCACCCAAGCTCTTCTCTTCTATTATAAACATACACACCAAATCTGTAAGATTGGGAATGTTTTCTCGAGTCTGAATAGACGTCTTGAACGCCTTGTATTGTGGCCTGAGACCACATAGACAGACTTCCACCTTGTCATCATCATCTACTGAAACACCAATAGATGCAAGGGATTCCACAATACCCTTTATCTTCAATGCATAGTCATTCACAGACATACTCTTTTTCTCCACAGTATGAAGTTCATTCTTCAACTGTATCTTGCGTGCCTTGGTATTCTTTCATAGAGTTTTGCCAAGGTGTCCCATGCCTCCTTGGGGGACTTGGCATCTTGTATGTACCCAATCATGGTGTCCTGTATACTGATAGAGAGCCAATACATAACTTTTCTGGCTCCTTGGTTCCAGTTCTTGAACTCTTTCACATCTGCAAGCAGCAGTCGGATTGATGTCCGGTATCTCCGGTGCCTCTTCATGCTCACCTTCTATATAGTCCCAATAGCCCTTTCCCATCAAGAAATTTGTCAGCCTGAACCTCCAAGCATGGAATTTGTGCTTATCAAGCTTCTCAGCAACAATCTGGGTTATGCCATCATTTGACATCTTGCGAGACACACAAATTTACCAGAAACAGCACTCTGGTTTGTCCTGCACAAACTGCTGTATTTTTTGCAGCGGTACTGTAGTACACTCAAATGTCACAACCAGTGACCTCAATGTGCATACATACACCCAATGGCAACTGTTGACCTCCTTGCAGCACACACAGTGTCTGCACCGTCAATTTGTCTTCCTCTTGCAGTTCTTAAAACAGAGTTCTGCAGAGAATCAATGACTTATCCGCAGTGCTCAAAATCTCCAGCTTTTTCTGAAAATCGGAGGTCTAGACGCGCCCGAAACGCATTTTTGGTTCAAAAAATGTAGTCCCATAGGACAGTGTAGTTGCCCTATAGCTTTACTCCCGAAAGCTCCTCAATCAGAGATCGTTTGCCGATGCCTCCTGTAGAGCTCCCGACAGGGTGTAGTCGTGAACACAAATAGGAAAGAGTGGTTGAAGCTCTTACCCTTGTACCACTTCCTGTGCTTCTCTTGCTTGTAACTCAGCCCTTAGCATGAACCAGGCTCTGATACCATAAAAAGATGCAGGGGAGAAGAGAGCTTAAGCTCTTACAAGCACACACACACTCACAAAACCCTAATAGAGAACACACAAGGTGCGAGGTTGAAAATCTTCTTCTTCTTCACTCAACACTCAACACACCATATACAAAGATAAGAGTACTCACATATGAAAGGTACTCAACCAAATACATAATAGGGTTCTCTATAGAGTGTGAACGCAACTAAATGAGCTGGCGCTATAACTAGGCCAGTCTCTAGAATGGCTGTTGTGAGGTGAAAAAAAGAAGAAAGAACCTGCCTCTATAGCTCTTCCACCTCCCAAACTTGGAAAAACTACCACGAACGGGGCACCACCAGCCACCAGCTGGAACACTCTCTCAACATTCGCCACCCACCCACACCATAAGACAGCTCAGAACCATGAAGGACAGATGATCATTCAACAAAAAACATATACAGCATCAACCATGTACAAACTCAGCAAATATACCAAAGACCAGGACTCTGGCTAGGATTTACTGCCAAGGGAATACACCCTTGCGTCTGACGACCAAGCCTCTGTCTCCCGATCTCTGTAATCACCAGAGGGCGTCCACACCAGCAACCCTTCTTCACTTTCTCTGTAGCCTGGCTACTCTCTGTCTGCTGCTATCTGCCAATTGTCGTAGGCGAGCCCCACTGTCTCCAGCCCACACATCAGCACCACTTCTGCATCCAACACACACAAAAACCCAAGGCTCCCTCTCTGGTCAGCATCCACGCACTGCCTGCAATCATCGCCCACACAAGACCAGCTACTCTCACGAGAAGGCGCCCACACCAGCTAACCTTCACTCAGCAGCTCCACTCTCTGTATGTCGTGACCAGCAGTCTCACCAACCCCAGAGCCTCGCACAATCCTCAACACCACGACCCACTGCTCACCGCAGCATTCTCAGACATCTAGCAAAGCCACATCTTCTTCAGTTCCTTCCTAAAAAACAGCTTTCTCTGCAGCTCTAATCACCAAGCTCTCTCTCTCTTTGCCTTTGGCTTTTTACAGCTACCAAATCGGCCTCTCACACTCTCTATGCCTGTCACTGTCCAGCTCGGGGGGGTCACTATATGTAGAATACCCCTATCGCGTGCGTTCAAGGCCTATATTTTAAATCCCTTATCTGTGAATTTTTTTATCCATATAATATCCCCTTTTCTTTATGAATCTGTAAAATTTTTTTGAAAAAATTTTAAATCATACCCTTATGTAAGTATATTTCTGTAAGTTTCATAAATTAAAAATATGCTTCTGTTGAACGCACGTGATATTTACATTTTTTTGTGAGTGACCCCCCCGAGCTGTCCAGTGACCTCACACTAGGCGACTACCACCTCTGCAGCCACAGTCCTCCGACTAGCTGTGCTCCTCTGCATTCCACGTTCACCTGCAGCTTATCCTTGCTGCCATCACCTTGCCACAGTCGGCTTCTTCACTAGCCCGGCTGTCCTTTTTCGAATAAGGCAGCTGTTCCTTTATCTTTGCCAGCCTATGCAGCTAACACCCGCCAGCCCACACGACTTCTCTGATAAAAAACAGGAGCAGGATGTAACACACACAAGAAAAGCAAACCCTAATCCATAACCATCAATCATAAAGAAGGAGAGAAGCCATAGTCACAATCTCTCTCACACACACAAAGGAGAACACAACATAGTGTTCTGTCCACACTACAAAGTAAACCTAATGTAATGTCCACACCACACATGACCAGCTGGACGCGGTCATAAACACACCACACGATATCTATCTACCATACTGTCACTCTGTCAGCACCCATGTGCTATCCTCCAGCTGTATACGAGCTTGATATTTCAACACTCCCCCTCAAGCTCGACATGTCCATCTCTAGGACTCCCAATCTAGTACGGAAATACTCGAACTTATCTTTACCAAGTGCTTTGGTAAAGATATCTGCAACCTGCTCATCTGTCTGCACATATGTCAAATCAACATGCCCATCTAGCACCTTCTCTCTGATGAAGTGATAGTGGACCTCAATATGTTTGGTCCTGGCATGATAAACTGGGTTGCTAGCAAGCTGGATACTACTCATGTTGTCACAATGAATGACAACTCTCATATCATTCTGTAGCCTGACATTAGCTAGCAACTTCTTCAACCACATAGCCTCACATGCAGCTATGGCTGCTCCACGATACTCTGCCTCTGTGGTAGATAAAGCAACTGTAGGTTGCTTTTTACTGCTCCAACTCACAGCTCCACTACCAAGGCTGAAAACATAGCCACTGGTAGATCTCCTGTCATATGCACTACCGGCCCAATCTGCATCTGTATATCCATAGACATGCATGTCTTTTCCTGCCTCATAGAAAAGACCATAATGCGCGGTAGTTTTGACATATCTCAGAATCCGTCTCACAGCATCCAAGTGAGGTTTACGAGGACTCTGCATAAACTGACTCACCAAACCAACTGCATAACTGATATCTTGCCTCGTAATGGTCATGTAGATAAGACTACCAACCATTTTCCTGTACATGGTGATATCATCAAGCTCATCACCCAAATCAGCCCTAAGCTTCATGTTTTGCTCTAATGGTGTCAACATTGGTTTGCATGCTGTCATACCATACTTTGCCAGCATGTCAAGTGCATATTGCCTTTGCACCAACCATATACCTGTGTTTATTCTTATCACCTCAATGCCAAGAAAGAACCTTAAATCACCAAGGTCTTTCATATCAAACTCTTTGCATAAAGAGGCCTTAACCTCATCAATGCCTTTCCCACAATCACATGTGATAATCAGATCATCAACATAAATGACTATCATCACGATACCATCATGTGTCTTCTTCACATAAAGTGAAGAGTCTCCATTTCCAACCACAAATCCAATACTGACAAGATATCTGCTGATCTTGTCACTCCAAGCACGAGGTGCTTGCTTCAAACCATAGAGTGCTTTCTTTAACCTGCAAACAAAGGTCGGATATTTTGGATGTACATAACCTTCTGGCTGTTCCATGTACACCTCTTCTTGTAGATCACCATTCAAGAAAGCATTTTTGACATCCATTTGATGTAAAGCCCAACCTTTTTGTGCTGCTAATGCAATGATAGACCTCACTGTAGCCATTTTAGCCACTGGGCTGAAAGTTTCATCATAATCAAGACCATAAGTTTGTGCATATCCTTTAGCGACCAGCCTTGCCTTATGTCTCTCTAGGCTGCCATCTGACTTGCACTTTACCTTATACACCCATTTGCATCCAATTGCATTCTTTCCTTTAGGTAACTCAGCCAATTCCCATGTATCATTTTTGTCCAAAGCATTCATCTCTTCATCCATGGCTTTCTGCCATACAGGCTCTCCAATAGCCTCTGAATAGCATGTAGGTTCCACATGCTTTACCATAGATGTCATGTATGCATAATGCATAGCAAAATCCCTATATGTCAATCTTTCCACTGGATATCTGTCTCGCTGGGATCTCCGCAATGCATGCGGGTCACTCTGTACACCTGTAACTCTGGCATGTGGTGGCACATATCTGTCCTGCCTAGCACCAGGTGTGCGTACAACAGGTATCCCGAGCTCCTCATCCAAACTCTCTGAGCTAGAAGACTCATAACCTGTGATCCCAATTCCCTCGACTTTCTTCTTGCCTTTATCCATAGCACTACTCCCAGTGCTCACACTCTCATGTCTCAGACGTCCTGACCATGGACGTACACTGCTACTACTCTCAGCTTCTGCTGCTGGCCCAGACATAGTAGTAGAACTAGAACTTGCTTGTGATGGCAAGTTCACAGGCACATTCGCCTCAAGTGTGTCAATGACTCCCTCATCTTTGGCTTTATACCAACTAGCAAGCTCATCGAATACAACATCTCGTGAGATGACTACTTGTCTAGTTTGAGGGTTATAGCATTTGTAAGCCTTTTGATCCTGTGCATATCCAACAAAGACACATTTCTCTGCTTTAGGATCCAACTTCCTTCTTCTTTCATCAGGCACATGAACATAAGCTACACATCCAAAGACTTTCAGATGTCCAATATCTGGCCTGTAACCTGTAAGCCGCATCTCAGGCATGCTTCCATGAATGGCTGCTGTAGGTGATTTGTTCAGGATATACACTGCAGTAGAACATGCTTCTGCCCAATAGTAATCTGGCATGCTCTTTTCATTGAGCATTGCCCTTGCCACTTCACATATGACTCGATTCTTTCTCTCAGCCACACCATTCTGCTGAGGTGTATACCTGCATGTCAACTGTCTTCTTATCCCATGCTTCCGCAAGAAATGCTCAAATGCTTTTGAGGTGTATTCACCACCTCCATCTGTTCTCAGACACTTAATCCAGGGTTTGCTTTTCTTGTGTGTGTTACATCCTGCTCCTGTTTTTTATCATGGTATCAGAGCCAAGAGCTCATTAGCTGAGTTGTGTGAGTGAGTGAGAGAAGAGAGAAGAAGAAGAAAAAGCTGTGAAGGAAGCCATTGGAGCTTGGAGCAAAGGAGAAGCTGTGGAGCACACATCGGCATCAGATCTGAGAGCTAAGGACCATTGGTGAGTGTAGCAAGACCCCCTCTGCGGATTGCAGGTATCAAAGAGCAAGTTCAGTGAAGATTGAAGTGCATAAAGCAAGCAGAAAATTTCTGGTTTTGAAGCTTTCATGGAAAGCTTGTGAAGGAATGTATTTTGTCAAAAGTATTGGTGCAAATACAAAGGAAACACAGAGGTTCTCATGTATTGTTAAAGGACACATGTATTAGCAACACTGGAGCAAACCATTGCATGAAAATTGATGCATTACAGGCAATTTGTGAAGAAAAAAATTTTGGTTTTTTGGACTCTACAAAAACAGAGAACATATGCCCGGTGGAGGATCAATTGTGGCAATTCTACTCAAAATTGAGTCAAACCCTTCATACCCATGATAAATTAGGTCATTGCTAAGAGACCTATCCACTCATTAGTGATTACCCCTCTCTCCTAGAGCTCCAAGAGAAGGCGGCGCTTTTTGGAAGAGTTTCTTGAAAAGTTTGCAATGAATTTGGTCTAATTCACTCATTTGGACACCAAATTGAATGCTTTAAAGCTTGGAGAGTTTAGAAAAGACATTGCTAAGGACTTGTGATGCTTGGTTGCAGCTCATTTCATGTATTTGGAGCTCATTGAAGTGATTTATCAGAGGTGTGCAGGTTTGCAGAAATTCTGTCCAGAAACAGAGCATTTTTAATCAAGGCATTAATCTTTGTCTATATTAAATTGGCCTAATTCCTTTGTTACAAGTAGAGTCCTATGAGTTGCTAAACTTTTGAATCAAAAAGTTTTGGATTTGGAGAAGATTTGAAGGAGATAGAGCATTTTTAGTGAGAGGTGGTACCTGACAGGTGCAGAAAAATTCAAACCAGAGGTTACAGAAATTGATGGTTCTCATTCCCCTTGAAGAATTGGATCAAACCCTTCTAGGATATGTTGGAGCAATGTGTTGGGAAGCCATTGCAAGTTGAATCATTTAATTTGGACAAGATTTGAAGGATTTAGAGCATAATCTTGACTAGTTACTGGCGAGAATTTACTGGCGAGAAAAAAACCAGAAAATTTTTTGTGAAGGAGTTTCATTTGATTTCAACTTTGATCGAGTGTACATTGTTGGTGAATCATTGTGGGATGTTAATGCACACAATTTGCCAGCATTTGATGTGATTTGGAAAGATTTGGAGCATTACAGGTACTTCGTACATTGTAATCGAAAGGGTACATCTACTCTATTTTTTTGCAACAATGGGAGATGGTCCGATACAGATTGTTGGAGAGAAGCTTGATCGCACTAACTTTCAAGTGTGGAAGTTTCGAATGAAGAGTTTTTTGAAAGGCAAAGGTTTATGGAGTCTTGTCTCGGAGGAAGATCCGGAGCCATACCTACCTCCTCAACCAAATAATGCTCAGTTACTGGCTCACAAGCAGTGGGTAGAGCGGTCTTCGAAGGTGTTGCATTATTTTTCAATATGTGTAACAGATGCCTTGCTTATTCACATCCAAGATGCAGATACACCGAAAGAAGCATGGGGTATATTGTGCCGTATGTATGAGACAGACACTGGTGCAAGGAAGATACAACTGAAGCAACAGATTCACAGTGTAACACGAAGGAATCGGAGTATACATGAGTATGTTCAGGAAATCAAGGGTTATGCTGATTCCTTGTCATCAATCCATGCCCCCATGGATGATGATGATTTGGTTGCTCTCACATTGCGTGGTTTAGGCAAAGAATACAAATCTTTTGACACTTCCATCTCAGTAAGATTGGGAGGAATGCCAGACTTCAATGAGTTTGTGTCATTGCTCATTGTGGAAGAATTGAAGCTTGGCCTTGGTGGTATGAGTGTTACAGGTGGTGCATCCTCGTCAAGCAATGATGAACATGCAAGAAATCAGGCTTTTTACTCATCTAGAGGCTTTCGAGGCAGGGGGAGATTTACCCCTCGAGGCCGTGGAGGACGTGGTTGGAATGACAGGTCTACTCAACCACCACAATCAAATCAGAATTTTCAGAATTCACAGTCATCATTTGGATCACGTGGAGGTCGTGGATTTCAATCCCATAGGGGGAGATCTGGAACAGGTGCTCGTGGTAGAGGACGATGGCAAGGTCCTCAACAAAATTTGAATGGGATTGAATGTTACTATTGTGGCAAACTTGGACATTTGGCAAAAGATTGTTACAAAAAGCAGAATGATGCGAGGAATGGAAGACCACAACATGGAAATTATGCATCTACCAGTAACAATGATGGGAGTTCAAACCATCTTTTTGCAATGAAGCATGTTATGGGGACAATGGATTCTCAGAATGCTGGAGATGAGTCATGGTATATGGATTCAGGTGCCTCAAACCACATGACATGTCATGGTGAGTGGTTTGAGAAGATGCAACCATTGGATACAAATGGTTATGTGGTCACAGGAGATGATACTCAGCATCTTATAACACATGTTGGCAGTGTGCCTTTGAAGATGCATGATGGAAATGTGAAAAATATGTCAGAAGTGTTATATGTACCATCCATTACAAAGAGTTTGGCATCAGTAGGCCAAATGGTTGAGCAGGGATTACAAGTAAGATTCAATGAGAAAGGCTGTTTTGTGGAAGATTTTAAGCATGGCTGTAGATTGGTTGCCAAGGGCAAGAAGGAAGGAAGGTTGTTCAAATTGGATGCAGGCATACCAGAATTGAGTTCAGCCATGTTTTCAAAGAGCAATGGGATTGTGCAGGACATTGACATGTGGCACAAGCGGATTGGACATGTCAATATACAGAGATTAAAGAACATGCAAACAAGGGGCATTGTCAGTGGATTGCCTCGATTCAAATATGATGGTCATATGCATGTTTGTGAAGCTTGTCAGTTTGGCAAGCAGGCAAGGTTGAGGTTTCCTAGAGAAGGAAACATGAGTAATAGACCACTTGAGATAGTGCACAGTGATGTATGGGGCCCAGCACAAAACCCATCTATCAAAGGAAGTCTATACTATGTGACATTTATAGATGATTTCAGCAGGATGACATGGATATATTTTTTGAGAGAGAAGAGTGAAGTGCTGGGAAAATTCATGGATTTCAAGGCTCTTGTAGAAAAACAATATGGCTTCTCTCTTTCTTTATGGTTGATGGTTATGGATTAGGGTTTGCTTCTCTTGTGTGTGTTACATCCTGCTCCTGTTTTTTATCATTCTCTTCACCCAGCGTCCTCAAACATCTTCTCAAAGCGGCCATCACTTCCTTTTACACCAGTCGGCTGCGCCCCTCTATCCCAAGCGGCCCTCTCTACTTGACTACCAACTGCACCTTTCAAACTTCTCTATCGCTAGCATCCATCGCCAGCAACTCGCCTTCACAAGCCAAGGCGGCCCCTTCACGTCGGTCCTTCTCTACAGCAAACACCTTCCTTTAACCATCAGCCGGCTGCGCCTAGTCGACCAAGGCGGCCTCTTCTCTTTACCTTCAGCTTCAACCTCTGAGCCAGACGACCACTCCTCTGCTTTTCGGTGACGACCCCACGCTCTTCCCTGGCGTCTCTTTCCTGCAAGGCCTCTGCACTCTCCTACACCGGCCTTCACACACACACAAGACAGCCACACTCTGTTGCACCTCAGGCTCTTTTTGTCAGCAAGGCGACGACCCCACTCCTTCTCGAAGCAGCCACCTCCTTTGCATTCTTCCAGACGTTGAGCTGGCCGCTTTCCATGCCTTCACGTGGCTATTTATAAAGTGGCCTTGTTATATTATATTATATTTTTTTTTCAAAAAACCTCAAAGCCATAAAGCCATAAGTAATGGCCACCCACTAATATTTAAAAACTCTCCTTCTCCTTATACTTCGGATCATCACGCCGCGGCCATAATTTTCCAATACCAGAGCTGCTCGCCGTCTTCATCAGCATCATTATCATCAAGCCCATCAATTTTCAGTCTCGATGCTCTGCTTTTAGCAACCACCGGTACACCACATTATTGCCATAAAACTTCAGATCTCCAGCGTCTGCTCCCAAAAAAACACGTGCATAATCCAGCTTTCTGCCAAACCACTCGGCCTGTACACTTGCCAGGGCATTCAGGGCAAAGTTTATTCACACGCCACATGCACCATATGACCAAAAAACCCTCTCAGATTTTAGCCTGATATACTTTGCCCAACCCCTAGCCTGCTGAATCATTTATGATCAGCAGAAAGCATATGACCACGTTTCCCTCCATCAATTCTTTGAGCATCATATAGTGTAACCAACACATCTCTGTTCCAAATGATCCAAGAAACTTTGTCATCTTCCACGGGCACAATTTTCCATTCCTTATCCCACAACACAACACCAGAGTTTCTGGAAACAAAGCTTCTAACATACATACCATCCTGTCTCATCTCAAGCCCAAAATCCCTGATACGATCAGCACCAATATCGGAGAACCAGTGCAGCAACTCCTGCTGAGGGTAAAAATTGATGAAAGCCTCATCAAAAAAGAGCTGTTGTACATATCATAACACTTTCCTGTTCATCCACATAAGAAGCCTCACCATCAAAACCAGCTACCACAGGCAAAACAAACTCCCCTTCAACAGGCACCATTGCCAAAGCATCCACCTCAGTTCCTGGATGCTCCTTGCTTTCCCTTTCCTGTGGCATCCGTTTCCCCAAGGGCATCACATCTGCTTCTGCTTCCTTCGTCTTCTCAAGGGTGACCACATCTATCACCTTAGTTTTTCCCTTCTCCTCAGCTGTAATTCCACTCGGACCTGCTTGATCCCTGATATCAATACCATAATCATTCGACCTGTCAGGTAGCTGTGAAGGTAGTGGGTACATATCACCACCCATACGTTGAGGCTTATCACAATCTGTACTCAGATGACCTAGTTCACCACAGTTCCAGCATGTAGGAATGAAATGACGGCCCCTACCGCGACCACGTCCATATCCTGCTTGTCCATCTCCCCCTTCAGGATTATTACCTCGGCCTCTACCACGTCCACCACCTGTACTTCCCATTAAATTTAAGCTCAAATTCTTCATAAGATCAACCATCTGTTTCATATCCTGTCGCAATCCCTCATCAGAACTTGCAGGAACCATAGGTACTCCTTGACTAGCTTGAGGCACCATCTGCATAGCTTGAGCTTCAGTGGGCTTCATCCTCTCAATCACTGCATTCATGGGTGTAGCTTCCACTCTACGAATCTCCGGCTGTGCTACAACTGGAATCATCCCCAACTGATTCATCCGCTGCAGTTTCCAATCTTTTGACTTAGCAATTTCTACCGCATCCTCAAAAGACTTGGGCTTCTTCAATTCCACTTTCCAGCGAATACTCCTCTTAAGTCCAGCTACAAACTTGTTCTTCTTCATCATATCAGGCGGTACCTGGTCTTCTCCCAAAGCCCTGCATAGAGTCTCCCATAGCAAAGAAAATTTCTTCATATAATCATCTATTGATTCAAACTCACCTTGTGTCAGAGCTTGCACCTCATGCCAAACCTTGTCGGGGTCTTCCACCTTCTTGAACCTGTTGCTGAGTGCTGTCTTTAATCCATCCTCAGTCATCTCAATGCGTGGAACAGCATCCCTCAACGACTCCTCATAAGCCCTGTACCAGGTCCTTGCATCTCCCTTCAAACAGATGCTCAGCAGCCGCAACACCTGTACCTGCTCACTGATATGGTTGCTTATACATGCAACCTCCATCCTTTCCAAGAAATCTGCCACATCCTCATTAGGACCACCATAAAACTCTGGGTAAGACATCATCTTGATCCCAAAATCTCTCGTCAGATCCCAAGCAAAAACCCAAAAACACCTTCCTTCAATCTCTCACTCTGGGGCATACACCCTTGTAAGAGAAATCCCTCAGCAACTCCTCAGTCAAACAATACCAGAAAGAGCCACTCCTCAGTGGGGGCACCAGAAGGATGTGAGGTGAAAAAAAGAAGAAAGAACCTGCCTCTATAGCTCTTCCACCTCCCAAACTTGGAAAAACTACCACGAACGGGGCACCACCAGCCACCGGCTGGAACACTCTCTCAACATTCGCCACCCACCCACACCATAAGACAGCTCAGAACCATGAAGGACAGATGATCATTCAACAAAAAACATATACAGCATCAACCATGTACAAACTCAGCAAATACACCAAAGACCAGGACTCTGGCCAGGATTTACTGCCAAGGGAATACACCCTTGCGTCTGACGACCAAGCCTCTGTCTCCCGATCTCTGTAATCACCAAAGGGCCTCCACACCAGCAACCCTTCTTCACTTTCTCTGTAGCCTGGCTACTCTCTGTCTGCTGCTATCTGCCAATTGTCGTAGGCGAGCCCCACTGTCTCCAGCCCACACATCAGCACCACTTCTACATCCAACACACACAAAAACCCAAGGCTCCCTCTCTGGTCAGCATCCACGCACTGCCTGCAATCATCGCCCACACAAGACCAGCTACTCTCACCAAAAGGCGCCCACACCAGCTAACCTTCACTCAGCAGCTCCACTCTTTGTATGTCGTGACCAGCAGTCTCACCAACCCCAGAGCCTCGCACAATCCTCAACAACACGACCCACTGCTCACCGCAGCATTCTCAGACATCTAGCCCAAGCCACATCTTCTTCAGTTCCTTCCTAAAAAATAGCTTTCTCTGCAGCTCCAATCACCAGGCTCTCTCTCTCTTTGCCTCTGGCTTTTTACACCTACCAAATCGGCCTCTCACACTCTCTATGCCTGTCACTGTCCAGCGACCTCACACTAGGCGACTACCACCTCTGCAGCCACAGTCCTCCGACTAGCTGTGCTCCTCTGCATTCCACGTTCACCTGCAGCTTATCCTTGCTGCCATCACCTTGCCACAGTCGGCTTCCTCACTAGCCCGGCTGTCCTTTTTCGAATAAGGCAGCTGTTCCTTTATCTTTGCCAGCCTATGCAGCTAACACCCGCCAGCCCACACGACTTCTCTTCACCCAGCGTCCTCAAACATCTTCTCAAAGCGGCCATCACTTCCTTTTACACCAGTCGGCTGCGCCCCTCTATCCCAGGCGGCCCTCTCTACTTGACTACCAACTGCACCTTTCAAACTTCTCTATCACCAGCATCCATCGCCAGCAACTCGCCTTCACAAGCCAAGGCGGCCCCTTCACGTCGGTCCTTCTCTACAGCAAACACCTTCCTTTAACCATCAGCCGGCTGCGCCTAGTCGACCAAGGCGGCCTCTTCTCTTTACCTTCAGCTTCAACCTCTGAGCCAGACGACCACTCCTCTGCTTTTCGGTGACGACCCCACGCTCTTCCCTGGCGTCTCTTTCCTGCAAGGCCTCTGCACTCTCCTACACCGGCCTTCACACACACACAAGACAGCCACACTCTGTTGCACCTCAGGCTCTTTTTGTCAGCAAGGCGACGACCCCACTCCTTCTCGAAGCAGCCACCTCCTTCGCATTCTTCCAGACGTTGAGCTGGCCGCTTTCCATGCCTTCATGTGGCTATTTATAAAGTGGCCTTGTTATATTATATTATATTTTTTTTTTCAAAAAACCTCAAAGCCATAAAGCCATAAGTAATGGCCACCCACTAATATTTAAAAACTCTCCTTCTCCTTATACTTCGGATCATCACGTCGCGGCCATAATTTTCCAATACCAGAGCTGCTCGCCGTCTTCATCAGCATCATTATCATCAAGCCCATCAATTTTCAGTCTCGATGCTCTGCTTTTAGCAACCACCGGTACACCACATTATTGCCATAAAACTTCAGATCTCCAGCGTCTGCTCCCAAAAAAACATGTGCATAATCCAGCTTTCTGCCAAACCACTCGGCCTGTACACTTGCCAGGGCATTCAAGGCAAAGTTTATTCACACGCCACATGCACCATATGTACACTGACCAAAAAACCCTCTCAGATTTTAGCCTGACAGCCGTCACACAGCCTGTCATCCCACTGGCCGCATATCACCCATGATCTCACCAACCATGCCAGTGGTGTAAGTGTGGGGCCTATCCCCCAGGTGGGTCATCAGTGCCCACTGCCTCACTAGATGAGCTCGATATCTCAACACTTTATACCCCTCATTGTGTAAACGAGAAAGTGTGTGTATGTGTGAGGGAGGGAGGGAGAGAGAGAGAGAGTGTGTGTGTGTGTGTGTGAGTGAGTGTATGTATGTATGTATGAGGGGAGAGAGAGAGAGAGAGAGAGAGAGAATGTATGAGGGAGAGAATTAATAGAGTGTATGTATGTATGTATGAGGGGAGAGAGAGAGAGAGAGAGAGAGAGAGAGAATGTATGAGGGAGAGAATTAATAGAGTGTATGTATGAGGGCGAGAGAGAGAGAGTGTGTATGAGGGAGGGAGGGAGAGAGAGAGAGTGTGTATGAGGGAGGGAGGGAGAGAGAGAGAGAGAGTGTGTGTGTGTGTGTGTGTGAGTGTATGTATGAGAGAGAGAGAGAGATAATATTTTGGCCTTAGCTCTCTAATACAATAACAATATCATTTGTTTCCCATTTCGCGTGGGCAAAAATAAATAAAACATGTTGAATGTCGCATAAGCGATGACAAGCATTGTTTATGCGACACTACAAAAGTCCCCAACGTTGGATTTTGCATCGTTAAATGTGTTTCTATAGAGCGACACCCCACAGCGACATGGATAGCAACACAAAAAGCGTCGCATAAGTGACATTTTCTTGCATCACTACCAGCCTGATGTGTTATAGTGTCTATATTTAATGGTTCACCAAATTTACATTTAATTGGTGGTTAGCCAAATGTGGTGCTAAGAGCATTAGGTAGGCAAGTCCCTAATAGGAGTGAACTATGAATTAAGAAATTGTCCAAATCTACATTCAGCAGTTGGCCAAATCTAGTGAGAGGAGCATTAGTCATCATGTCCATGGATAAGGTTAGCATTAGGCTAATCCCCATTAGGAGTGAGCTATGAACTATAGATAGATTTGGATAATTATCCAAATCTGTGTATTGAATGGTTAATCAAATCTTGTGAAAAGAGCATTAGATACTAATATGGGTGAGCTATGAATTCTATATAGATTTAGACAATTGTCCAAATCTTTACTTAATGGTTCTAGTAAGAGGAGAATCGGGCAAATCCCCAATAGGAGTGGTTTATGTATGTATATAGATTTGTCCAAATATATATGTATATAGATTTGTCCAAATATATATCAATGAATGGTTGCGGCTAAATCCAATGAGAAGAGCATTAGACAAATCCGTATTAAGGGTTGGCCTTAGTCAAGGTATCTAATAGGATTGAGGTCTAGTGAGGAGAATTATGGAAGTCCCCACTAATAGCAATAAGATATAAATTATAGTTATATTTAGACAGTTGTCCAAATCCATATTAAGGGTTGGCCTTAGTCAAGGTATCTAATAGGATTGAGGTCTAGTGAGGAGAATTATGGAAGTCCCCACTAATAGCAATAAGATATAAATTATAGTTATATTTAGACAGTTGTCCAAATCTATATTGAATGGTTAGCCAAGCGTAGTGATATGAGCATTAAACAAATCCCCAATAATAAGGGTTAGCCTTAGTAGGTAAGTCTCGAATAGGGGTAAATTCTAGTGGAAGGAGCATTATGGAAGTCCCCAATAGAATTGAGCTATGGATTAGAATTAGATTTGGACAATCCATAGCCCAATAGAATTGAGCTATGGATTAGAGTTAGATTTGGACAGTTGTCCAAATCTATATTGAATGATTGGCTAAGCCTAGTGATATGTGCATTAGACAAATTCCCAGGGCAAGTATCCAATAGGGGTGGGTTCTAGTGGGAGGAGTATTATGGAAATCCCCAATCGAATTGAGCTACAAATTATAGTTAGATTTGGACAATTCTCTAAATTTACATTAAAGAGTTGGCAAAATGTAGTGAGATAAGCATTAGACAAGTCCCTAATTGGGGTTAGCATTAGAAAATTCCCCAAAAGGGCAAGGTCATATGTGATGGTCATTATGCATTTCTATTTGATGTAGACTTGGACAGTTGGCCAAATGTATGTTGGTGGAATTTAGACAAATTGAATGAATGTCCATATCTTTGTCCAACTCCCATGTCAAGCTAGAACTTTTGTCCAATGGTTTGGTTCAGTGGATACCTAAGGATCGGGCTAAGTGGGTGAGAAAGGTTATAGTCTAGGTTAAGTGGATACGTAAGGATCCGACTAAGTGGGTGAGAAAGGTTGTAACCTAGGGACAATGATTTAGGTCGAACACTATATTGTGCATCTATGAGGAAGGGATTTGGACAAATTTAATAGTTGTTCATATCTTTGTCAAATTCCCATGTCAAGCCATTATGGTATCCAAGGATTTGGTTAAGTGGATGTCCAAGGATTTGGCCAAGTGGGTGACCAAGGTAATAGTCCACTATCTAAATCTTCATGTTATGTGTGAATGGCTCTAGATTAAAAGAGGTGGTTTTAATTTTTATGGAGGAGTTTATATCTAGTTTAACTCTAGAGCCAAAGATATCTATTTGAAGAGCAAAAGAGCTGAAGTGAATCCATTCAAAGAGAAAAAGATCCAAATCGAACCCACGTTTTGGTATGCAATAGATCTTTCTTATTTACATGACTCATCAAAAGAAAGAAAGTATGCTAACATAAGCCTAATCTCAGATTAAATGACCTACCAATAGATTTAGATTAGAGACAATTTAATGAAATACATTAATAAATGGTGATAGATTTAATGCATTAATAAATGGTGACAGATTAAATACATTAGTCTCATAGGTCAGTCAAATTAGTGACTGTGAATGAAAAGTTAGCATAATCAATTTAATTAGTGATGAATCGATTTGATATATATTTTGAATAGTTAATAAAGATTACTTAATTAGTATAATTACTGATAATATGAAGTGTAAATATAGATTAGTTAATCAAGATTCAATAATGGCATGTAGCTTCCCTTTTATATGTGCATGGGGGGGGGGGAGAGAGAGAGAGAGAGAGAGAGAGAGAGAGAGAGAGAGAGAGAGAGAGAGAGAGAGAGAGAAAGAGAAAGAGAGAGAGGAGAGAGAAACTCTCCTTCTACCAAATCTCTACACGGCAAGCTATTTTTTAGATTATGTTTGGTGTTAAAAATAAATTGGGCCAAATCCTGTGAGATAATGACATTTAATGTTAAATCGTCAAAGTTCAGTCACACGTTTTCTTTCTTCTTGGGCCGTGTCCCCCCCACACACATAACCATAAGCATAATTATAATAACTACCTACATTTCAAATTTTGTAAGTAAAAGGCCAAAGCAAGCTTTTGAGCCCATGGTGGTTGATGTTAGAAAGGGAGACTCTATTCTTATTTGACCATCAAAACCCATATATCCTATATGGTTGGGTGTAGCTCAGAGTAACATAGAGGTAACATAGATGCCAACAAAACATCTGAAAACTACAAGAGGATTTTAATACAATGTTGGGCACAAGTATGCAAAAAGAGAAATGTTAGTGGATGAAGAGGTTTATAGAGATTGTTGGAACAAATTTTGGATGTGTAACAAGAAGGATCCTATGCGTTGGGAACTATCAAACACGATATTTTTTACGTGGGTCACTAAGGGGAAAAAAGTGCCACAAAAGATTAAGATTCCAGCAAATAGTGTATTGAAGCAAAGGAGAGTTCGGCAACATCTGAGGACTGTGATGAAGGCGGTCAAGTTTAGATCATTACAGTACTAGTTGGATCTATGTTGGTCACCTTTTGTTTATGAGTTAGTACATGTTAGTCTCCTACTATTTAGAATTTGATTATTTTTAATACTTTTCTTTCAAAATCTATGGATATTTTCTTGGCTACATGGTGTTTGTAAACACCCCATATGTGTTATTAGCAACCTTGAGTAGCAACACTTTCTCTTTCAAATTTAGTGAAATTACCAAATTCATCGAAATTACCAAATTCATCGAAATTACCAAAATTAATTTAAAGATATCAATTTATGCATGGATTTTTCCAAATTCCCTCTTGTTATGAGAAGTAAATGAATAGAATGGCTCTTTGAAGCCATAAACAAGGGGCAACGAAGGAGTCAAGTAATAGCACTTTAAACTCTTTGCAATGATTGAAGAAATATGTGGAAAGCTACAAAATTCTACAAGGTTCAATGGTTCGATAGTGGAGCATCCTAACATATGATCGGTGAGATAGATTAATACACCTATCTATGGCTAGTACTGGGAGAGTCCATTATAGTAGCAACGAGGAATGATGTCAAATTCCCTACAAAATGCATAAGTCCTCAAGTAATGCAGAAATAAAAAAGCAATAAGATGGCTTCTTTATACCAGATATCAACCAAATGCTACTCTTTATTGCAACCTTATATAATGGAACATGACTTGAGATCTCACTTTCATAGTGCTCATGCAGTCATCTTGAATGTTAAGAGTAGTAGGAGGAACTAATCATAATAATCCATACAAATTGTTAGCCTTTATTGCTCATGCCAATGTGGACACTAGTAGGTTGTGGCATGAGGCCTTGAGAGGAGTTAGAAATCTAGCCTATGTGTGCTTGAAAGAGATGTAGCTGTGTGAGATTGTGGCACATCTACCAATATTTTTAAAAGTGTCAAAGATATGTGAATCTTGTATGGTAGACAAGCATCATCAAGAATCCTTGTAGTAAAGAAAGCAGCAACATGGCTAAGTGTCTTCTAGATCTTATAGATGCGGACCTTTGTAAAAGATGCTTACCACTTGCACTGGGTAGTTCCTTTCATGTTACTAATTGTTGATAATGCTAATAGAAAGATGTGGGTGTATTTTCTTCAGGATAAGGCTGAAGTTTTCACAAGTTGGTTGAGAATGAGTTATAAAAAAAATTGAAGAACAGAGTTGGGTGGCTAGTTTATATCATGAATTCAATGCTTACTGTAAGAGCGTGAGATTGACCGCTGCTAGTTTATATCATGAATTCAATGCTTACTGTAAGAGCGTGAGATTGACTGCTGCTTCGACAAAGTGGAATGAGAAAGAAAGCTATGATATTATGGAAATGAGTAGGAGGTGTATGCTAAAGGGAAAAGGAATACCAAATACTTTTTGGACCAAGACATCAAAGGCTTGGGTGCGTAATGTAGTAGCAAAAATGAAGGCCAGGTCCAACACAGGACGTGGAGTGCTAAAATCCCATTTATGAAACCGTGTGGGTCCAATGGAGTGATAGAAATAAAAATTGTCTTTTTGTGTATTTTTCAAGGCTAAAATTGAAAAAGTGGGGGTAAAACTTTAGTTGTGAAACGGATGGTGAAGGGTTAGGGTTTGTGACTTAACACTTCGAAATGACTTTGAAGTTTTGAGCTTGAGATTGATGATGTGAGATTGACTGGTGCTTCGACAAAGTGGAATGAGAAAGAAAGCTATGATATTATGGAAATGAGTAGGAGGTGTATGCTAAAGGGAAAAGGAATACCAAATACTTTTTGGACCAAGACGTCAAAGGCTTGGGTGCGTAATGTAGTAGCAAAAATGAAGGCCAGGTCCAACATAGGACGTGGAGTGCTAAAATCCCATTTATGAAACCGTGTGGGTCAAATGGAGTGATAGAAATAAAAATTGTCTTTTTGTGTATTTTTCAAGGCTAAAATTGAAAACTTTAGTTGTGAAACGGATGGTGAAGGGTTAGGGCTTGTGACTTAACTTCGAAATGACTTTGAAGTTTTGAGCTTGAGATTGACGACGTGAGATTGACTGGTGCTTCGACAAAGTGGAATGAGAAAGAAAGCTATGATATTATGGAAATGAGTAGGAGGTGTATGCTAAAGGGAAAAGGAATACCAAATACTTTTTGGACCAAGACGTCAAAGGCTTGGGTGCCTAATGTAGGTCCAAAATAGGACGTGGAGTGCTAAAATCCCATTTATGAAACCGTGTGGGTCAAATGGAGTGATAGAAATAAAAATTGTCTTTTTGTGTATAAGTTGTGAAACGGATGGTCAAGGGTTAAGACATCCAGTTCAATCACCAAAACCTTTTTCTTTTTTTACGTTTGTATTAATTAATTAATTAGCAAAGCGTTGAAAGGTTTTCGTGGGTTTATATGTTTTCTAATAAAAAAAAACCTATTCAATAGATACATACAGACTCGCATTGTTCATGCCTTTAGTATATTTAATTTCACGGCTGATTTTTATTTTTAAGAAGGGTCTGAAATTTAGACTTGCCTTTAAGAAAACCGGTTATTTTTTTAAAGACATTTTAGTTATAAAACCGTTAATGTTATAATTTTAAGCCAAAAAACCGATCAAATTCTAACCTATTCCTTTTTCCCATCGGTTAGAACAATCGCTAATCCGTCTTAATCAATTAATTAATTTTCAGGTTTCTTGAGCTTAGACTCTAGACACGTTCACACTTTTGGACACAATAAAGCTGAGCGTAAGACTTTGATTTGGGCATGCAATCTGCAAGAGCTCTTCTGGTAGTATGGAGGCTCTCCTTCATGGGAAATCTCTTGGCGTGTATTACCTTGTCATTATTCTGATCAGCAATCAGGCCGGATTGTGTACTTGGGCTCAAATTTCAGGTGTGCTCAATAGATACATTCTGAGTGAGGTTGTAGTAATCTTTATTTTGATACATGTTTACTTAGCTTTCAATCGCTAATCAATCTTGAATTAATTAATTCAGGTTTCTTGAGCTTGGATTGTGGCTCAATATCAAGCAAGCCCTACACGGACTCTTTAGGCATTGAGTGGACGCCGGACTCAAGCTTGATGCAAGAAGGGAGTACAGCCAATGTGCAAGGGCCGTCTGGCAACAGCGACACGCGTTATGAAAGCATTCGCTACTTCGAAGGCAACCAAACCAAGTACTGCTACGTGATTTCGGGCAGTGGGTTGGTATTGAAGGGCGAGTTCTATTTGGTTCGGGCGGGCTTCTGGCTTGGACTAAATTCGGATGTGTACGCAACACATGAAGGCGATGGGAGTGTGCTGGACTTCAAGCTCATAATTGATGCGTATGAAGCGACCGAGATTTCCATTCCATTGCCTCAAAGTCACCCTGTGCTTGAGGAGATCTACTTGCAAGCTCAAAGTAACAGCATAGCAGTTTGCCTCTCCGGTTCTATAACCGGCGGCAGCGATGCCCCCTTCATCTCTTCTTTAGAGCTGCGCCCCCTCAATGATAACATGCACCCCCTGGATACAATGAAGACCTCTCAACGTGCTCTCCTCTTAAGAACGAGAAGAAACGATGGGACCCCGGACAACTATCCTGATGTCAGGTGTGTTAATATGGTGCGTTTTCTATATTTTTAAGAAATCTACATCTCAAGATAAAATAGAGAAATATTTAATATAGTGGCTGGTATATTATTAAAATTCGTTCAGAGATCTTACATCTATATAGAGGTCGTCATTCTTTTTCTTGAATTTATTAGGTATCGTTCCGATCCAATTGATAGAATATGGTACAGTGCCTCGCCGCATGAATTACCTTCAAAGTCAACGAGTCACAGCATAAACAGCCTTGTTAAGGACATACCACCCATAGCAGTGCTTCAAACGGCTTATGTTGGCCAGAGTGATTGGACCATGGGCTTTCACATAAACTACACCCATGGCATAATAGCAAAGCAGCGATACTTTCATGCTCTTTACTTCTCAGAAATTGATCCAAGGGTGAATGCTTCAGGTCTCAGAGTCTTTAATATCCTTATTGATAATGATTTGGTATATGAGGCACTCGATGTTTACAATCAAACAGGCAGCGATGGTTGTGTCGAAGTATATGGGAATTTTACAGCGGTTTCAAACTACACTCACTTTTACTTTGAGCCAACTTCCACCTCCACCTATCTTCCTTTCATATCAGCAGTTGAAATTCTTCAACTACTCGAGTCTCCTATGTCATCTGGGACCTTTGATGGAGATAGTAAGTATTCCGCTTCCACCTTCAATCTTCTCAATTCATTATTGTACTTTTGTTATACTAGATATATCATGCATCAGTTCCTACAAATAGGCACCCAAACCTTTTTTTTCGGGGTCGAATTAACTAATTATGTTGATGTGAGCATTCCCAAGGTTATTTGAATTGATTAGTTCATAAGTGGATGTTATATGAAAGCTAATAAGCTTTGGTGAGGTGTATAATTATTGTAGACTTATCTTGCTACTCACATTGCTCCAAATTTGTTTTCAACAGTTGTTGCAATAGAGGGCATAAAAGCAACTCTTCCAAGCTTGAGTAATTATACGGGCGATCCGTGTTTCCCTCAAAATTATGGTTATCAATGGTTGAATTGCACCCAAGTCGTTCCTCCTCGCGTCACGGGAATGTGAGTAAAATTATTGAGCTATCTTGCCTTAATAAAGATATATATATCTGTGACATATGTGCATAAAGAGAAGTGTATATACAAGGGCATGCATGTAATACACATATATATAATAATATGAAAACCCAGAAGCTCGGGAAGCTCAAGCCGTCAAATTTTAAGGTATATACATGAAAGCCATATTTCATTGATAAGGCATTCTGAACACAGTCTGAAATTTGAAGCCTTCACAAGGAAAAAGTAACCTCTAAGTCTTCCACACAATGCCTTTTTTAAATTAGGGCTGCAGACAAAAGGTCAAAATTTTAAATTTTTCTTTAAATTATATATATAAATATACATATTTAGATATATTTGAGGGCTAATGAAGGTTCAAATAAAATTTGGCCTTCTAAATGAAGGTGGGGTAAGCCTTCAAATTGCAACCTTGCTAGTAGTATGAACTCACATTATTCTATCTAGTAGTGTCACCTAGGTGCTATCTACTGTCACTTAAACAATGATCTCTCAGGAACTCCGTGTGTTTGTAGAAGCAAATGTGCACATGCATGTGCATGTGCACACAATCACAGTCACACAACAAAAAACTCTCTCCTCCTTGAGCTAGGTAGAGGTTCTGGGAATGCAAAGCCTAATGGAATATTTTTTGTGTAATTAGTTTCAAAAACCAACCCCTTCTTAATAGTTGATTAAGGATAGAAGGGGAAAAAACATGCAAGAGCAAGATACTAAGTTGTTTAGCCGAAAAAGCTTTTGCCACATGATACTACCCATAACATCACTTATACATTCTGACTGTTCACCCTACACCTCATATGCTGTGAGACTGGATGCTTCCTAGTCACAAAGGACATACTCACATTGCTCTCTTGACATGCAATTTTTACTCATAGAAGGGATTCATTACAAAGATATTACAACATCTAAATGTGCTTACTTCCCAAACAATTTTTGTTTCTTTTGTTATCCGAAGCAATTTGCTGTGATAGTCTCTAAATGTGCTTAGATCTAGTATTCGTGTTTGGGTCTCTTAGGCCATATTCAACCTCATTAGATGATAACATGCTCTCTCTCTCTCTCTCTCTCTCTCTCTCTCTCTCTCTCTCTCTCTCTCTCTCTCTCTCTCTATGTGTGTGTGTGTGTGTGTGTGTGCACGCGTATGTGTGGTTTATAGAAGCTTGTATCCCTCCATTAATAAGTGATCGTATGTTTTTTTGTAGATTGCTCTCAGACTATGGCTTGGTAGGACAAATACCCACCAACATAAATGATCTTACATATCTCACTGAAATGTGAGTGCCTTTGTATTCACTACATGCTTTTTCTCCCATATTCTCAAGTTGTTAACTATAGTTTGTCTGCTACTAACTGTAGTTTGTTTGCCATAGCAAGCTGAATGACAATAGCCTAAATGGGGGAATTCCAGATCTAAGTGCATTAACTAACCTTGAAGTATTGTAAGTAATCTCAAATCACTATTCTAACATGTTATCTCTTAACATATCGTTATTTAGCTAAATTAACATGTTTTAGTTATTTAAATACCATAGTAAGTACTCATAGTGTTATTACCATGTCACATGTTGAATACATTTTCTTGGCTTTTCTATACCATGAGATTATTTGATAAATTGTAAGGCTTCAAGACCATAATTTTCTTTTCAAACTTTCTATGCTATAAAACTATCATATATTTCTAATGCATTGTATTTTTTCCTTGATTTCCCTTGTATTAATGCAGGGATCTAAGTAATAATAAGCTGAGTGGATCCATTCCAGATAGCTTGTCCACACTGAGAAGTTTGAAGTACCTGTGAGTACAATAGAGTTAACTCGTGGCACAAAAGGATAAAACCAAAGTTTTTCTTTTTAGTTAATTGTGATTTGATTTGAAGGTAGATTAGGGAGCTAATTTAAATACATTGCATTTCATTTTGTAGGTACTTGCAAAGCAATAACTTTAGTGGGCCTATACCAACAAGATTATTAGCTCTTGAAATTAAGTATGTCTACAAATAAAAAATAATTTCTCAATTTGATTAAAGAAAGAAATGTATATAAAGTTTTTAAAAATTTTCATAAGTCTAGCTCTTATCTTTACCTTTCTTTTTGTGTGTGATAGTTATTCAGGCAACCCATTTTTGTGTACAAAGGCAAATGTGACTTGTGTGGTTACACCACCAAGTGAAGGGCAAGGAAAGGATAAGAAGAAGAATTCTAAGATTCATTTGATAGCTGGATTAGTTGTTGGTGGTCTTATCAGCATATTTGTTACATTGGGGATTGCATATCTTTGCCTAAAAAAACAAGCACCTCGAGTAAAAGAGCTAACACGAGGCCGAGGTTCAAGCGATATGAGTGGACATAATGGTATGTATATTAGTTCTTTCTTAAAGATAGTAAATTCATGTAATAATGTGTTTTTAAAAATTATAATAAAAATAAAAAATTGATTGTTTTGGAATGCTACTCATTTACTTTATCATATTTAACGTATTTTGATGTTGACTCTTGACTTGAGTTAAGTGTAATATTACACATCATAACAAGATGAAAACTCACCTTACAAAGGGGGTTTCCCTTAAATAGTTTTAGGAAAGTAATCTTTTGAAAGAGAGAATGGATG